>NC_052048.2:174038263-174352430 GCF_903992535.2 Arvicola amphibius
GCCCTATAAAATTTTGTGTTATTATCTTCTAGTGAATTATCAAATCTGGGAGTGATTTTGCAATTTGTAACAGAAATATAATAGGTCTTCTCAAGTTTCTCCTTTCCATAAGTATCAGTTCCTTCTCATGATATTTTTAGTATGTTTCTAAAGTTACATAATCAGTTACTGCTTTGTGGATTGCAATTAACACCTGAAATTAAAGCAATATAATTTGAGTTCAGATAATCCTAATTTCATCAATAGTAAAATTTCACTCTTAGTTTTTCTTTCTTTTGTATTATTAACATAGGAATTCTTTTGTTACACATTAAAGGTTATTGTTTGTTTTATCATTTTTATAATTGTTCTTTATATCGAAGACAAAAAAAATTTATAAATAACAAATGTATATGTAATCAGGGAGCTAGTTTTGTCAGTTAAGTGCTTGTTAGGCATTGATGGATATTCTAATTCAAATGCCCTGTACACACACAAAAACAGGCACGGCCACATGCTTCTGTAAACACAAAATCAGCACTGGGGAGGCAGAGACAAGGGATCTCCAAAGCTTGATGGGTAGGTATCTAAGTCAGTCTAATCATTGAGTCATTGAGCTCTTAGTTATAAGATCATGTGTCAAAAATGAAGATGGAAAGTGACTAATATACCCAAAATCTTGAATGTGCACATGTTCACATATGAACATCACACGTGTACACATGCACACACACCCACACCCACACACACAGTTTAACAATGACTTATATCATTACTCTATTGAGTATATTTGAATGATAGCTGTCTCTTTTTTTTTTGGTTTTTCTTTTTTTTTTTTTTTTACAGAGGTTTTTAAAGTTTTATTAAAAGGACCTGATTCTAACAGAGTACTGAGTGTTATTTCAGATAGTGCAGCAATACTGATATTCAATTCTAATTATATAATATACACTTATATATTATATAATTATATATTCTTATATATATTAATTATAAATTATATATTTTTTATATATGAAGGGAATGGTGATTTAAATGTTTATTTGAGTTGCATTTGTTATATAAAAATGTATTTAAGATAACTATAATCAAATGTTGCCTTCTAGAGCCTGAGGTACATCATCTACCCTTAAGGAGTCTATATTTGATCTACTGACAAAACTCTCCTGAAAAAGACAATGATTAGAACTGTTGAGGGTATAATGTAACAAAGGTGCCACTTCAGCCACCTTGGGTGGCCTCCAAAGTCTTATTGCTCATGTGGGCTTCTTCTTAAACTGTAACCATGAAGCCAACAGGATGATAATGTTCAGTTGTTGTGAAGATGTTGCCCTTTCTCCTTTATCTGCTCTGCCGATTCTTGGAACCTGAAGATGCTATGTGTCTGTGTGCATGCAAGTGAGAATATATGTGTGAAGTCTTCATATGTGCTGTCATAACCACTTAACATTCCATTAAGGATAAGAAATCTGTGGCTATGAACTTTTGGAATACTTCTAGTGCTCTCCAAATTGTTGACTTTTGACAATTGTTACAGGTGCTGTCATTGCTGTCCTATGGGACAGGTACTAGATTCATCTTTCTGGGCTTGGCCTCCATTCTCATACCACAGTACTTACTAGATAACAAATTTTACAAATAAACTAAATTACAAAATATTTGATGTAATCCCAAAGTATTAAAAACACAAAAAGATGGACCATTTAAATTATTTTTCCAATTTAAATTTTTACTCATTCTTTTTGAATTTCAAATCATGTATCTCAATCTCACTATCTCCCTATCCCTTCTCATGCACCCCCTCCTCTTGCAACCTCCCCCCACCAGAATGAATCAAAATAAATTTAAAAGAAAAGAAGTAAAAAGGAAAGAAAAGAAAAGTCTCATTGTGGAAGGTATAGTGTGACACAGTGAGACACACAGTATACCCTTTAGTTTATACATCATTTCCTGCAAATATTCATTGCAAGGAGTCATTGGTCTGACTCAAAGCCTCTGGTTTGTGTTCCACCATCGACACTTGGCCCTCACTGGGGTCCCTCTTGGATATCCTGTTGTTGTCCTGTGTCATGGAGATCCTACAACTTTAGGTCTGGAGGACCAGCCCCTTCATGTGCCAGGGTGGATGCTGGGATGGTTTAACCCATAGCTTTGGTTCTGGGTCTGAGTGCTTGCTGGGTGGGTGAGCCTGCTATCTCTCCCTCGTTCTCCATTCCAGGGTAAGCTCTCCAGCACCACTCAGGCTAGTTTACTCTGTGTATGTAGTAATTATCAAGGGGCAGGGCTGGTTCTCCTGCTCTCAAGGCCTCAAGGCAGGTTCCCTTGCTTCACTATCAGCAGGATCAGCACTATAATTCTGGCCAGGATCTCCTGTGCCTGCTCTCCTGAATTCTGCAGACAGTGAGGGGCAGGCATGTCCAGCCCTTCCACTCTCTTGACCCAGGGACCTGCTCTCTCACCTGCTGCCAGCAGTAAGGACCAAGCAAAGCCACCTTTCCCCAACCAGCACACTGAATGACAGACAATAGTAGGACTAGCTCTCCATTGCTCATACTCTTGGGATTTGTTGGAAGGCGGGGCCAACTCACGTGTTCTCAAGACGTCAGGGCCACCTCTTCCACCTGCAATTGATGGAGAGGATTGGGGAAGACATCTCCCCATTGATCATGCCAACTTATGGCAGAGGAGAGGAAGGACCAGATCTCCAAAGCTCACATTCTTGGTGGCAGCTTACCTGTGCCCCCTTCAACAGGGCAGTTCTACTGTGTTGTCTAGGCGAGGTGCAGTGCCTGCTCTCCTGAGTGCTGCAGTTGGTAAGCGGGTGGGCCGATTCTCCAGACTGCCACAGGTGGTAAGGGGCAAGGAGTAGGGCATTTTTCCCTTGTTCATGTGACCACATGACAGATGAGGGGGATGGCAGGACCAGCTCTCCCACTCTCAGACCCTCAGGGATAGCTTGCCACCAGTGTCATGCTGCCCAGGAGAAGCACAGGATCCAATCTCTAAATGCTGCAGTCAGTGAGGGGTAAGACAAGCTCTACTAAGTATTGCAGCTAGTCAAAGACAGGTCCAAATGTGTACAGTCCTATTTTTTAAGCCGTTGGTAACGGAAGCCACACACATGAAGACAGGCCATGGCTGCTGCAGGACCTCAGGTACAGACATGGGATTTGACTGCAGCTTAGGCCAGGGCATCACTGTGGCTTGGGTGGCAAGCAAGCCACCCACCTCAGCCCACTCCTTCACTGCCTTTGCCTCTTTAAGTCAGCCTCTTTCCACAGGACATGGACCACTCTGTATCTCTATCTCTCCCATACCCCATCATACATTTGTTCACTATAATAGAGTCCAACACCTGACTATGGTCCATTTTCATTGACAGTTTCAAAACAAGAGTGTATAAATGCATATATGGAGGGGGGAGTAAAGAGGATATAGGTAAGAAGGGGAAAGAAAATAATTTCCAGACTTTGAGTTTATGACATGTGAATTCTATAGAAAAATACAATTACTAAATATACAGCTTTAGTATATCATTTTTTTTTCAAGTAGTAATGAAGAGCGTCTATAAGAAGTCATTTTATGGTGCTTATATTGATCCATGGAGATATCTGTTAGTGCATTAAAAATACTAAATTGTATGTTGTCCTGTAGTCTACCAATACCAGCAATGCAGGGGAATTTCAATTAATGAAGTGACAGTGAGCTACAATGCAGGATAATGAGATCAGATCTACGCAGGAGGAAGTTTTTAGGTTAGTCATAAAAGTTTAATTACAAATTCCATTCATTCATTTGGACATCTTTTTCCCCGGAATATTTTAATGATTTTTCATTTGCAAGTGTGATTCCAGCAGTCAGGAATCCACTGAATCAAAAAGGGAAAGACAGACAGGGTAATCAGCCCAGAAGAGCAGTCTCAGGCCAGCAATTCTGAGACTCTGGGGAAAGACACTCTTTTCATTTCCGTCGTAATATCTGTGACTTTCATTTTATCACAGGTTTAATTTAATTCATCTGGAGATTCTTGCCGTAATCCACTCTGTGACCAAAACACCAAAGAGATAAAGAGGGGTAGAGGTGATAGTTAAATCTCAGACTGCTATAATGTATAAATGTTTAATTTAAATGATCTTCCAAAGGAATTTCTTTTTCCTTTTCTCTAAGGAGAGACATGGTTTATTTGTTGACTTTGATACTTTTTATAAATTTTATGTGCTTTGTCTGCATTTTGAAATCATTTACTAAATGAAGATAAATGTTACACTGTGGGTAATGACATTATGTCTTCTCTGTTTTTCCACTAGTAATTTTGATGAATTTACATTTATCATTGCATTGAGGTAGAAATAAATATGTGAACACATAAGCAAATAACTTAGATTTACAAAGATTGATTTTCAGCCATGCAGCTTTGAGAATCATAATCTTTCTTATATGACTAAATTAAATAAGCTACATTCTTAGAATCGTGCTGTGCTATCATGAACGCTATTAAAAATTTCTTAAGTGGAAACAAGAAAGATTTTTATTTCAATATCCTAGTTTAATCAATCATATATAAAATGATACTGGATTAAATAGTAAGAGATGCCCAATAACAATTATATTTGGAAGCTTTAACTCTGTACTACAGTAATTTACTCTTACTGGGTCCATATTAAAATTCTCTTGATAATTTCTTTAAATGAACCCATTGCGTGACTATTATCAACTAATAATACTAGTCAAAGCAGATATGCAGTATTTATTAGATTCATTGCTTAAATTAATTGGGAAAATAGTTATTACCTGGAAAGATAGTTCATTTCATTCATCTATAACCCATTTCATGATGAATCTCTTGGCTTTTACAAGTACAAATATAATGTTTATTATTAGATACTTTTGTTCTTTTACACAGTACAATATTCCTTTTCCTTCAGTGTATTTGAATACAGAATGTATTCAAACTCATAATAGAGAACTGCTTTTTGTTACTTGAATTAATATATTTATAAAGACAGAAAATTCTATAATTCTCTCTCTGTTTTTCCTTTTAAGACTTTTAACTGATTGAATATATCTTATTAAGGGTGATGTTCTAATTTTAAGTGGAGATAAAAATGTATTCACTTATTGAATATCAATCATTCAAGAAATACTCCTGAATTTAAAGAACATTCTTTACTCAAAACAACTATTGTTAACATTAACACAGAAAAATATGTTGACCCTATTAACAAATGACCAACAAAGCAAAGCCTAGATCACTGTTTGAATAAATCCCCAGGTATTAGATTGTATTCAAGAGGTTGACATATAACTGGCAACTTCATATGCATTTCTATGTCTCCAGAAAATGAAAGATGGGATGACTTCCCTGCAGGTGGTTCTAATTGTACTTCATTGTAGCTATTAGTTGCTGAATATTTTCTTCATGCAAAATTCCCTAATGGTAGAGACTCTGATTTCTCAGCAATCAGAATACATTTTACATGACTGACTTTTCAAAATTTGTATCAGGCATGAGTCCAAAGATATGTTCTGCCACATAATAATATTAGTAAAAAAAATTTATTTTATGTTTAATACTCTATGTTGCTTGTCTGCATGTGCACCATGTAAGTTCTGATGCCTACAAAGAACATAAGAGGTCAAATGGTCCTCTAACACTAGAATTATAGGTTGTTGTAAACCACCAAATGTTCATTCTGGGAGGCAGACCCAGGTCCTGTGTAAGTGAAATAAGCATTCTTAACAAGGAAGGCATCCCTTCAACCTGCTATTCAAGGTCTTAAAAAACATCAAGTTCTGGTTACTTTCTGTTAAGTCTGTTCACACCCATCTACAGAGTGTATCTTATTTCTTTCTGAAGATTTTCTTTTTCCTCAAACCATGTACTAAAAAGTTATGTTCACATCGCTTTTAAAAACTTCATCTCTTAATTTTTTAAAGAAAAATAATTTTTTGAGTTTGTAAAGTAAATGTATAACTTGATAAATTTTTATGTTAAATCAGGACATGTTCAGAGACCCTGGAGGAAAAATGAAGCTGAGAATTGGAGCCTAAAGACAGAAGGCCAAGGAAAGTAGATCATATGTCAAAGAGTTAAAAGAAAATATTTGATAGAGAATTAGTGTTTTCTAGGAATTGCCAACTTTTATTATCTAAGGTTTTCTTTCTTTTCTTAAAGTATATATTAATTTATACATGAATATATGACTTTATCTTCTGGAACATATTCTATTTTAAAGGAATAGAATTTACTGTTGAATTATGTATAATGGAACAAAACAATAGTAAGCATTCTTGGAGAAGTGCCATACTTGGATAGTGAAGATTACTTTTTTGGGCTAGGACTAGAAGAAAAACAGAAATCATTGAAAAGCAGAAGTAGCATGATATTCAGAAATTAACCAAAAAATAAGAATGGAACAACTATGTTTATCAATTTTAAGGACATTGATACCAGAAGAAAGGGTACATTATTTGGTGAGGTGTATTTATCACCAAAGAATTCCAAAATATTAAATATTAAGCATATTTTAAATGCCACAATGAAGGCATGTTGGATTTTGTCAAGGTACTTATATAAATCCATTGAGAAGATCTTGCGATATTTTTGTCTTCAAGTACTTTTATATGGTTTCTTACAAGCATTGATTTATATATGATGAAACATGTCTCCATCTCCAGGATAAAGACAATTGTTCACGTTGGGTGATATTTTTGATATACATATTTTATTGGTTATTTTTTTCTTTCTGTGATAAACCATCACGACTAAAGCAACTTACAGAATAAAGATATTATTTTCTTCAAGTTATATTACCCAAAGGCTCATGCTTTGAAGTCTTGGTTTCTTTCTGTGCAAATCTCAGAAGTGATAAGATCTCCAGGTCCTAAGAACTGGTACCTAAGTTTGGAAAATTCAGTCCTTGTATAGTGTAGACATGTCTGTATGTGGATTATCCTCTTTGTAAGCTCTTTATCTCTCTCATTCACTGACTCCTTGGGGTCATAAGGTAAGGAGCTTTTCGCACTGTACACCTTCTATGAGAAGTTTTGTTAGGTCACAAGCTCCAAAATGATTTAACAATCTTACTATGAACTTAAATTTCACAATACTAAGCTAAAATAAATATTGTTCCTTTTGAGTTGATTATCTTGGGTATATGATTTCACAACAGTACAAATCTCACAAAATGCTAAAGCATTTGAGAATATGGAGTTAGAAAAAAACAACTCAAAGATGGCTTAGTGGGTAAGAGCACTTGCTGTTCTTACAGGATCAAGAAATTGTTTCCATCACCACATGGCAAACTCCCAAACATTTGTAACTCTAGTTCTAAGGAATCTAATGTCTTTTTTCTGGCCCCCAATTGGCACTAGGGAGTCATATGCTGAACATATATACATGGAGACAAAACACTCATACATATTAAGTAAATAAGTAAATAAAACTAAAAGCATAAATAAAATTTTCAGTTAAAAACAAAATTGTGTTTCATAATTAGATTTAGTAAGTTTTATATGAAAATAATGACTGATTATATCAAAGAAAACTGAGGCAGACAATGATGCAAAGAAGAGAACAGAATTTTTAATAGGACAAATGAAATAAAAAGTGAATACTTGAGGGTAGGCATAATTAGAATTTTGTGATTTGTTTTTTTTTTATTTATGAGTGTATGTTTGTGTATGTGTGTTTGTGTGTGTGTGTGTGTGTGTGTGTGTGTGTGTGTGAGAATGACCTGAATGTTGTCTAACATAAATATAATATCAGTAATGGATAAAATTTAGAGTATTATAAATTGAATTTATATTTTCATAATTTGATTTTACAATTTAATCCAGAATCACAAAAATATCAGGGGTAACATATAAGATAAAAATATCAAGTAATTATTTTCATAAAATAATTTCTAAAAACAGTGGTTTTTGGTAAAGGATTCTTAGGTATCAAACCAGGAAAAAAAGAAATTACTGACACATTATCAGAAATCATATTAACATGTTCATGTGACTTCATATATATATATATATAATATATATATTATATATATATATATATATATATATAATGCAATTTAAGAGTCTCATTCACAGATTCCTTGCAGAAAACCTGCATCAGTCTCCCTTTCCCATCTGACCACATCCCCAAAGGATCACAACGATCTTGTCCCCTACTTCCCTTCCTTCAACTCTTCTCATTATGCCAGCCTCCAACTCCAGCAAGTATCCAATGGGAAAGCATCAGCTGAGTGGATAGAGAAACAGGTAAGCCAATCAAAGACCTTAACCACTCCGTTCTCCACTCCAAATCCAGTTCCTCAGTCTCATTCCTAGCTCTCCAATAGAACACCTGTGACAGTGTTCCCTGTAGACATAGAATGACAAAATTTACCTTAAATATGTATCAGTAAACCAAAATAAATACTAATATAAAGTAATTTGAAATTAACAGTTGTTTTGGGGGGATTAAAATAGTTAATAATCTATCATTTTTAACATTTCTATATCACATACCCCTTTTTAGAAAGAGATTAACTATAACCATTCACAATTTATAACCAAGCCCCTTTAAATAAAAACAAACATTTATACACAATGTTTTGGGAATTTAGGCATAGTTTTCTAAACTACTTTCTGCTTATTGTTGGATGCAGTGATCTTATGGGGACCCCGAGATAATTTAAATTATGGTTAAATTTGGGCTGTAAGTTGTCTAGTTCAAAAAGACTAGTCATAGTTATAATTCTGTCATATCTGCCAGGTCGTGGTGGCACTAGCATTTAATCCCAGCACTCAGGAAGTAGAGAAAGGCAGATCTCTGTTAGTTTGAGGCCAGCCTCATCTACAAGAGCTAGTTCCAGGACAGCATGAATTGTTACATAGAGAAACTTTATCTCAAAACAAACAAACAAAAGATCCTCTCATATCATAGCTCAGGCATATTAGGCAGAAGACTTAGGCTTTCCAGAATAGGAAAGCTATTGGAATAATCTCTGTAATTTGCCAATTGTTTATAGCCTAGTCATTTAATTCTCTTTCTTGCTTGATGTTGTTCTTGTTGGTTGTAGTTACTTCTTTGCTTATGTTATCACGCTTTCTTTCTTCTGCACAATACTTAATAGTTGTTCTCATTCTGTATAGTTTTATGCTAGAATTAGGACCTTATTTAAAAGAAGAGGAGGAGGAGGAGGAAGAGGAGGAGGAGGAGGAGGAGGAGGAGGAGGAGGAGGAAGAAGAAGAAGAAGAAGAAGAAGAAGAAGAAGAAGAAGAAGAAGAAGAAGAAGAAGAAGAAGAAGCTTTTGAAGATAACCAACACTGGAGCATGGTCTTATCTGTGGATGTGATAACTTTTAAGTTTGAAGGGAGGTTCTTTCACACTCTCTTGTTCAGGCATTCAGCTGCATGGTTGAAGTAGAGTAGGTGACTTGCTGTTGGTGCTTCTGTATGGCACTTGGATCAGCAGTGGCATCTAACTGGTTCAGTGTGAGTGTTTATCTCTATTTTATTCTGAAATAAATACCTGAAAACTTTTACCAGACTCTCATGGATTCATGCTATAGTGATAAGACAAATGAAGGAGATCAAGGAGATACAAACTGGAAAGGAAGAAATCAAACAATTATTATTTGCAGATGATATGATAGTATACATAGTGGCCTGAAAAGTCCACCAGGAAAGTTAAACAGCAGATGAACACTTTCAGCAAAGTGGCCAGATACAAGATTAACATTAAAAATCAGTATCCCTCTTATATACAAATGAGAAATGGAGTGATAAAGAAATACTGGAAACAACACCTTTTATACTAGCTTTCAATAATATAAAATATCTTGGAGAAACTCTAACGAAGCAAGTGAAAGATTTGAATGATATAAACATAAAGTCATTAAAGAAGAATACTAAAGAAGATATCAAAAGATAAAAAGATCCCCCATGTTCATGGATCAGTAGGATTAATAGCAAAAATGTCCAATCTACAACACTTCCAAAAATAATCTATATATTCAATGCAATTCTCTTCATAATCCCAACACTTTTTTATTGATTGTGGGAGGACAATTTTCTCACCCTCATAATAAAACAAAACAAAAAAGAACAGAACAAAAAAATCTCAGAATAACTAACACAATTCTGAACAAAATAAGAATAGCTAAAGGTAACACAGACCTTGATTTAAGCTATATAACAAAGCTATAATAATAAAAATTGCATGATATGGGCATAAAAGTTAACAAGATCAATGCAATCAAATTGAAGACCCTGACAAATATAAATAGATAGAGGATCCTGATTTTTGATAAAGAAACCAGAAATGCACACTGGAAAAGAGAGTATCTTCAACAAATAGTGCTTGTCAAACAGATATCTGCACTTCGAAGAAGGGAAATAGAGCTATATTTATCACCTTGCACAAAATTCTAGTTCAAGTAGAACAAGATCTCAACAAGAAACCCAATACACCAAACCTGATAGAAGAGAAAGTGGGAAATATAGGCTTGAACTTATTGACATGGAAGTAGACTTTCTGAACAGAACACTTTTAGCACAGGCACTAGCAACAGCGATTGATAAATGGAACCTTTTGAAATTTAAAAGCTTCTCTAAGGCAAAGAACACCATCAATAGGACAAAACCCCAAACACAGGTCCTGCATAGGGTCAGTCCAGACAGGGTGCCAGCACTAGGAGGATGAAGTAGACATGGAATCCCTTCTCCAACCAAGAAACTATCTCTAAATGATAACCATTTACAAATAAAAAATTAATTTTCTCCAATGGAGTCTCATTTGTCTTGTCAACACTAAACATGCTCAATATTATTTCTGTAGATTTTCTTGTTATTGTTCATATTGTTTTGCTTCAGCATATTTTGTGTTATTGATATTTTGTTTGTATATTATGGTGTCTGATTTTGTGTTTATATGTGTTATGATTGTGTCTCCTTTTCCTGTGCTTTTCCTTGTTTGGTGTGTGTGTGTGTGTGTGCATGTGTTATTGAAAATAGATTGTTCTCTCATACAATGCAACACAACCACAATCCCCCCTCCATTCTCTCTTTCTACCTCCCCCCTATACCTCCCATCACCCCAGAATCCATTACCTCTCTACTATCCTTTGAAAAGAGGAGGCCTCCAAGAGACAACCACCAAATCAGGAGGAAGAGATTGAGTGGGAATGGGGATAGTTATGAAAAATGAGAATAAATTATATTTAGAAAATCTTAATAAAAAAGAAAGATACAAAATTAAATAAAACAAGACTAAAACCCTCACAATGAAACTGGAAAAGGCAACCTGACAGGAGGGAAAGAGTCCCAAGGTAAGGCAAAAGAGTTAAAGATGAACCCACTTCCATAGTTTGGAGTTCCCACAAAAACACCAAGCTAACAATCATAACATTTGTGTAGAGGTCCTGCTGCAGACCCATACTGGCCATGTGTTTGTCATTTTAGTTTCTATTGAGCTCATGTAGCTCTGCTTATTTGATTCAGTGTCCATGTCTTCCTGTTGTCCTCCACTCCCTCTGACCACTATAATTTTACCCCCTCTTTCACTGGATACCTTGAGTTCCTAATGCAGTTCTGGTGGAGAGCTCTAAATTAGAATCACACACTCTCTCTGCATATCTGGCTGGGAGTCTCTATATCTGCTCCCATCTGTTGCTGACAAAGTAATCTCTCTGATGACAACTGGACAAGGCATCGATCCATGAGTGGAATCATTTCATCATTACACTGATTTTTTTTAAAAAAATATTAGTCATATTGGTTCTATGCTACATCTCTGTGCTATTCAAGCCATCCAAGCCATGTTGTACATGGGCTTCCTCTCATGAAGAGGGTCTCAAGTTAAATCAGATGTTGGTTGGCCACTTCCATGAGTTCTGCATCATCTTTTTCAGAGCACATCTATCAGAGAGGAGAGAATGTAGGTGGAAGATCTTGTGGCTGTGTTGGTGTCCAGGTTTCAGTTTTTATAACCTGCAGAGTAGTTTCTTATGCCAACGTTAACGTAGAAGTGAAGGCTCCATGAAGGCACCAACTCAACCTCTCCAGGTTCAATGAACTGTGTGGATACTGTCCTTAGCAATGAACTCATGACCCCACACTGTCAGTTTGTGGAGAGAAACCTTCTGTGCTAGCATCAGTCTGGGTTATTTGGCGATCTCCAAATAACACTCAGTCAGCAGCTCAATTGAATACAACCCAGTTTAACACTTAAAGTATGGAATTAATGAATTATTGGAGATAAAATAGAAAAGTAAAAAGTTGAGAAATGTCAGGGGTCTGCATACTTTTCAATTCTCCACCATTTCAATAATTTGACAATCTATCAAATATTTCACTTCCTCACTCTGTAGAGTCTAAATAACAAGACTTTGATTGGAGTACTTAAGCGCTACAATAAGTCAAAAGGGACAAGGCTTAAAGCAACTGGATGCAGCTGTAGGATGGAATACATGAGAATGGGAGTAGGAAATGGGTGAGGTTGCAACGTATGTGTGGATAAAAACTGTAAAAGACATAGCCAGCCTTCAAAATAGGCTTCCACTTATATAATAAAATTAGAGATTTTTTATTGTGCCATATCTGTTGTAGATACCAGCACAATCCTTCTATAACAACAATATGTTGTAGCTAAAAGCAGTACAAGACAAAGACTCATTCTTCAAAGTAATATCCAGGAACATTGAAACTCAAGAAGCTCAAGAAAAACAAGGAAACCATGTGGACACTACAGTTTCATTTCCAATTTGATAAAATATTTTAAATATCTTTGACAAATACACTGAGTTGTGTTATTAATATATGTGCTTTAATTTTACATGTCTTGGGAGATTTTCTAGCTTTCAATTTGAAACCGATTTCCATTTTTAGTCTATTGAGGCCTGACAACATACTTGCATAATTCCTATTTTTAAGAGAAAGTGTCTCCTAATATTTATATTATAGTCTCTCTCTCAAAAAAAAAAAGCTTGAGATGATTACATACTATGCTCTTACAAGGTATATTACAGGTGCTGTTCTAATTATGTACATTAATGAATGTCTGAATAATTGATAACACATGGAAATGTGCTAAAAGTTTTAAATTATAGTTTTATATTCTTCTCACATGTTAGTTTTTACATATCAATAATTTTACCTTGAATACATATGTATTTGCTCTATTCTTTATTTCTTTTCCTTGAAAAAGTTATTTCTCCAAAATATAGTATTTTATGTGACTTGATGAATTAGAAATGGCTATAAGAAACTCATATTTTAAAGAGTGACCTTTACTTTTAAAGTTTATGGTATTGGCCAATTTCCAAAAATCCAAAGAAACAACAAACTTCACACAGACTAAGAAGTACAGAACACTCTAGCCTTATCTCTGTTTAACAATTTCAGTCAACCATTTTAAGTTTGAAAACCCAGAAAAAATAAGGTAGGAGGCATATATCCATGCTAGTAAATTCCAACAAGCATTAAAAGAAATGATAGAAACTCCCCAGCGATAGCTCTAGAACACTGGAGTGGTGGGATGACTTGATGACGTACTCCCAATGGTATCTCTACTAACAACAATATGAATCAGGTGAAGAAATGCAAAAACCAAGATGTCTTGTAATCTCTGTTACATCAGCCTGTGTGGAAATGAAACAGAAAGCTATTTACCTCACAGTTCTTGGAACTGAGTTATAAAAGAAACCTGGGAACAGAACCTGGTAATGATCTTCATTTGCTGCATCAACCCTTAATTGAATAAGGAAAATTATGAGACAGAAGCAAAGGACCAAGAGGCAAAATGCACCCAATGTCTATATCCAACCCATCTCCTCGATGACATCATTAATTCAGTCATAAGAAACATTGTTCTAATAATCCAATCATTCTCAAAAGCCCAAATTTCAGTATTGTTATATTGGCAATTTATATTCAAACACATAAATTTTGCTGACTCATTCAGACTATAGTAAGAAAAGGGCAAATATAATATTAGTCAACTAAATCCAATACTGCATCAAAAGAAATAGGTATTCTAATTATTAAAAGTTAATTAAATTTTAAATAAAAATCATTTTAAGGAAATGGCAGAGCCATTACACCAAGTGCTTCCTTCAGCTGTGATTATCTGTCATGATTACCTGTCAACATTCCATCATGAAGAGGGCGAGATCCATGAGGTGCTACCCTCCCAGGAACTGTGGGCAGAAAATGGTTGTTGGGGAAAGGAGTGTCATTTTCTTTAGTTGCCATAGAAACATTTCTCTTAGACCACTAAATAATCCATCCAAACTCAGGCTTGTAACTCTTATTTAACTGAGAGGATCACACACAAAAAGAAGACGTGAAAGCAGCAGGGCTGTCAGAGAAGGAAAGTTCCAGTGGACAAGGGAGAAGAATGACAAAGAAGAGTGGACAGTGGGGAAATTGACAAATTCATTATATAAATACATGAAACTGTAAAGCAATGAAAAAATGTGACATAAAAGTTTGAGGAAGAAATAAGAATAAAGGTACATGCAGATTAGATCGATGTATGTCTTTCTTAGGGTCTTCATTATTGTCTATTTTTCTCTGGGATTGTGGTTAGTGGGCTGGACGGATGACTCTGCCGTTAAAGGCTAGACTCAAAACCAAAAATATATGACTTAGTATTTAAGAGTGCTCATTGCTCTTGCAGAGGAACTAGGTTTGATTCTCATTGCCCACAAACAAAAATAAACAAAACATTCCAATTTATACATAGAACTTTGTATATGTGAATCAGATTAAGGGATTAAATTTCAATACATAAATTTACTTGTTTTCCTGTGTAACTACTTTTAATACATAGGATTTGAAATTGTATATAAATATATTAAAATTGTCTATAAATACATTTGAAATGGTACATAAATGTATTTTATGTGCATGCATTTATGTTCACAAAGAAGACATTGAATCACTGAATCCTAGCACAAAAGGGAAGTGCTATTTTCAATTTTTTTCTAAATTCTATGTTATTTGTTTCATGTACTTACACCTTGGTGCTTTCCTTCCTATATTTTAGGTAATCATTTTTGCAAAGTAGGGCACTGTGGTTAGCTGAAAGATATTTTATGTGTCATGAAATCCATCCTGATTTTGTTCTGGCTTGACTTTGAGAAAAGAAGAATGTCAGTGTGGAGTGCTGAGTGGTAAGAGATGGGACATGTCACCTGCCTGGCTTCCTTTTAAAGAGAACAGACTGAAAACCTCCCAAGCCTTAAAGATTTTTGGCTAAGTAATACTGAAGAAATGGTTACAATTCTACCTCTCTTTGCTTTCCTTTGGAAGTTTGTCAGTTTCCCACTCTAGGTGAGAAGTCACCAGAAAAGAAATCTCTGACATGTTTTATTTAATCAAAATGTCAACAGAATCTCCTGAAACATACATCATGTAATGTTTGGGGAAATTTTTAAAGATTTTTAATTTGGTACAAGTGGAAAAGGATTTGCTGTAAACTAAAGAAGTAGCGCCACAGTTGTCTCATCGTCTTGTGTTTCATTATTTCATATCTAAGGTGCTTCTGTCATCTTCCTGTCATCTGTGTGAGCCCACTCATTCCTTGCTTTGTGCTTCTGACTGTTTTCCAGTTGTTTTAATTCATGAGGAAGTTTGAAAGTGTGTTAGGAAAATTTTAATTTTTGGTGTGCCATCTTGAACTAGGAGACCAAATAGGTTAATTAAAAATTAAATTGATTGTGTTAGAGATATATGAATAAATACTTTTGCCAGTGTTTGTAAAACCTCTTGCTTAAATTAGAAACATTTGTCGGAGAAATATTATGTTTCAATACGTAAACAAGCTACATTAGATAACTACTACTATGGCCTTTCAATAATCAATTTTCAAGGAAGCAATCTGAGTTCAAAATAAGACCGATAAAATGACATAATTACAAAACACTGCTTAATAACAATAAATAAATAAACAAATAAAAGAGCCTAATTGTTTTTCTGTTGTTTCAGAAAGTTCAGAGACATGGGCAACAGAAAGTTCTCTCATCTCAGTGAAAAAAAGATCTTCCTTCTGAAGGTCTTAACAGCAGTGGTAACTAACAGCACAGATATTGCCTGGATCCTCATTAATCAGAGCACTCAAGTTCCCTGACCATACAGAGATAGCACAGTGTGAAAAGGGAAAATTGCTGGACCAGTGTGTTTTGTTAAAGAAATATTATCCAGAAACTTTCCAACTGAAGATAGGCGCTTCGAGTTGCTAATGAAAAACATCATCAGATTATACTAACTTGATTATCTTTTCCTAAGTAAAAGCATAGATTTCATCAATAAACTTGTTATTAATCTACTTATACTGCTTGAGAATTTCATACAGACTTATACCTGTTCTGATCAAATTCGCCTTTCATTCTTCTCCTTCCTCTCCTGCTCTATTCCTCCACTAATCTCTCCTTTATCTCTCTCTTTTTGTTTTTTACAGCCATTGCGTCTAACTAGTATGTACATAGGTAACCTCTCAGGGACCACATTGGTGAAGAAAGCTGATTATCACTCACTAGAGGCATCGGGGACTGATAGCTCCTCAGATGACTCAGATAGGGGTGAGATATCATGAGCCTCTCCTCAATCCATATTAGGATTCTGTCCAGCTTGTTATTTTGAATGTCTTATACATATATTCCCAGCTTCTATGAGTTTGTATAATATCTCTTTTATGAAAGAAAATGTTGTTTCAAAGAGTCAGTGGTGGACCACTTCTGGGTCTTACAATCTTCCTTCCTTGTCTGTCACTGAACATGAGCATAAGGGGTGTGATGCAGATGTACCACTTAGAGCTAAGTACTACAGTTTTTTGTTATCTGCACATTGACTAGGTTTAGGTCTCTATTATCATCGCTGCTTTTTAAAAGAACACAGAGAAAAGAACTAATCTCTAGCCATAAAGATAATTTAGGAAAAAGTTTAAAACTATATCCATTTGTGAAATAATAGAATTTGGTTCTTTCCCAGGGCCTATGAATGAATCATGGCTTCTTGACCAAGTTACTAGGCCCGAGGTCTGTCTTTTGTAGTGGACCTTAAATTCAACTTCAGAGTGCTTGGTGATTCCTATAACATCTGTGCCCATTTCATTCCCGAGGCTATATTTTGCCAAGTGAGCCCTTATTGGGTTTATAGGGGATGAGCAAACTTTTTGATTATAAGAACAGAAGGATTTCACTCTTCAAAATTTACAGAAATCTTATCAGAATTGTTTGAAATTTTATTTTTTGAATTTATAGCCAAATATTATTCTATTTTGCTTGATAACATAAAAGGAGAAAATTTTATCTTGGTTTATTTGGAGATTGTAGTTGATAGAGAAACAGCTATATTGCTGTAGATAAGGCAGTGTTACTAGAACACATCACTGCAGAAGCATACAGAATTGCAATACCACTTACCTTATGAGCCAGGAAGCATTGGAAAGAGAAGAAGGCCAGGGGACAGAAATCTCCACTAAATGACATAACCCTACCACAAGGCTCTACCTCTTAAAGTGTTCACTACATCCTAGCAACATCGCATCCATAAGCAAGCCTCTGACACTTGAGTATATAAGAAAATTCAATTGTTTTAATTCCTTTTTAAATACTTAAAATTTTCAAGATACACTAAAGCCATCAATACGTATCTTTAAGTAATGAAAATACAAGTTCTCGAAGAAATGCTTTATCTTTTATACTTTCAACTATACATTAATGGATGTTTCTCCCATCCTTTCTGTTCTTACTGCTGTAGATCTTCATCTTAATTATGCTAAATCACCTAGGGCCTTGTGTTCATATTTGTTATATACAATCAATTATCTTTTCCAATGAAAAAGAATAAAACAAGAAAGTTTTTATCATTAGATTAATCTCTGGGATTAATTTTTTTATATGTGCATATATTTTTTTTCTATATTTTTTATATATGCAAGCTCCTGTAGCTGCATAAAAGCTTCAGTGAGTTCACTGGAAAATAAGTTTCTTAGTTTTCACTTGATCCAGAAAGTCTTTCAGATTCTACTGAACTTCAGAGTTTTGGTGTAAATTATGTGTACCAGTTAGAACTTTAATTGCACTCCCTTGAATCAGTACAAAATCTTTTGTTTTCATGATTTCTAAGAAGTCAATTATATTTTTGCATTTGTGCTTCTCCAAATTATCTTCTTGTTTGACTTTCAGGTAATTTTGTATTTTGACTCTAACTAACAAATAAGTAGATACTCTCCATTGCTTGTGTATTTTTTTGGTGTTTTGCTCTTGCTTGGTATTCCGTGACTACTATTTCCTATCGTTTTCCATCCTCCTGTCATTAGAATAGTAAAGCCATTAATTTCTTTATCTATTTATTCTATTCTGTCTTTTTTTTCTGATATTTTAACTACTCATGTACTGGAACATTTTCTTTTTCTTTCAGTTCAAATGAGTCTTATTCTAGTTAGTCAAATTTTATTTATGTGTATTTATGTGAATCTCAAAATAAGCCATATTTCTTTGTTCCACCAGAATTTATAATTGATATAGTTCTTATGATTCATGCTAAATCACAGAGCAATTTGTTCTTATCATGTCATATTCATCGCATTCCATGTAATTTCAATTGAGTTTGTCATTTCATGTATGATGTTAGAGACTAAAGTAAGCAATCATTTTATCCAGAAGTGGATGAATCTTAAGTCTTTTTTTTTTTTTTTTGAATCTTAAGTTTTTACAGAACGGGACGCTAGAGTTATTTCAGCCTAGTCATGGCCTTCATGTTGAACTGAAACTAATTTTTGAGACATATTCTTAATTTCAAACTCTTATAAATATTCTTGTTACTCGGTATTTATTCATTTATTTGAGTTAAATAGGACTGCTTTGCTTTCCACAAAGAATCAGTTTAATGAGCACACTGGATTAAAAGTGCGTAGCCTTCTGCTATATCCACACCTGTAAAGACATATATTCTTTATTTCACCCAAAGGAAAAATACCTTATTCTATCAGTCCTCTAATATGCAGTGACTTTTTACCAGTGCCACAAGTATATCATGACCTACCTTTTTCATTTTTGTAGCAAATTAGTATCAGTATCCAACTGTGATTCTCCAATTAAGTGGTTGTAATCTATCCTCCCTACAAGTGATTGACTCTTCCTTTATATTCAGCCTTCATTTCCAGAAAAGAGATAACAATTTGTATGTTACAATGTAGAAAAGTCTAAATTAGCAAAAACATGTTGTCATCCCATAAAAGAGGTTGCAAATAGAATGATTAGCACAGGTTATGACCTTTAATTTTGGGAATATATCATTTCTCATTCAAATTTTTAGCAAATATGATGTGAGTTTGATTTGCACAATTGGAAAAAATAAAACAGAGGGTTTTGAATTTAAAAAATCATATAAAATATACATAACATTAAATAGAATCATTCACTCAAACTCTTGATCATCCTGATATTGGGTCTGAAAATTTACTATTTTAAGACAAAATGAATTGACATACACACACACACACACAAAACAATTACTGTATAATTTTGGCCTAAACATGGGATAGTTTCTTACGGTCTATTCTATTTGTAGAAATATATGAAAATAAAATAAAGAACTATGCAGACTACAGTAGATTGACCATGCATCTCAATTACCACAAATGAATTATCTTTTCTCCTAGAAAATAATCCTGTTGTCAGGCTCCAGTGGCCTTGGTATGAGCCATTTTTATATCTACACAGCATTTCCTATGGGAATCCCAGTTCCAAGGACACCAATTACAATTATATTTTTATATGCACTACTCCAATTTAGAGTATTTTAGTTCTCTAAACATTTTGTGTTGCCAAAATATGAGGTGGTATTTTTTCCATTTTTCTGCATTTTAACTTGAAACCAAATCCCAACTATTTTTAAGCAAAAGAATTGAAATTTGATGATTGATATCTAGATCTTGATTTTGAATTTAATTTTTCTGATTTCTTGAGAAACGACTTTTGTTGTCATCATGATTGAGTAATTAAAAAATAAAAACAAAACAGAAAGATCAAGAAGATCAATTCACTTCAGAACCTTTGCTGTACTGATCATTGAAGATTAAGCTGCACTGTTCATGGATGAATGAGTTGTACTGATCATGGAGGACTCAACTGTGCTGATCATGGAGGACCCAACTGTGCTGATCATGGAGGACTCAACTGTGCTGCTCATGGAGGACTCAACTGTACTGATCATGGAGGACTGAGCTGAGCTGATCATGGAGGATCAAGCTGCACTGACCATGGAAGACTGACCTGTGCTGATCATGAAAGACTAAGCAAGAACACCTGTGGGTGGCTTTCTCAGACTGCTTCTCTGTGTGCAGAAATAAAATTCTATGCCTCTAAACTCGCCTGAATTACTGAAGAGCTTCATGACCTGCTAGGTTGTTTGTCTTCTCAGTCTCTCAATGGATAATGTCACATGTCAAGAAAATAGTTTAAGGTTTATTGGTTTCTGTTTTTTGTTAAGAATAAATATAGAAAAGCAAGTCAGATAACTCTATTTTTTCTGAACAAAAATCTTTCCAAGTATTTTTCAAACGATAACATGTGCTTGTCTCCAGCAAACCTCACCATAATCTAGTTGACAAATTGAGGACAACTTTTGTTAGGAGATATTTTTTTTTTTTTACTTAGCCAGATAGTGGTGGCACATGTCTTTAATCCCAGCATTCTGGAGACAGAGGCAGGCAGATCTCTGAGTTCGAGGCCAGACTGTTCTACAGAGTGTGTACCAAGACAAACTGTCTTAGAAATAAACTACTCTTAGTAGTTCAATAGCATTGTGACTGAAATTAGATCCATTTGTGATTGCCAGGTGATACATGGGAAATATGGTCCCAACAGGGAGTTCTTACTCTCTTTAATAAAAAAAGATTAAGAATGAAATTACAGATAATCTGAATGACAATTTACTAACATTTACAAAACTAGCCAAACTACCATGAAACAGGGCAAACAAACCAAACTGTTAACTTCAAGGCTTTGGGAGAACAATGAAGGAGTAAAGGGAAAGTCTTGACATTTAGGCTGGTATATAGGTTAGGTCCGACACAGCCAACTGCCAGCCACTTAGCAGGTACAGCATTTATACAGAAAGGGTAAGGCAGACAAAATAATCAGAAAAAGCCTATTTCTTTGGCATTGCTTAAGGTAAGCCCGCTTTCCTGGAAGCTGGTACAGCCCCTTTGGATGTCAGTGTGGTGATTTCTCAGAAAATTAGGAAACACCCTTCCTCAAGACCCAGTAATACCACTTTGGGGTATATGTCCAAAGGATGCTCAATCATGCCACAAGGACATGTGCTCAGCTATGTTCATAGCAGCTTTGATTGTCATAGCTAGAACCTGGAAACAACCTAAATGCCCCTTGACCAAAGAATGGATAAGGAAAATGTGGTACATTTACACAATGGAGTATACACAGCAGAAAAAAAAAAAAATGACATCTTGAGTTTTGCAGGCAAATGGATGGAGCTAGGAAACATCATTTTGAGTGAGGTACCCAACCTATCCTGACTTTTAAAATTAAATAATATTTAACTCTACTGGACATTTTTTTATTTAATATATTGAAAAAATATTAAGTAGTGTAGTTAAATCATGAGTACAATGTAATAAAATAAATAGAAATTATTATTTTCTATTATTACAAGTGCTACTGAAAAATCTCAGAAAAATTATATAAAATATACAACTATAATCCAATCATTTTTCAATATGCATAAGGTTGTGATAATGACAGTTATGCAATTACTGAAAAGATGAGGTTTAAAAGTTGACATTAAAAATACCACAATTCATATAAGATACATTTTTTTTCTTTTTAGATAAAGGTTCTTGATAGAAAGTGCATATAAAGGAATTTTTAATTATTAAAAATATGCACAAATAAACTGAGGCAAAATCAATTCTCTGCTTCTAAAATTAAACCTGTGTCTTTAAAGTAAGTGATTAAATAATGTAAGTCTTTATGGCCCATATCTGAGATGTTTAAGTAAAATAAATCAGAAGATGCATTATACTATGTTATTGGAATATAACAAAAATAGTTGCTGTTTTGAAACATGACTATCATCTTGACTTTCTGAGGACATGGGCTATTTTCTCAAGTGGGTAAACAATAAAAACCTTAGGAAGTGTGTGTTTCAGTCATGAGAATAAGTGTAACAAGAGGAATGTGTAAAAACTCTTCTAACAACTCAACATGTGTCAGGGGTAAAGCTATAAGAGAATCCTGAGAGCAAGTGTATGAACATGAATCGCCATTGGTTTGGGGACAGATGGCATGCACAAAGCAGCACTGCATAAGAGCCAAAGTCAGCTTCAAGGACAAGAAAGAAGAAAAATGAAATATGATTTTCTTGTAGAAGACATTGTCAAGATAATCAGATTACAGACACTATATTTTTCTGAAGCTAAAATACATATGACCACAATTAAAATTTATATGCCATTAAAAGCCACTGAAAAATACAGCTTTATAAATTTAATGGAGGTTTCATTTAATTTTAAACAATATTTTCATGATTGCATTTAGTGGGTCATTTTTTGTTGTAAAACATAGCTGGGGGAAATTTTCTTTAAGCAATACTACCTTTCTCATTTAGATAAAAATACTTTTATATTTAGACACATAATTTGTAGCAATCCCTAGTCCTCAATACTTACACTAACCTACAAAATTTTAGCCATTATTCTTGATCAATTTTTAAATTTTGAAATTTCTCCCTCTTACAGTAACTCTTCTTCCTGATTCTGTTAATTTTTTATATTTTAGTATTAAAATTACATCATCCCCGTTCCTTGCCCCCTCCAGTCACTCCTATAGATCACATTGTTCTCAATTTGTAGCTTGTTGTTCTTTAATTGTTGATATATGTCAACAAATACATTCACACACACACAAACACACACACACTTCTAAATGCATAAATATAACCAGCACTGATTGTATAATGTTACCTGTATTATATAATCACAGTGCTGACCACTTGGAATGGGATTATCAGCTGAGAAACTCTTCCCTGTGTCTAAGAACATGTCTCTTGCTGACAAAGTTCTTCAATTGCCAATAGCTTTTAGTCTAGAGTTAAGGCTCGAAAAGCTTTCCCCCTTCCTTGTTAGCATGTCCAGTGTTGCTATCCTTCCTCAGGCTGCCTTTGAGCTGTTTAATTTTTAGTACCACATAAAAACTAAACTTTGAAATAAAGCCTAAACTAGGCGAACTGTTTCAAGCAGTATACAATTGTATAAGGTATGTAATAATATATATGTACATACATATATATGTGTGTGTGCATAGACACACATACATACATTATAAGGAGAGGAAGATGAGAAATAAGAAAACAAAAGTTTTTAGTAAGAAAATTGTAGTAAGGAGCTGCGGGCAGCGTTCCTGCCACCCGGCTCCAGGCCACCTGGCTTCTGCATGGCTAGCTTTATACCCGAAATAACAACACACAAACTGTATTCTTTTAAATACTGCCTGGCTCATTAGTTCCAGCCTCTTACTCACATCTTGACTAACCCATATCTAATAATCTTTGTAACACCACGAATGGTGTCTTACCGGGAAAAATTCAGCATGTCTGAACTGGCGGCTGGTTCTATCGCATCTCTCCTTCTGAGGAGAGGCATGGCAGTCTGACTAACTTAGGAGAGGCGTGGCATCTGACTGAGCCATCTACCTCACTTCCTTCTTCCTGTTCTGTCTACTCCACCCACCTATGTTCTAACCTATTAGGCCAAGCAGTTTTCTTTATTAATTAGCCAATGAAATCAACAGATTGATAGAAGACCCGCCTCCATCAGAAAATAGTCAGATTAATCTACCAACATAGTTGGCTTAGGAACTCTGTATAATCAGAAGAAGAAACTGGATTTATCAGTTTTCAACTTCTTAATATTTGGAGTTAAGAACCATTCTTTAAAACAGAGAATTATGTTTTCTCACTCTTTTTTCTCATTCTATAATTGAGAATTGATTGAGTTTCTAAAAGAAAGATGATTGCATAGTCCATACAGCAAAGGGATGAAACAAATGGAAAAAATTTCAATTTACTACTGGAATGAACCAAATCATATTGGAATATGAAACAGAATTTCTTATTTTTAGATTAGTTCATAAAAGATGAAAGTATAAAAGGAGATAATGTTAACTTCCAAAAGCAAGGAATTGAAACTATCTTAAGAAAGGAATACTGAACCAGCTGGTTCTTTGATTAAGATCATTTCTGCCCTGGCTTAATATGGAAGTTCAGTTACTATCAGCACATCAAGATACTCACAGCTGCCTACAACTCCTGCCCCAGGAGATCCCAAATCCTATCCTGGCCTACAAATGCACCTGCACACAGGTATAAACACTCACAGACAAATACATGACTAAAATTAAAATAAAACTTTGAAAAAAATAAAATGAGTTTGGGATTTGTCATCCCCTTAAGTTTTCAAACTTGTCATATCTGCATTTTTCTTAGCCAGTGAATGGTCAAGGATTGTTTCTTCATTTACATAGTTAAATCATCACCTTAATTGTTTCAATGTATTTAGTCACTGACATAGTGTACTTATAGATAAAGCATAAGGTACCTACATTGAATGTTTATTCAGAGCACTGTGTGGGTAAGGAAGCATCACCTTTATAGTCAGTACTTTGTTTAGTAAATTCATGTTGTTTTACAAGGTTGTCCTTCTGCCTAGCCTCTGGAAGTAGAAAAAGGCCCTATGGTATAGTTATTATTTTATTCATTGTGACCAATTTTTATATTTCAGAATATGTTTAAACTTAGCTAGTAAACAATTCAATTCAAGCAATGCCTCTGTAACAATTTATGCTGGATCATTAACCACCATCCTCTAAGAGTGATGACTAGCTGTCTGCACACTGCATACATATTATAAATGTATTTAGCAATGAAGATAAGTGCTTTGAAATGTTTAATCTTAGATTGGAACTGAATATAGGAAGGAGTTATAGTAGCATGCACTGCTCTGGATCGTTTATTTTTTGTTTCTAGTGATTTTTTTTATTTCCATGTATTATTTTGACAAAGGTAATTATAAAATAAGATAAAAAAGAAAATATTTCTTCTACTATAAACATAGCGTCAGCAGTTAAAATAAAAACATGTCATTTTTCCAGGAAATTTGATGTTTAAGAAAGACGGCAAATCTGTTTTAGACTATTCTTTAAAACAAGAAAAAGAAAATGGGGCTTTATTTGGTATTTTTTTAAAATCTGTGTGTTAGTTTGAGATAGGTGCAAGAAAGAGGATGTTTAGAGAAACAATTTAATTCAGCAATAATTTAACTATCTACTTTTCACTTATTGTGCATTCCCTTGTTTGGGGTGCTATGGACGTAAAGATATAAAACTATAGCACACACATATGTGTGTATGTATATGGTATATGTATATATGTGTATGTGTGAGTGTGTGTGTACATGTATACGTATAAATATATATTTGTGTGTGTATGTATGTGTGTGTGTCCTTTAATATTCTCTTCCAAATAGAGATCCTGGTGGTATTAGCACTCCATTCTGGGATAATGCGCTGATCAAATCAATCACAGACAATAGGCTTCCACTATGCTATGTGGTGGCACACCTGTAATAGGCAGACATGATTCCTGAAACCTTCTCCAGAGTGGTTTATCTCCCTGCCCATTAGCAACCCATGGGCATTGCTATCTTGTTGGGAGATGCCCTGGTAATAATGACACAAATAAAATAACGAATTAGAAAATACAGAAAACTAGTCGCCTCGTTAGTGGGTCTCCCATATTTCGTGTTATTTTCAGAATAATTGGGAAAGTTCCATCTGTTAGATGAGAGAAATGATAGAAGAGTGGGGAAATGTGAAAATCGAATAAATGAGATGGTCGCAGAGAGAAAGATGCTGATATTAGAGAACAGATTAGTGCCTGGAAAGCGATGAGAAGGCAGCCGTATAAATACCTAAGAGAAGCACAGAAATCAGACTCACACGTACTCACTCATAAGTTGCTTTTAGACATCAATCAAAGGAAGCTAGTCTACAATTCACAATCCCAGGAAACCTATACAACAGTGAGGACCCTAGGAGAGACATACATGGATCTAATCTACATGGGAAGTAGAAAAAGACAAGACCTCCTGGATAAACTGGGATCATTGGGACAATGGGAGAAGGTTGAAGGGGAGGGGAGAGGAAGGGAGGGAAGCAGAGAAAAATGTAGAGCTCAATAAGATCAATAAAAAATGTAAAAAAGAGCACACTGGGAGGGAAGAATTTGTGAGAGAAGTGTAAAAGCGGGGCTATCAGTTGTAACCGTATTTCCTTGATTCATTGTGATGATCAAGAAAGAACAGCTTATCCTGTGATAAGAAACTGAGCTGACATCTCAGTGAAAACCAAGGCAAAGGTTTATTTTTCATTTTCACTTTACTTGAATGGTATGTGCACTGAAGTCTCTGGAATTCTGCACCATCCCAAGGCTGAAGCCGAATCTGTACAGTATCGTTATTGATTATCTGCAGGTATAGGCTGACGAAAACTTATTATTGCTGAATTTTTCTTCTTATAAATGACATATTTCAGTTATGATCACATTGTGTTTGTTAATAAGATATGTAGCCAAACTAGACTCTTACAGAACAGGGACACACAAGCCTTCCATCAGCAAAGTGAATAATGGCTGTGCATTCAGATGTATCAATCATGAGGCAGTGGTGGCTCTGATTTAAATAAATAACAGTGATATGAAAGTTAGCCGAATAGCCGTAACACATGTTAGAAGTTAGAGCTAGTAGGACATGATGATGAATAAAATGTTAGAATAGAAGAAATGGGCAGACTCAAGGATGTGGTTTGCAGTCTGAATATTTTATGTAGATAGTAGTGTTCCATTAACTGAGATGAAGAAAGAGAGGTCAAGGTTAGGGAAAGCCAAAAATACTGGCTGGATTACAGGAAGTTCATAGAATGATGCATGACTAAAAATACTATAAAGAGATATTAAGTGAGGAAATAAAGAAGAGATTAGGACTGAAGATACAAGTGCATACAAAGGTATAGATGTCATAGATATAAGAACAAGTACCCATGTAAATATAAATAGTACTAGAATATAAGATGGTAGGCCTTTGGACTAGATGAGAACTCCGAAGAATAATGAGAGTAGGGAAAGAATAAAGCATGGTAACCCCTAAACTCACATGAACACTGTAAAGTTTTCTAGACATGCACACATGAACACACAGTCCCAAAGGAACCATTGTAAATTAAAGACCAGACAAAGAATTCAAAAGAAGAAAGCCAATTGAAAATCAAGAGAAAAGTATGTCAGATACAAGAACAAAACATTCAGTAAAAATATTACAGTGCCAGCACAGAGATGAGAACAGGAAGTCAGCTGCTACCTTTGGAAATGCACATGCTGCGATAAGCCATGGAAAAAAAGCAGCTTCACTGCTTAGAAGGGAAGGCTTGATACAGCTAATGTAACAACACAATAAGTTGTCAACACGTGGGTGATATCTGATTCTAGAGTTCACAACAATATTTAAGGACAGATGGGAAAATGAAACATAGTATTCTAAAATCTACTCTACAAACACTGGCACTCCATTTTCTGACTTCCCCTTGTCAATCCTACAGTGACTATGTTGTTCTGGCTACTCAAAGAATAATCTCCTATATATACCTTGTTAAATTCCACCAGGAATACAATAAGCAATTGTAGAGGTTTGAACTATAATTATATATTGAAACTATGTTGTAAAACATCCTTGGAAATATCATTTTAAAGTATTATGTTAAGGTAGCATATGTGCCCAAATTGGTTAAAAAATATTTCAATCACCTTGGGAAGACTGAGAAATATGGGTACTGATTTTAATAGACAAAAACAACAATGTATAATAATGAATGATAAAAACTAATTAGGCATAAATACAGACTTGTATTTTACTTTTCTTTATTAACTACAGTCAACAATTTAATTGTAGATTTGAAAATAAATATTAGAAGGTTTCCAATGCATAGGTATGAAAATACTTGACAAAATTAAGACATTAATGAATGTAATGTGATTGTGATAATTTTACATTGTGTGTGTATATATACATATACAACAAAAAGATAGAAAACCCATGAGTAAATAGAAAGAAGATATCTCCATTAAAAGCAAAAATGAGAATCACAGAAATACATAAAATTTTAATATTAAATAGTCAACCAATTAATATTGAATATAAATATCAAAAGTGTTCAGATATGTTACTGAATATATAAGTACAAAAAGAATAGTTTAAAGTAGTACTGCCTAAGAAGTAACGTTTAGGAATACATCATGGTACAGTTTACAGTAAACAGAAAATGCCTTAACTATTTAGTCAAAATAGGATAATCAAAAGTACACAGGAAGCTTTAAGTTCCCTAACTAAAAATTCAGTGCAATGCATTTGCATTACTCAAATTCATCAAGTGATTAAACAATATCATCTCAATGCATAACTATCTATATATAATAAAAATTCAAATATTGAACTTGTAAACAAATTTTTTCAGTTATTTATGTTTCTTAGGCACCATGGAAAACAGCAATGAAAGAGAGAATTCAGGTATTTCTCCAAAATGCTAATTTCATTTTCTTTCTCCATTTATTCACAAGTAAGTGTTTTGTGTTATAACGTAGATTTACTTTAAATTCTTTAGAAACTTTCCTACTTTCAACCTTAATCGCTGATTTTATATGTATACTAGCATGTTACAAAAGATTCCTAGTCACTAAATTATTGCCATATCTGATAAATCTTGTTTATTTGCTATACCATCCTACCAGATAGAAATGACATCTCACTTTGATAGAAAGATTTTATTTTTTTTTATTTGAAGAGTTCAATGATTAATGGTTTTATACACTTGTTGACTATTGCACAAAACTGTCATCTTTCTTACTCTAGATGTTTACTATAAAAATAATGATTATTCACCTTTGGCTGATAATAGTTATTTTGTTAAAAGTCAAAGATCAGAGAATGTGGCAAACAATGTGGTTTTTCTCAGGATGAAGCATACAACTTTTAAAAGCAACAACAGAAGAGGCCAACTGACTGTATTAATTACTAATGACTAAAGAGAGGCACCAAGGACATTTGTACCTGTATAAATATTTAAATACAACCAATAAAAAACCATTCCATTTGAAGACAATGCATGGAGAATGGAAATAGAAAAACTGTAGTTACTATTTAAAAAACAGCATACAAAATTTAATTTTAGTTTTTTTAAATCTCAACTTTTTTGTCAGTTTAGTTGATAGTATACTAATTTAGGATTTGGTTTACTTTTTGTTTTATATTATTTAAGTTTTGTGTTTGGATATGCTATGTATGTCCAATATTTGTAATAATTTAGTCAGACAGCATGAGTTGGAAGAGATCCTCTTTGAAGCTAAGTGTACATGAGCATATCTTCTAATCTCTTAAGTACATAATACTTGTTGTCTCGGGACAAAGAATGGAAGGAAAGAATCAAGGCAATTCTGTGATTCCTACAATCTTTTTCAGCTATGTGCTTAAACTAACGTGCCGTACAGTCTTTACTGCTATGTTGCTATGTCTATGGTGTGGAAAGAGCTTAAGCTGCAGGCAGTAGCTCTGGTAATTAACACATGTTAGCTGTGCTACCTGGTTGAGACCAGAAGTGACCAGGTGCTAAGTTTCTAAACAAATCTGTCCTGTATAAACCATTTTTTGTCATTTTATTTTCCACTGTGGTATCCAGGTGTCTAGTGTTTCAAAGGCTGCTATTTCAAAGGAAAAATCAGAGTCCTCATTTTCAAGCATGAAAAACTAACCTTGCAAAAACCACTCCCTTTCCTCACCAGCCACCACCAGAGAATACAAATGAAAAAGGATAGAAGATGATTTGATATCCTGACATCCAACTCTACTCAAGATCTAAGCTGACTAAAGATATGACAGGACATAAAACACTTTTGAAAAGGTGGGTAAGTTGACCAAATTGAATCAGATGAAACCATTTACTGAAAGTAACAACTTAGATGAATGACCATTTATCAGAATGGACGGACAAAGTTTACTGAATATGTCCAGACAGAATGCAAGGAAATATTAGTGAACACACAAAAAAATACTTATGAACTCAGATTATTTTGATAAAATTCTCAACTCTTTCATTCACTATATATGAAGATATACAACAACAAATTCACTATTATTTGTAAGAATAATAGATATGACTTTTCTTTTTAATTTCATAATCCCCATTTCTTAAAAACGTTTCTATTTTATATGTTATTTTGCAACTGATGACAATTTATATAAAATTTTTCTTGTTTTTTTAAATGAAGTATGATAATTTCACACTCAGAAATGAATATATAATAATTGAATCAAGATAACTAGTGAGTTTTTTTGTATCTTTAAAAAGTCATTTTAGAATTTGTTTTTGCATATAATGGAATATATTTATAAACAAGAGTATGATTTTCAGTACACAATATATGAAAACTGTATATAAGCATAACACATATATACGTATGTACATATATATTTCTTTTTTAAAATTTTCTATAGCATGTATTTTTTTTGTTAAAAATTTCTGACTCCTCCCCGCCTCCCATTTACCTCTCCCTCCCCCCTTCACTCCCCTTCTCTCTCTTGTCCGAAGAGCAGTAAGGGTTCCCTGTCCTGTGGGAATTCCATGTTCCTCCCCACTCCATTCAGGTCCAGGAAGCTGAGCATCCAAACCCCCAAAGCCAGTATATATAGTAGGATCAAAATCCAGTGCCATTGTCCTTGGCTTCTCAGCAGCCCTCATTGTCCGCCATGTTCAGGGAGTGCGATTTTATCCATTTCAACTAGTGTAATTAACATTTCTATTTCCTTATCATTACTTCATGTTTAGAGTCCCAACGTTTTTCCTTGTCATTCATAAAACAAATAATAATTATTAATCTTAGCCTCTACAACTGTACTACAAAGCATTAGAACATACTAGGAAGATAGAAAAAATTAACTACTTTACTCAAGGTTTTGTTTCACTTATGAATTATTTCTCTAAATAACAACTTTTTATGTTTCAAAGAACACAATTGCAAATTGTATTGAGTGAAATAAATTTATAGTGCTTAATTAGTTAATCAGTTTGTTTTGCTTATTTCAATGCAGTTAGAACATTGAAACAATGATCCCTGTCACAGCTAAGCCACAAAATCAAATGTTTGTCAAGAGGTTTTAACTTCCAATACTGAAAATATATAGGTAATGAAAAACATGAGTAATAGGACATAAATATGAGTAGTTGTTTAAAATTACTTTTGATCTCTAGAACTTACTATGAAAGCAACACATCCTTTTTTTCTTTATAGGCTTATCATTTTATACCAGGATAAGTAATCCATATTTTCTTGAAATAAGTAGAAATGTATCAATACGAGTGAAAGGCTTGCAGAAGTCAGAACCAAACCTCTGTACGAAGGAGTAGATGAGAGAGCAATATGTGAACATGCATTCAGAATCAACTGTTGGGAAAAGTAAGAAAGGCAAATCATCTTCAGCAAACTAGGAAGATGGTGATGTGTATGTTAGTTCAAGATAATTTATAAAATAAAACTCTTTGGTTTCCTTGTAGAGGAAAACCTGTTCATAAAAATCTGCAATGCATAGCCTGTGGTGTCTCTATATCTTAGTTAAACTTTCGTAGTCCTTGACTTCTGGGCACTAAGGTAGAAACAACTCTACTGTCAATCTGCCCTGTTGAGTTAGACCCTAGGGAGAGTTACTCAGACTGCCTCTTCTGAACTGTTTGTAAAAATGCCTCAGATCTTCTCTGGTCTTTAAGAGGATGCTGAAGAGTCTAAGAGTGGCTGCAAGAAGAGTAGGTACCTTTTAAAAAGCAAGCAAATCAACCAACACACATAATGGAGAAGGGTTTCTGTAATCACATGAATGACAAGTATCGAAACTAACAGAGATTGTTATATAGAATGTATGGGAGCCCTTGATATCAGTAGAAGTAGAGCCTACACAAGGTAAGTTCATATATATATATATGAACTTAATTCTCAAAAACTATGTTAACCCAAATCAGCCACCCTAGTTACAACCCATCAAGAAATGAACTAGGTCCAAAGAAAACAAAAGGCATAGCAAATAATTTGATGCCATTCACTGTGCTTTGGTGAGGCTAGTTACTGTAAGTACTCCATTATTGTAAATTTTGTTCCAAGTATTGAGCTGTATGCTACTGGGTAAAATTAAGTTATCACATCTTATCCGTGTCTCATTCTGAGTAATTGGTATAGTTAATCTTGTTTGTCAATTTGATGGACTTTGAATCACCATGGAAATAATCCTCTTAGTGTGTAGGTGAATAATTTAGTAGATAGTAATCTAAAGGGTGGAGACCAACCTTAACTAAGAGAAGCATCACCCCATGATCTGAGGACTCAGACTGAAAGAAAGGAAGAAAGGGAACTGAGTACCAGCTTCTTCTCTCTCTTCTTCCTGATTTTGGACACGATGTAATTAGTATATATATATATATCATGATCTTGACATGACTTCCCAGTATAATAGACTATACCTTCCAACTGCAAGACAGAATAAACTCTTTCTTAATTTCTTTTTATCTGATATTATGTTTTAGCAACCAGACAAGTAAATAAGCCACATGCAGTATTTCTTTTCCATTTATGACATCCAAGATTCTGAGTAGCCCCAGCCACATCACCAGAGTACATGGCAAGACACAGAATTCGTAACATGGTTTTTGGGTCAACAAGGTAAGGAATGCTGCAGTTGTGAATTTCAAACAGAAGATGAGGAAAAGAAAAGGATGACAGAGAGAAGAGGAGGTGGTGCAGGAAGAAGGCGAGGAAGGGGGAAATAAATGGAAGAGGAAGGAAAATGAAGCATTAAACGTTTGAGTGGTCAGAAGAAAATAACTACAACTGAAGTCATACACAGACACTGGGCAAGGCATTGCATATGCAGTGAGGTTATGGCAAGCAGAACAAGGGCTGTGATACTGATGCCATTAACAAACCATTCACTATGCTTTCCTAAACAGCAAAGTTTGAAGAGAGTCAAAGATAATAGCTTTTCCGTGTGAACTGGGAACTGAGAGGGCAGCAAGTTTAACCTCCTGTAAGATACTACATACCTATCAGAGACTGATTATGCATCTTAGTTGTTGAAACAAGGAAAGACGGATGACTTGCTATATATAATTAATTTCCTAATGAAGAACTCAAAACTGATTAAGCAGAAGACTCCTCTCTGTTAAGAGGCTATGAATGTCACAAATTAGAAACAACATGACTGTGGACCTGAGCACAGTTCCCATTCCTAGAACTCTCATCATAGGAGAGCACAGACTCCCTCAAATTGCCCTCTGACCTTTACATAGTAAGGTGACATATCACATGTACACAGCACATATGCACACAGGCACACACACACACACACACACACACACACAGAGTATAAAAACAATTAAAAGGGAAATACCATGCTAAAATGAGAAATAGTTATTTGATAAAATTGGTGTCTGTCTCACTAATCAGGGCCCTTGTTACATTGTAAATTTTCACTAGTTGTGTTCATCCAATATCCATATTTTATAATTCCAAATGTAACAAATGATTAAAGTCTGGATGCCTACTAAAGTGTGAATTACCAGTGTTTGGGAAAGGATGAATTACTCCCCAAGCCAGATATGGAGTTCTTCACCTCCATACAGTTGAGGATATGCAAATGAACTCAACATGTAGCAATGATGTTTATGAGAATTAAACACACTTAGTTTTGATACAACCTAGAAAACAATAGGAACAGAATTGAAACCTTAGAGAATTCATAACTTGGAAGTTAATACTGTCAGTTGTCTGCTAAAGCTCATCCAAAGAAATTCTATTTCTGAAATACGTCCCACATCCATTTTTGATGTCCTCTAACTGATATCACTGGATTGTAGAAACAGCCCCAGGATTTTCACTTCTGCATTGTTTGATTACTCCCAGTTTGATAAACGCCATCGTCATAGCCAAACACATTTGGCAGCATGTGGTACACACAGGCTGTCCTATGCAGATGCTGCATGAACTGTACCAGTGGCTGCTTATGCTTCCCTGTGACAGCATAGAATGGCATCGAGAGTAACAGTGAATATTACAGCTGGATTCAGTTTTTAAAAATGTGTTTTAAGTATAGCCAGATATGAGAGTACAGATGTGAAATTCCAGCTCTCTGGAGGCAGAAATGGGAAGATAGTGAGATCCAGGACAGCCTGGGATAAATTAAAGTTTACCAGATATCATGGGGTATATAATGAGACCTCTCTCAAAAGCAAAGTTCAATATCGGTAAAAGTCTTGGAAGCTGAGCTGTGTATCATAGTATATTCTTTATGATAGCTTTGGGTGAGAAATGCTTTATAATCTTAGTATCAAGTCTACTGGCTCCAGTTCAAGAAATTCTGCTTATTTTCTTTGGACCTTGTAAATTTTATAACTCATGACATCATCTCTCAGCATTAACTAAAGGAAAAATTTGCAGATTCCTAGAATAGACAAATACACTTATGAAGGTATGTAGGAGTCAGTCTCAGGGCCGGTGTGTAATTTCCCAATTTGTTTGGTCTTTATCTAACCCATTTTTCTGTTCCTTTTCTCTTTCTTTCTTCATTCCTTCTTTCCTTTCTTCCTTTCCATCTCCACTCCCCCTCCTTCTGTTTCTGGTTTTCAATACAAGGTTTCTATTTGTAGCCCTGGCTGTCTTAAAACTGTCTCTGTAGACCAAGCTGGGATCAAACTCACACAGGCCTGACTCTGCTTGCTGGGTACTGGATTAAAGGTGTGTTATACCCTTACTTTTCCATCTGTTCTGATATTTGCTATCATCCTTCATGCCTTCTATATCTAATTTAATAATTTTAATTAGTGAATATTTTAGAATCCCACTTTTTATTTAAAAATATGTTACCGGTAAAATAGGAGCTGGAGAGAAAATAGCTTTCCGAAAACAAATTTTTATTTTATTTTTTTTTTTACCAACCAGTTGTTCAGGAACCGAAACTGGAATCACAACCCAAATGTATATCCATTAAAAGCTTTCAGCAAAGCAAAATACAAAGTCATTCAAAAGACATGCTCGGTTGAGTAGTTTTCATTATATTTGGTCATTAAAGAAACTAGCGAGTGAAAGACTTTGGTCATTAAAGGTCTTTTTGAATCTGATTTATACTTCATATAATTAAAACTAAGCTTTTAGAGTTAATAAGCATAAAGGTATTTTAATAACTTAGATCTGATCAATAAAATATTAAACATTCTTGACTTCATAATGTTAGTCACTTCTATTCAGGGCTTTAGCTGAATTTTCTTTATTCTGAAGAAACAATTTTCTACACTAGTTTTACTAAAAAGGAACTATGTTTCTAAAATACTCATGTTGCTGTTGGACGTTATCCATATCACAGTGATGGACTGATATCCAGATGACATTAGCATGAAAGTCATCTAGAGTCTAGTAATTTTCAGAAGTTGGGAAATAAAAACTTATGTTCTTATTCCAAAAACTAAGTCAAGTTCTCTGAAAAGAGTTAAAAAACATATAGCTTATCAGGTTAATTTAAATATACTTTTATGAAAAGATGAAGGTAAAAGTGTACCAATTTGCTAAATGCAATGTCTATTGTTAATCAAACAAGTTTCCAAGATAGAGTAGGAAAGTGAACTTCATAGCAATAATTGAATAACTCATACTAAGGTTAATAATGCAGTGAGTTATTTAGGAGATCTGTGTCTTTTAGAACATCATATATGAATACAATTAACTGCAAGAATCTCTCATACAATAAAAATATTGACTGTAAATCTTGAAGGACTGAACTTCTTAACTTGAGCCATGTGTTAGGTATATAAAAATATCTTTTGTCTAATATAATTGAAGCATATGAAAAATTCATATTTTATCAGTTAAAAAATAAAGAAAAACAGTTTATGGAACTGCTAACTTAATTCTCTGATTGATTACTCTTATCTGATATGCAAAAATACAAATTTGTAGTCAGGTAATTATTTCTATGAGAAACTGCTCATAGCTAGGAAGCCTGACCACGCCCAGCTTGTGTTCTCTTTTGTACTCTCCATGACAGAAGCAAATGATTGCTGAGCCAGCACAGTGACATCTTAAGGTCCAGTGGTTTCTAAGATATCACTGTTTTCATTACATTGCTATTCTAACTATAAAGTCACTTTCTCAAACATAAGATGCCAAGGGGCGGAATCTTAACCTCTCTGATGCTAAGAAGGATGACAAAGAAAAAAATCAGTCATCTTCTAAGTTGGCAGGAAAAAATATTTGATACTAACCCGCTGATACTGTAACCTACACATATTGGATTCAACTATCTTCCAAAATTAAGCTAGATCTTGGAAAGTACTAAATATATTTCACTGTGCCTATCAATAATTATTTGGCCTCGTGGATAAAATCTTACAAAATAAAAAACCAAATACTCAAGAATTTGACTTAATATAAAAACTGGAATATTTTTCTCTCCCCATCTTCCCTTGGCCCAGTCTTGCCCAGCCCTCAAGTTCCCAATTTTGCCTGGCGATCGTGTCTACTTCCAATATCCAGGAGGATTACTATATCTTTTTTGGGGAGTTCACCTTCTTATTATCTTCTCAAGGATCCCAAATTTATAGGCTCGATGTCCTTTAATTATGGCTAGAAACCGATTATGAGTGAGTACATCCCATGTTCATCTTTTTGGGTCTGGGTTACCTCACTCAGAATAGTGTTTTCTATTTCCATCCATTTGCCTGCAAAATTCAAGATGTCATTGTTTTTTACCGCTGAGTAGTATTCTAGCATGTATATATTCCACAGTTTCTTCATTCATTCTTCCACTGAAGGGCATCTAGGTTGTTTCCAGGATCTGGCTATTACAAATAATGCTGCTATGAACATAGATGAGCATATGCTTTTGTTGTATGATTGGGCATCTCTTGGGTAGATTCCCAATAGTGGAATTGCTGGGTCCTGGGGTAGGTTGATCCCGAATTTCCTGAGAAACCGCCACACTGCTTTCCAAAGTGGTTGCACTCGGAGGAATGGGGTGCTTGGGATATAGGAAGGGTGGATATGGGAGCAGGGAAGCATATATCTTAATTTAAGGAGCTACCTGAGGGTTGTCAAGAGACTTGACCCTAGAGGGGTTCCCAGGTTTCCAGGGAGACGCCCCCAGTTAGTTCCTTGGGCAGCTGAGGAGAGGGAGCCTGAAAAGGCCAGTTCCTATAGCCATACTGATGAATTTCTTGCATATCACCATAGAACCTCCACCTGACGATAGATGAAGAAAATGACAGAGCCCCACATTGGAGCACCGGCCTGAGCTCCCAAGGTCCTGATGAGGAGCAGAAGGAGAGAGAACATGAGAAAGAGAGTCAGGACCGTGAGGGAACCTCCAGCTGGCGACGGATGGGGAAGGTGACTGAGCCCCACATTGGAGCACTGGACTGAGCTCCCAAGGTCCTGATGAGGAGCAGAAGGAGCGAGAACATGAGGGAGAAAGTCAGGAACGTGAGGGGTGCGTTCACTCATAGAGACGGTGGGACAGAACTAATGGGAGATCACCAACTCTAGTTGGAATGGGACTGATGGATCATGCGACCAAACCTGTCTCTCTGAATGTGGCCAACAGCGGGGGCTGACTGAGAAGCAAAGGACAATGGCGCTGGGCTCTGATTCTTCTGCATGGATGGGCTCTGTGGGAGCCTTCTCAGCTTGGTCGATCACCTTCCTGGACCTGGGGGGAGTTGGGAGGACCTTGGTCTTAGCATAGAGTGGGGAACCCTGATGGCTCCTTGGCCTTGAGAGAGAGGGAGGGGAGGTATGGGTGGAGGGGAGGGGAGGGAAGCTGGAGAAGGAGGGGAGGGAAGGAGGAGGAGGAGGGGATGGAAATTTTTAAATATAAAAAAAATAAACCATGAGAGAGAAAAAATACTGGAATATTAATGTCAAATGCCAGTATTATGATTTTATATTAAAAGAATATTCCAAACCTTTTCTGTTATATTATACAAGATGAGAAATGGTTATCTAAACAACCAGACTATAAATGAGCATAGACTAACACTCAGAACTAAAAATTATAAATTAAAAAAAGAAAGAAAGAAAAGAAAAGTAACTTTCCATAGAATCAAGACTAGTAGTTAACCAAAAAAAAAAAAAAAAAAAAAAATCTTTAAATCACCCCAGGTGTCTGAAGTCAAGCTGATACATTGACAAAGTTCAAAGAAGTTCACTTCTCCTGAGTGGGTTCACATGGTTACAGAAAACAAAACAAGGCGAAAACCCACAAATCCACCTCCTTAAACCACAAAAATTGATTTTCTCACAGTTTTGAAGGGCAATATGAGGGGCCAAGTATCCCTTTGCAGAAATGAAGGTGTTAGCAACATCATGCTCCCTCTGGAGGCACCAAAAAGAGTGAAATTGTTTGCTTTGTTTGTATTTATGTTTCAAGTTATGATTTCTGTTTTCTAGTTCTGGTGACCGCCTTCATTCCCTGGTTTATGACCACGTCTATCTAAATTCTACTCCCATTTTTCAGTTTTACAGTCTCCAAGCATGTCTATGAGTGTTTCTCAACAAGTGGGTCCCAACCCCTTTGGAGTCAATGACTCTTTCAAAAGGGTCACCTAAGATCATCAGAAACAACTGATAATTGCATAATGGGTCATTACAGGAACAAAACCACAGTTATGAAGTTGAAGTGTTTGCTTTTCCAAAGTTCTCAAAAAGCAATCTTAACCTTATGACAACTTGATAAATAAGAGTTTGGCTTATTATTTATTATTCCAACTGAATTACAATTAGAATCCAACATAATTGGTAGACACTTATGTCTCAGTAATACGTTTAGTAACGAAAAGTACATAAGAGCACACTGAATTGATTTTATGTCCTTTCCATATTATGTTACTGACAGAACATTTATAATGTATATATGACAAAATGTTTATATCCAGACTGTTGAACTAGCATGGAAATAACAAGGAACCAACAACCAAAAACTGGGGAAAGTAACTGATAAAATGCAACCTTGTACGTAAACATTACAGGCAATCATCCGCAGCAGGAAGAATCTAGAACAGATTCAGATAAGCAGCAGTAATTAATAGATAATGACACAGTGAGATTGAAAAATAGTTTACTGCCTGGAATTATAAGGAAGCCAGCTGGCAGTGCATACCATGTTGGACAACGTTAAGAAAAGCATAGGCTGAGAAAAGCAAGAGAAACATAAAAGATTGCTTATGTTGCAAGTTAATTTATATCAAACTATTGTGAGATATTTGTACATTTTGTGAAATGTATTGCTGTGGTAGTTATAATAAAAACTTGAATGGTCAAAAGTTAGGAAGAGATCAGGCCAGACTTCCAGGAACAGAGACGACTCCAGGGAGAAGAGAGGCAGAGAATCCAGCCAGACACAGAAGGAGTAAGACACACAGAGTGGAATAGCAGTGAATGCCGTGTAATAGAACATATATTAATAAAATTATGACTTAGTTTAAGTTATAAGATCTAGTTAGGAACAAGTCTAAGATATAGGCAAAGCTTTCATTAATGAATAAAAAAGAAGTCTTTGTGTCATTGTTGGGAGTTGGCTGGCAGGACAGAGAGTCCTTACATCAAACTACATAAGACATCCCTAATCACAAGTCAGAAATCACATCATTGTTTGCCAAGAATTAACAATTTGAGTGCTGTCTGGGAGAGTACATGAGCAAACATCCAGAAAATAGAAATATTTTATATTCTTTATAGAGTTGTAATTACACGAAATAGACATTTTTCAGGACTCAGTAAAGTACATTGAAAACGTATGTATTTTATAATATTTAAAGTACGTGCGAGCAAATCCAGCATATATATCTTTTCATAGTAACGTGAAAAACAAACTGTTTAGGAATAAATTTATTGCCATATGTGAAGAAATATCGTCATTAAATATTAACAAGAATAGAGTGCATAAAGTTGTAAATAATTTTCTTTTCATGTTATAAGTTTTTATTGTTTTATTTTTTAAATTTATATATGTTCAAGTCTATCAAATAAAACACAGCATGACCTTAGAAAAAGAAAAGGCAATCTGAAGTCTAAATCAAATGAGAATGGAAAAGGCTCAGAATAATGGAAACAATCATAAAAATGTTGAATTATTTCTGTTACTTAGAAGTGGTTTGAATGAGAACTGTCTCTCAGACGCTCAGGTTTTTGAACACTTGGTCACCAGTTGGTGGCACTGTGTGGAGGGTATGGGATCTTCAGAAGAACCACCTTAGAGGAAGTATACCGTTGTGGATAGACTTTGAAGGCTCATGCCCAGTTATTGTTGCTTCTTGTGTGTAGTGGAAATACAACAGTCAAGTTTCCTGCACAGGCTTTCCCACCATTATCAGTATCCAACCCCTATAAACCAATGTAAAGTACTCTGGACACGTCTTTTGGTAGTGATATTTTATTACAAGAGCAAAAATGGACAAATACACACTTTTTAAATGTACTGTATAGGTACCACACTGAGATAGCATAATACCTGCAAAATGAACATGGAGTGGTTCAATGGAAGTAAAAAGATTCCTGAAAAGAACCCTTATATATCACAGAGAATTGATTTCATAAATGCGCAAAGGAATATGCGAGAAAACACCAGCGCTACATTCAATTCATAAAAATACTACTAACAAATAGATAACCATAAGGGGGCATGTATCTGCATTGCTCTCCTCACAGCAAATCCACACATCAATTTAGAGAAACTTTAAGTATAGATGTAAGACTGAACTCTACAAAGTGTCTGAAAACACCTTTTTTTGTCAACATCTACTCTTTTTAAAAAAACTGAACTGAACAGGGCTGGGCAGTAGTGGCACACACCTTTAATCCCAGCACTCAGGAGGCAGAGTCAGATGGATTTCTGTGGGTTCAAGGCCAGCCTAGTCTACAGAGCTAGTTCCAAAATAGCTAGGAAAGCACAGAGAAACCCTACTGAAAAATGAACAAACATATAAACAAACAAAATAACTGAACAGGTAAGCCTCCCTTTAGGATATTTTTACGTAGGTGCATCTAAAATAATGGATTTTTGTTCACAAGATACAAGAAATTTATTATGCTCAACAATTTAAAAAGAAAACGAGGTTTGAGATGTGGTCAGTGGTTAGGAGAGCGTACAGCTCATGCAGTGGAGCCAGGTTTGGTTCCCATAGGGCCGCTTCCATCCATCTCTAACTCTTTCTCCATGGGATCCAAAGTTCTCTTCTGTGTGAGCAACATGCAGTCAAGACATTCATACCCATAAAATAAAAACAAATCTTCTATAGGAAAACTACCTAATTAAAACAGAAAAATTTGTCTGAGCAGATATATTTTATGATTTACTAATATATGACTCAGGCAGAACTGCCCAGCTCTGCGCAGCTCAGGATGATCAGGTAACAGCATCAGAAGGCACACAAACTGCTACACAGCAAGAACAGCCAAAAGCAAGAGCAGCTCGCATCTAACACAAACCTAAACTATAATGGTCAAGTTGGAGTAAATTGAAGTAATTTTTTTAAACAGACTATAAAGAAGAAAGTAAGCTTATATTAGCAAGGAATTTTATAACAACCATGGCTATAGATTAAACAGAAACACGTTTAAAGTACTCCAGGGCCTTTTGTTTTAAACTACATTGTAATTAATAACAGCCATCTCAAATGCTGTTGATGTTATTGTTTTATTAGCTAACCTACAGTACAATGTCATACAGCTTATGATGGATGAAAATATAACAAGTTCAAGAAGACTTAGGTGGTGCGATACAATAAACTGTATTTTGAATTGTTGGAAGAGTATATTAATTCCACACATAAGAAACATTGCTCCCAAGAGAGAGTTCACAATGAAAAGAACATTCAAAAACACACCCAAAACAGAACTCCTTGGAATTGACAGTCGTACAAAAGAAATTTCTGAGAAATTCAACAAACATAGTGTGAGCGCCTGACTGGAATCCTAGAACATTTCATTTTTCATTTCAGTAGCGGGCATGTTTTATTTGCTTAATTATTGGTTTTTGCAAGCTGTGTTTGTGAGTGGTATAACTAGGGTTGAGGTTTGAAACTGGGAACTGACGGAAGCATATGTAATCTTCCCAGTTCCTGATTCTGCCTCCAGAGTGAGAAGTGATTTGGAGTTCAGGAGTAGAAAACCATAACTCCTCGAAGTTTGACCGTAAACTCATCATCCATTGTTGTAGCAAGAGCTCAGATCATGTGTAAGCAATCTCAATGCTCTGGATCATCATTTTTCATCATCATCATCATCATCATCATCATCATCAGTGAATTTTATAGGTAATATATATATAATACATCTAAGTAAATATATTTTAGATATTAATCAAATTATACATTTCTATGAGTAAACATTAAAGTGTTTTATATTTCATTCTAGAAAGAAATTGGACACATTTGGGAACTTTTTATAGACCACTCTAAAAAACGAAGTTTTGTCTATGTTTCTTGTAAAAGTCCTGGTGTTGGGTAGTATGATCACTATGACAATCAGGATAATTAAGGGTGTAGCTCACACCTGCTTCCCAGAGGATTCTTTTTAATAAAATAAATGTGATGTTTGTTTATCTCTTAAGTCTTTACATTAGTAACTTTGCATATCTTTACTTCTCCTTCAATTCTTTATCAAAACGGGATTGTTTTAATCAGAATAAACAGAGACCAGTCTGACCCTGCCTGTATTTTTGAATTCACTCTGGAGCTTCTAATATTGCCTGTGCCTGGGCTGCCTGAAGGACATTTAAATCAGAACCTGTAAAGTACAGAAGGGCAGGACATCTGGAGCCCTCTAACTCCTCCAGGGGGTTCTCCTCTACAGAACAAACTCTGAGCGACTTTAGTGAAGTTTAAATGCCTCAGAACCTTAATGTTCTTAGAACCAAGCCTGCTTGTATTGTAGATGTAGAAAGGATTTTTCTGATCTTAATTTAGCCTTGCAAAGTTCTTATTTTCAAAATAAAAGGCAGAATGAACGATAGAAAATAAAAGTTGTCAAGAACATAGGAGACACAAACAAACAAGGATGTTTCAGAGCTTAGAAGGTGACTTTAAAGAGGCTTATACAACCGCACACTACTGTTCATTTTACCTTTCATGATAAAATTTCACAGAATACACAGAGATGTATTTCTGACCAATTCCTAAATGAAGAAAACAAATACAAACAAAAACTCATGCTACTCAACCAAAAGAAGAACTTGAAGGAGAAAGCATTATGTACTACATGGACTTATAACAATGGGAGCGCATTCCTCAATTATTTTATGTGATCATTTTCTTGAGGTTTCTAACATCAATGTGTTTCTAAATTTGAAATTATAGTTCAATTTAGAAGACGATAAACATTAAAATATCGAACTCTAGGACTTCCTAAACACTATGAGGGGTTTTGGATATAAGTAAAATGAAATCTCAACTTCTCTAAGACAGCTAATGTCAAAGAAGAGGAGGGATTTGTGATTAAAATACAACCAGAATAGGATTCTAAAAGGACTTCATAAACTTTTACTGATTGTGTAATCCTAAAAACAGCGGTAGTTGAGCCCAGAACTCAAACGTTCATGGATCTAAGCAAAGAAGCAGCTATTAAAGACACAGTAGACCTGGATGACCACAACAAATAGATGACATCTGCAAGCATCGAAATTCCCAGAATTCACTCACCTGGTCATGTCGTCACACTGAATTTCAGCAAAGTATCCAGTATAGTGAACCGGCTCTTGAAAGGCAACCCCAAGTTGGTGTCTGGTCAAGGAAGGAATTGCTAATAATCTGTGAGCACAAGATGATCTTCAAATTTTCAAAGTAAACACTTCTCAGGGGAGGACTTGCCCTTCTATTTCCCAGTGCTATAAAAACTCTAACAAGGAGGACAAAGTCAGGTGATCCTGAGAAATGCAGTAAGATGGGGTTAATATCAGTTTTTTAAAGATTTCTCTGGAACCCTGACTGCTCTTTGGACTGGAGAGGGAGGGGAAGGAGAAATGGGGGGAGGGGAAGGGAAATGGGAGGAGGTGAAAATTTGTAATAATAATAATAATATTATTAATAGGGAAAAATTTAAAAAACGATTTCTCTAGGGATTTATTTTTTTCTCTTTAGTTGGTGAGGAATATATTTAATGTTACAAAATGCCTACAAGAATTAAACACCTTTCGTTGTCCTTGGCCTTATAAACTGATTTTTCCTTGCCAGTAATATACTAGCTCATTGTCTAACAGAAGCCCAACATAATCTTGAAAATAATTTATGAATGAAACAATAAATAGAAGAAATTAATATTTGCATTAAATAACCTCAATCTAAAGTCAGTAGTTAAAACTTGATTATAAAGTATCTATCATGTACTAAGTGCCATGCTAGTTTTAAGACACACTAAGTTAAATAAAAACTCTATTAATGCATTTTTGTTACTTGACATAAATTATAATGATATTTGTCTTAGCATTTCTACTGCTACGATGAAACACCATAACCAGCAAGTTGGGGAAGAATGGGTTTATTGGCTCACACTTCTGCATTGCTGTTCATCACTGTAGCAAGTCAGGAAGGAACTCACACAGGGCAGGATCCTGGAGGGAGGAGCTGATGGAGAGGCCATGGAGGATGCTACTTGCTGACTTTCTTTTTATTACTTGCTCATTCTGCTTTCTTAAAGTACCCAGGACCACCAGCCAAGGGATGGAACCACCCACCACAGTCTGGGCCCTCCTGCATTGATCACTAAATGAAAAATACCTTGTATCTCCTTGAAGTATTTCCTCAACTGAGGTTCCTTCCTCTCTGATGTCTCTGTCTTGTGTCAAGTTGACACACGAAACCAGGTAGTATTATATTTTATAATATAGAGGACTGGTGTTCAATAAATACTTTGTATGTCTACATTCACTGGAATCTCATTTTACTTTACCTATCTCTATAGAGCAGAAGGAAAAGGTGCTTCTTTGTTACATCTGACATCACTACCATCATCACACTATTTTTAAGAGTAAGTCTTGGAATCTGCCCCAGGATCCGGTGCTCTGTGGATTTGATACTGTGGTTATTTCCTTAGTACTTGTAAACTACAGTTTCTTAACTTTTATCATGGGTAAATACTGGAAGTTTGTATCTTACAGGTTCACACTGTTAATAAATTTCAGTTTCTATATTGAGAATGAATTATGACTTGAAAAACTGCTACACCATCTTAAATGCCAGGGTCAAGTGTTCAAAATAGGAAAGCTCAAAGATGATTTCTCTGTGGACCGATGAAAGAAGTTGCAGACTGTGTTTTCAGGACAGCTTATAAATAATATATACTTAGTGTTGTATATCTAACGTTCATCGGGAGGGGTCCCCAGAGAACCACTTGGGCATCCACCATTCTTTCTCACCATGATCATGTGTTTGTGAAGCAAGAGGGAATATATGATACTAAATGCTGACATTTACCTTTTATTTTCAATGTTTTATAATCACTGCATGCAATCTGATGGTTGACATAAAATGACTAACCCACCCCCATATGCTTGTCTTGTTTAAATGAAAATTCCACATAATAAGGAAATCCTCAATAGGATATCTCACTGCCAACACTCCGTTAATTAATTCACTTACTCATTTGCTTATTGTTATATAAAGAGTATTGATGTCATGAGGAATATTAATTGAGAAGCACACAATTGACTCTTGCTTTGATTGTATTATACTAACCACAAATTAAAAAGTAACTGATTAAAAAATAATACATTACTTTGCAACCTGCCATTAGTTAAAGAATATAAACCAAGTTATTAAATAAGGTATAACCTGAAAAGTTAAAAAAATATAAATAAGTAATTTTAAAAGCAAATAAATTAGTCTGTACTTCTACCAGTGACTGTGCTTGGTGTTCAGTGTCATATGTGGCAATATGGAGAATTAAAAATAAACATAGGTTGATTTTTTGAGGTAGATATTGAAAGACTGTTTCTCTGCATAAAAGTCCTGGCTGTGCGAGAGCCAGACTCTAGTTTGTTTCTTTTTTTTTTTTTTTTTTCTTTTTGATTTTTCGAGACAGGGTTTCCCTGTAGTTTCTAGAGCCTGTCCTGGACCTAGCTCTTGTAGACCAGGCTGGTCTCGAACTCACAGAGATCCGCCTGCCTCTGCCTCCCGAGTGCTGGGATTAAAGGCGTGTGCCACCACCACCCGGCTTCTAGTTTGTTTCTTAAAAACATCTCAGAGCATTCTTTGTCACAGAATATACACGGTGAAGAAGGTAAGATCAAAACTTTGCTAAATACTGCAAATTGCAAAACGTTACTGACTGTTCTATAGACAAGGTAAGTACTGCTTAGCATCATAATGGAATGTCATTTTTGAGGAAAATTTTTAAAACTAAATATCTTCTCGTACCTGATAGCAAGAGAAATACCATTTGTCACAATACCGTGTATGTGTGTGTGTGTGTGTGTGTGTGTGTACACAAAATATGTTTTCTAATGCCATGTCATATTGCCAAAAACTGGGTAAATTCTATAAAGAGTTTATGTGACTTAAAGTTATATGGTAATGGCTTTCTTCCCTTCCTGCTAGTAGAGTATGCATAGGAATGTAAGACAGATAAAGGAGAGGTGTGAATGTGTGTGTGTGTGTGTGTGTGTGTGTAGATATGAAGAAAATGATAGATGGTAGATTATAGACAGCTAGATAAGAGATTATAGACAGGTGATATATGAGTAGGAAGATAGATGATAGACAGATTGACAAACAGTTAAAATACATTCCTGTGATCACTATCTACTTCAAATATTAGCACTAATACATTCATGAGGACAATGCCTTTACTGCCTAATAACCAACCTCTTATTTCTCACTTTTATTGATGTTATTAATATAATGGCAATTAAATGTCAGCAAGACTTGAGGGCACAGTATAACCCTAGTGTTTTATGTATGCTCATATAAACATATAAAACAAACCTTGTCATTCATTTCTGACACTTAATGATCTAACATATGCCATTCCTGATGCCTTCATGAAGTAACCTAACCCCTGATTGTAAACTCTTGCAGGTTTGCACTTGCATTTTGGGAGCCCTATTTGTAGTGATGAGGGCAAGCAGGCCTGCTTTTCATCCTGCTCGGTCCTACATGGCTAGTTTTACACCCAAAATAATTACACGGAAACTGTATTCTTTTAAACACTGCCTGGCCCATTAGTTTCAGCCTCTTATTAGCCTAATTCTCACATCTTGCTTTAACCCATATTTAGTAATGTGTGTAGCACCATGAGGTGGTGGAGGTGGTGTCTTACCAGGAAAGATTCCACATATCTGACCTGGTGGCTGGCTCCATGGCGTCTGTCTCACTGAGGAAAGGCATGGCATCTGCCTAACTTCCCTCCTTCCCAGCATTCTGTTCTGTCTACTCCACCTATCTAAATACTGCCCTATCAAAAAGCCAAGACAGTTTCTTTATTAACCAATGAGAGTCTTCCATCATTTTCCCTTTTTCTGTTTAAACAAAAAAGAAAGGCTTTAACTTTAACATAGTAAAATTTTATTTAACAAAACAGTTATCAAGCAAGAATTAGTTACAATATTTATATCTATTTTATCTTTTATCATAACCAAGGAAAAGTATAAATATCTATCTATTCTTCAACTCCATCAAAGACTCCAGAGCATATAATATTACCTAAGTAAACAAGAAATTAGCAACTTCCAAACTCTAGAAATGACAGAGATGTCTCGCTGCCTGGACAGTCACCCAAAGTTCCTCTGTACCGTTGGGGCATCCATCTTCGGCCTACAGGCCAATAGTATCCAGCAGACTTTTCCATGAAGCAGGAAATTTCAAAGGCAGTTCAGTCACTTTCTGCTGTGTCCTGCAAAATGTCTCGCAGACTCTTTCATGAATCAGGAACCCCTGATTCATTTAGGCAAGTTCAGTAGTCCTCTCTGTGGGTTCTTTGTGTCCAGTTTATATAACAATCCAGGCAAGAGCAATTTCTTGCCCAAATTGCTATCAAACACCATAAGGAGCCTCTTCGATGCCCATCTTCCTCTTGAAGTAGATTGGTGCTGGCAGGAGCAGACATGTCTCGTTGTCCTGAAAAGCCCTAAGTTATTAAAACATTTTAAATGCCATATTCTGTAGTCTTTAAAAGATATGAATAATGTCTATTTAACTGAAATATATCTCTATATATCTAGAAAATCTAACATGACTATAAGCCTTACTATTATCGATGATTATCCATTAACAACCTATATTTCCTAATTATACATTACACTTTTAAATGAACTACACAATCATAATACCTTAATCAAGATCAGAAATACATATACATATAACAAAATTGACCTTATTTCTATCAATAAAGCAAAATCTATACCAATGCAAATTATTCATAACTATATTATATCCCCCTTTAAATGTAAAAGAACATTTATAAACAATATTTGGGAATATGGACATAGTTATTTCTCTCCAAATTTCTTCCTGCTGTATAGGGGCGCTGTTAATTAGGTCTTTCATGGTATAACCTGTCTGCTAGGTTCATCTCAGTCAGCAGTTGAGTGAGTAATTTTTTGAGGGTGCTCACAGCAACCTTTCATGAGGGCGTGATCTATCATACCATATTGGGATAGAAGCAATCCACAGGGTCTCATCCTCTGTGAAAACAAAAGAAGGACTTTTCCAAAGCATCATAAGCTTAGATCCAAATTTTGAAGTCAAAGTATTTTCAAAATATCTATGTTGGATTAGTTCAGCAGTGTTTATAAACAAATATCTTTTAGCAGCTCTTGCTTCTTCCTTAGCATTCAAACAATTCAAAGAGAGCATAATAGCATACAGTGTCACGATTCTCTGTGTATTTTCTATCTTTGTGTGGCTTTATTTTAACCTCTATTTCTTTAATTTTTACTTTTACTTTTTGAGACAGGTTCTCTTTATATCTTTGTCCTGGAATAACTTTGTAGACCAGGCTGTCTTTGAACTCACAGAGATCCTTTTGTCTCTGCCTTTCAGGCACTGGGATTAAAGGTGTGTCCTACCACACCTTGATGTCACAGAGGTTAATCTACCCCTGCCTCCCAAGTGTTGGGATTAAAGGTGTGTACTACCACACACAACTACTCTCTTTCTTCTTTTTACCTTAAGAACTTTAACTTTTAGCCTGCATATATTTTTAATACACTGTTTAGAGGTTTTTTTCTTTGAATCTCTCTTTACTGTATATCTCTTTTTCTAATTATATGAGTCTAAGGAGAGGATTAAAGCCATGACTTTGATGGTTGGATACAGCCCATTCCTTAGCTTTGCAGCCTCATGGTGGAGGTACCAGCTAGGGCCGTGTTCATCGCCACAACTGTACAGTGTTTCAAGGTCCCTGCCAGCAAGCAAGCTGCAGCATTCTGCTCACAGACCACACTCAGTCAGACTGCCTGTCGGTCAGACTGCCTGTCTAAAAGAGTCAGGGGCTGGAGAAATGGCTCAGAGGTTAAGAGCATTGTCTGCTCTTCCAAAGGTCCTGAGTTCAATTCTCAGCAACCACATGGTGGCTCACAACTATCTGTAATGGGGTCTGGTGCCCTCTTCTGGCCTGCAGGCATACACACAGACAGAATACTGTATACATAATAAATAAATAATTTAAAAAAAAAAAATAAAAGAGTCAGAGTTTGTCCTGGCAGGACAGCCCAGAAAGCAGGCATTTTAAACCGGCGTAGCTTTTTTCCTGCTACGGCTGAAAACCGAAAAGCATGCATTCAGCTTTTCATCAACACGATTTAACTGTTTTGTGGCAGGACCTCTTAAAAGATCTTCAGGGTTTTGTAGCTAAAGCTGAGTCAGGAAGCCTCTCTTAGATGAGAGCACTTGCTTGCCTCTAGCAAACAGAACAGACCCAAGAAATTGCTGCTACCAAGAAAACATGCTTTACTCTATTAATTCCCAAGATTTCTCAAGCTTTCTGTGGATTCAGTTATCCATGTCTGGGTGCCATTCCCTTCTTCCCAGCATTCTATTCTGTCTACTTCACCTATCTAAATCCTGCCCTGTCAAAAAGCCAAGGCAGTTTCTTTATTAACCAGTAAGAGTCCTCCATCACCTCTTCTTTAAAAACGAGCTCTACATACGATCAGCACATCTGCAACCTTCTGCCACATCTTTTGACTATGTCCTTCTTGAACCTTGCTAGTGTTCCTCTAGAGACCACACCATTAAAGCGATAGAGTAATGTCTTTCTTATCTAGGTCTCACATCCAAATACCATCTTTCAGAGAAAATGTCTCTGTTCTCCATTTTACCAGTTCTAGAAATTCCTATGAAGAGCATAGTGTGTCTTTTTAGAGAATGTGGACATTTTTTAAATGTTAAATTAAATGTACATTAGGAGGGGTTTTCAGAGACAGAGTTTCTCTGTAACTTTGGAACATGTTGCAGAACTAACTCTTGTAGACTAGGCCAGCCTCTGCCTCCCGAGTGCTGGGATTAAAGGTGTGCAGCACCACTTTACTGGGCCTAAATTAAATGTACTTTTAAGTGATAAATAAAAACAGTTTTAATTTACATCCTAACGAGTACCATGTGATCAAAATGCAAATCACTGTTGTATTTAAGTTTTGTCAAATACCTGACACAACTTATTTAAAAGAAGGAACAATGTCTTTTGGCTTACCACTTTAGAGGCTCCCCTCTTTGGCTGATAGAATCCACTACTTTTAGTCTCATACCAAGGGAGAGAATCATGTAAATGGTTTGAGGGATAAGGTTATTTCAAGGTGAAATGGAAGCAGAGAGAACTAGACATCGTAAGCATAAACTCTGTGTTCTTTGGTTGTTGCTCTCCCTAGGCCTCTTTGCCACTGGACAATACATTCCACATTCTGAGAAGACCATGATTCTCTGTTACCATAAAACAAGCCATTTATTTCTATATTACTCTCCCAGAAGTCCCAGATATGTTTTACTAAACTCCAAGATATTTCTGAATTTAAACAAGTTAAAAACAAGATTAACCAACAGGATTTTGTAATATTTAGGTTAAATGTATGTCTTCAAATTAAAAATTCTTTATGTTTGTCAGGAGATTATATAATAAAATAAAATTTAAAAATTCTTGTGCAAAATGTTCCACTTCTTATGTTTTTAAAAAATGAACAATTGTAAACACACAGTTCTTTGCCTAAAAGATTTAGTAAATTCAGGGTATTTGTCACAAAGAAATCAACAAATTTCTGTAAAAAGGAGTAATTTGTTAGTGATTAACTATATATAGAAAGATTTAATTATGCTGAGAAATAGAAGCTGGGCCCCAAAGGACAGTGTTGTATGTTTTTGATTAGATGTGGATGCTAGCTTGAAACTTTAGTTCAGAGTTTATGCTAGATTTTACCCCAAAATCCCAAAACACTGGAAAGGGAACAGTATAGTTAGGCTTTCCTTGAGGCATAAAAGATGCCACCAAAGGATTCAATGAAAGTGGAAAGGTACTATATTATTTAGATTAGGGTGGGGGTAACAACAGGAAGACAAGAAAAATGAAGGAAGGTTATACAAAATGAAGGTTATATGGAAAAATCACTCAGAAATTTGCTTCTGGTATCTTACTTAAACATTGAAAAATGAGTTTTAAGGAGAATGCCATACAAGACTAGAAAATACTGTTCCTGAAAGCTATGAGCCACTAAACAAAAGCCCAAGTGGCAAGTAGGGGACACTTCTGTTAAATGGTATTGACTAGGAAGACCCCTGGGGCCTGATCAGAATATGAGCTGTTGCTATTTCCCTTGTTGACCTACCTGAACTGGTTGATAAGAACTTATTGCTGCAGGTACCATTCACCTCAGATACAGGATACAGCAAAATCAAAGTGAAAATAAGCTAGAATGTTCAGTATTCGATGCTGGCCTTCATGATACCAGATGGTGATATACTAGGTGCTGCAGTTAAACATATTGATGGCCTAGGTCTAACCCAGCTGTAATATCTTTCAACCATATTACCAATCTACTAGATAAGACATGTCTGTAGTGTGGGGCAAGCAGGCTTGCTTTTCCTCCCGCCTGGTTCCTGCACGGCTAGCTTTATACCTGAAATAATTACACACAAATTGTATTTTTTTAAACACTGCCTGGCCCAGTATATCTAGCCTCTTACTGGCTAACTCCTATATCTTGCTTTAACCCATATTTAGTAATGTGTGTAGCACCACAAGGTGGTGGCTTACTGGGAAAGATTCAGCATATATGACCTGGCAACTGGCTCCATGGCGTCTGTCTCAGAGACAAGATGCATGGCATCTAACTTCCCTCCTTCCCAACATTCTGTTCTGTCTACTCCACCTATCTAAATCCTGCCCTATCTAAAAACCAAGGCAGTTTCTTTATTAACTAATGAGAGTCCTCCATCATATGTCTATCCATGGATGACTGTAATGGAGTAGCAACTACTCCCTAATTTGATTTGAGGCTTTCCTTATGAGAGAAAATCCATGCCTAACACTACAAATCTGTCTGAAAACCTATGGCTGAATAAGTCTTAAACTGTGTGTGGGGCAGCTATGGTGATAGGATAGCTAAGAATAGCTACTTATTTAATTTTCCACAGCATCAAACTATACTCTATTTGTCTATGTCAAAGTCACCTGTCAGCCTTAAACAAAGAATTTTGCATAGCAATGAACAGAGATTAATGAAAAGACCCATGGCTGTATGAGATGCTGGTAAGAGAGGACCACTGAGAAACAAATCCTAGAAAACATGTATATCTCCAAACAAAATACACACACACATGCAAGCATGCACACACACCACCACCACTACCACCACTTAGAGTCCACGGAACGCTATACAAGAAAGTTAGAAATAATGTAAGAGCAGAAGGAGGGAGGTGGGGCTGGAGATATGGCTCAGTGATTAAGAGCACTGCCTGCTCTTCCAAAGGTCCTGAGTTCAATTCCCAGCCATCTCTAATGAGATCTGGTGCCCTCTTGAGGAAGACACCTGATCAGTCATCCTCATCAACTTAGACCATGAAACCCAATATGGACAAGTTTAACAGAACCACCATATATGTGCTTCCCATGCAAGGATCAGCATTGACAGGCCCTAAATTTCATTTTCCATTTCAGAAGGGTGGGGAGGGATGTCCACAAAATAACCATCTTCTAAACAGGATATAAACATAACTACCATGAACTCTTAGCAACTGTACAAAATGGCACCAGGACAACAGAAGTCAAGTCCACATAACAATTATCTATTATCTTAGTCATTTTTCAACTGTTATGAAGAGACACCATGACCAAGTCAGTTTTTATAACAGAAAAAAAAATTTATTGGAAGTTTGCTTACAGTTTCAGAGACTTAGTCTATTATCATCATCAGAGAAGCATGGTACTAGAGAAGTAGTTGAGAGCTACATCCTGATCCATAGCAATAAAGACAAACAGACAGACAGACAGACAGACATACAGACAGACAGACAGACAAACAGACAGACAGACATAGATTATACCAGACATGGTCTTTTGAAATTTCAAAGCAACCTATTGACATACTTCCTCCAGAAAGACCACATCTACTTTAACAAAGCCATATCTCCTAATCCTTCTCACATAATGTCACTCCCTGGTGAATAAACATTCAAAGATATGAGCCTAGTAAGAAGCAAATCTTATTCAAATCAACACGCCTATGGAGGAGAAGGGATCAAATCTTGCTACAACTTACTGCTAATCTTTAGGCAACCAATAGATTATGAGAAAGAAGCTATGCTATCCAGTTGTACATCTATTGGTACCCCAACTCTAATGTTGCCATGGTTAATAACAAACCCAGGCCTTATTTAGCATCTAGGTGCGTTAAGCAAAACCAATCAAATAGGAGAAAGAGATTTGTAGAAAACAGATATGCTAATAGGCATAGGAGGAAAATAAAATATACAGTTTGCAATGTGTATTGGTATGAAATTATGATTTAGATTTACTAAGAAAAATTGAAAAAGTAATAACAATGAAAAGAAATAAAATATACTTGTGATGCTTAGAGTCTGGAGCTTTTGTACACATTCTAAAATATTTCATCAAATCTTATATGCTTTAAATAGCTAATGACTATAAGATATTGTTTTATACCACTTAAGAGGGAAATAATGTTAAATATTCTTTCACCATCAATTAAATAACAAACCCTACTTTTAAATTAAGTCTAAAATTGACTAATGAGTTACAAATATGAGTTACAAAGGTGATTACAACTTCAATGTTGACTTTAGATGTTAACAATCAGGGAAAATAATAAAACATTTTCTTGCATTGGGAATACAGCTACAGAAATAGTGAGCCCAAGACAAAAATAACTATGAGAACTTGACTTCATCTCTCAAACTATATGTCTCCAAAGAAAATATTGATGGCTAGACAAAAATGAGAGAATTAATAGAGAGTTGCCTAAATAAAGTCAGTCATGTAAATAATCTGAGAATTATCACATCTTTTTCAGAGTCAATACACACACACGCATATATATATATATATATATATATATATATATATATATATATCAAAATGGTCAGCGATTCCATTTTGAGTTTGTTATTACTGATTTTTAAATTCACATGGCATTGGCATTACCCATACACAAATATTATACCATCCCTTTTCCAGGATCAAAACAAATCATTTGTTCATTAAGTAATATATGTGAACTGGTGGAAAGAATGAAAGAGGAGGAAACAGAGAAAGTGACGTGGAATGCTGGTTTCTGAATATGATACAGTTGCTTCACTATTGAACTCTCAGCATCTGAGATTACTTGCACATGAGCTCCTTAAGATTGGACTTGTTCACACTGTCATAGGCGGTTAGAAGCTCTAATGGAGACTCACCTTTCTCTGAGGATTTATGTACATAACCTTTGATTGATGATGGTGAGATATTTTCTTTTTTTTTGAGATATTTTCTTCATGGTAAGGTGGGCACAACCTTTCCTGGAAACAACCCAATAAACTCCCTGATCATCAAAATCAAACAAAAGTAAACAGACATGAAAGTGGGGAGAGGGGATTGATTGAGAAGAGGAGGTAGTTAATGGGAACAGAGAAGGAAGACATTAAGAGTGAATACAATTAAAATATAACATATATGTCTAAATGTCATAATGCATCCAGTTACCTGTAACTAATATATACTAATTTGAAATAATAAAAAGAAATAGTAGCATTGTACAGAACAGCAAATAATTTTTTATAATTTTAAGAAAATATGTACATTTATACTTAGTTTATAGTCCAAACCCTTTATTTATCTAAATCAAGTCTGAAAAATTAATGTTGGCAAAACAGTACAAAATTGTAAAAGTCTATGGGCTTTTATGCAAGATTTCCACCAGTGGGAATTTTTGCATTTATTCATAAAGCAGGAACTATGTGCCAAGTAATAATTACCATAATTGAAGATGTATTGAATTCTCTACTCTCAAATTTTCTTTATTCTATATCTCTCATAATAACAAAAAAACTTTATTTTTTATTAATTAGTGCCTCTACATCCTAGTCAAACTTGTGAACAGGGCAGAGGTAATAACCATGTTCAAACCTAGAGTTAGTGTTTTGTCCTACGCATATTTCTTATTCCATCTTGTCTCTGCTCTCTGATCTGTGTAACTTAGCAATTATAAGTTTTAAATCAAAGGATGAGTATTCTAAAATGAACAAGACAAAAGTTGGCATTTAAAATTATTACTAAAGTTGTCAAATATCTCTTTCAATATTGTTCTTTTTCTATTTTAGTGTGTCCAGACGGATCATATCTTATCCCATAGAAAAACTCACACCCCTCTGGTTATGTTCATGACAGAATTGTCTACAATTTAAGACATTAACAGGAAGAGAAATGTCTCAATTAATTTAAAATGAATTTTATGCAATATGGGAAATTTATAAATAAATAAAGACCCAAATAAAGAACTAAACTGTGTGTTTATGTAGATGTGTGGGCTGTTTGATTTTGCTGCAAGTTAGATAGAAGTAAAATAGTATAGAACAATGTTACTAGATGAGATTATTATAATGACAAAAAATTGGTGTTGGGTATACAATAGCCAAGATCTATTTTTTTAGACTCCCCTTGTGTGGTCTTCAGAATTGCCAACATTCTGTTTCTCCTAAAATTAGACATGCACCTTTTTAATATGGGTCCCAAACAGTCATGGGAGCCAGGCAGTGGTGGCAGATGCCTTTAAACGCCTTTAATCCCAGCACTGGGGAGGCAGAAACAGGCAGATCTCTGTGAATTTGAGACCAGACTGGTCTACAAGAGCTAATTCCAGGACAGCTAGAACTGTTTGTTATACAGAGAAACCCTATCTTGAAAAAATAACATGTGTGTGTGTGTGTGTGTGTGTGTGTGTGTGTGTGTGTGGAGAGAGAGAGAGGGAGGGAGAGAGAGACAGAGAGACAGAGAGACAGAGAGACAGAGAAAGAGAGAGAGAATTTAACAACCTGTCATGGGAGAAATGAAGGATTGGAAGCTGTAGTGAGGGGCTGAAGGCAGGCCTGCTTTTCATCCCGCCTGGCTCCGGGCCACCAGCTACCTTATGCCCTGAAATAACAACACACAAACTGTATTCATTAAAACACTGCCTGGCCCATTAGTGTCAGCCTCTTACTCACATCTTGATTAACCCATATCTAATAATCTGTGCAGCACCACAAAGTGGTGCCTTACTGGGAAGGTTCTAGCTCATGTCCATCTTGGGCCAAAACTTCATCGCGTCTGAACTGGTGGCTGGCTTCATGGCGACTCTCCCTGAGGAGAGGCACAGCATCTGTCTGAGCCATCTACCTCACTTCCTTCTTCCTGTTCTGTCTACTCCACCCACCTAAGGGCTGGCCTATTAAATGTGGCAAGGCAGTTTCTTTATTAACAAATGAAATCAACACAAACAGAAGACTCTCCCACATCAGGAAATGACCTTCCTACATAAGTAAACAAGTTGAGGGAGAAGTTCACAGTAAACTCCCTTGTTTTTCTATAGTGAAAAACCATAATAGTCCTTCCCTAGCCATAGCTGACTGAGTTCCTACACGGGCAAGACCTTTTTGAGACCACCAATACCCACATATGGCCTGAGTACATCAGGAAATCACAGAAATGACTGCATGAAGGATTATGGTTGTTGTCATTTAAAGAAGCAAGTGAGGAATGGATGCCTGCTGTACAAACAACAGTTTGCATTGAACTCTCAAGGGAATTGTTGAAAGGGAAATAATGTTTACAATACATAATAATCGCTAAATTAATATGCTCTCAGGGGGGTGATAGTAGCCTATGTAATTTTTTTGAACATTATCATCTGAAGGCAATACTTTTGAAAATCACAATTATTTATGAAGTAAATAATCATAATTGCAAGCAATTCAAAGGGAAGATGTGAATTCAGAGGGGAAAAGGAAATCACATAAGTCTTCCACATTCTTTGTCTCTTCTAACATTTGATAATCTTTGCTGAGATTATGCATGGAAGGCAGAAGGCTATTGGTTACCCTTTCATCAGATAGTGCTCAGAATATCCTCTCAGCTTTATAATTCAGTTTTTTTGGATGCAATTGCTAAAAAAGTACTAATAAAGTAAAAAAAAATTCTTTAAGAAAAGTAGATATTCTTAGATAAATTTTTACTATTACTAATGTTATTTGCTTTGATCATTTTAACTACTTATATGAAAACTTGGCTATCTTAAATAGGAAAAAACGATACATGGTAGGAACAAATGTGTGTATATATGTGTATGGATTACCGACACTTATTTGTGTGTGCTTTGTATAATTACATACATATGTGTATATATTTACACCTCCTTGTTCATATGTACATATGGATATTAAAGGAGAAAGGAAGTGAAAGAGAAAGTGAAGGAAAACAGGGAGTATGTGTGGTAGTTTTAATAAGAGTAACTCTCATTGGCTTATATATTTGAATGCTTAGTCAGCAAGGAGTGGCACTAATTGAGAAAGACTAGTGAATGTGTCCTTATACTACTAGATATAGCCTTTTTGGAGGAGATGTGGCATTGGGGATAGGCTTTGAGCTTTTGGAAGTCAAAGTAAGGTTCAATGTCTCAATCTTCCTGCTGCCTGTGGATTCAAATCTAGAACTCTCAGCTACTTCTACAGTACTATGCCTGTCTGCATTCTGCCATTCTCATCCTACGATGGTAATGTAGTAAGACCTGAAGCTGTAAGCAAGCCCCAATAAATGCTTTCTTTTGTAAGAGTTGCCTTGGCCATGGTGTCTCCTCACAGCACCACAACAATGAGTAAGACAGAGAGATTCTAGAAAACACTGGAAAGTTTTTATGGTTGGGCATTTATACCTTTAACCTCAGCAATTGGAAGACAGAGTAAATCTCTGTGAATTCAAGGCCATTCAGGGCTATATATTGAGAATCTCTCTCAAAAAATTGTTAATGTTCATTCATCGTTTTCTCAGCACATTATCACTTAAGGAAAGTTTATTAACATACATAGTTTTTTGTCCCAAATATCTTATTTTTAATATTTATTACATATCTAGTAAGAACACTTTCAAGAGAGGTATGCATAATGGACTTTGGCTTTGGAATCCAAAGGTTAAGTTCTTCTTAAGATCATATTAGAATATGTTCACACTGGAGCAATCATCCAATTAAAATGAAGAGTGAGGTTAAAATCCCATTAGGACAATTATTCAGTTAATTGCTCTGCTGTGGGCAAGGCTTTTAGTTAGAGAAATGTGGAACACCAGCCTGTATCTAAAGCGAGGAAGGTCAAGGCATCTCCCCAGCAAACCAATTTAAAAGATTTAAGTGGACTGCTCCAAAAGCCAAGAAAGAGTCACTTTTTTGAAAAATTAGCACTTAAAGAAGAGTATACTTAATTAGTCCTGGACATAAACCCAGTATACAGACTTCTCTTCCAGAAGATTGTCAAGTGGCTCATTGTAGTCAGTTGGCCATTGGAACCACCCAGTATCTTCACACCATGTTAATCGCAAGCTTAGGAAATAATTTATCTATCAAATCTATCAAACCATTTATTCACATTCTCACTTCAAACCACTTAAGTAAACATAGGATGTCAAAAAATTTCCTTCAATTATCAATAAACAATTCAACTTGCCAGACAGTGCAGATAAAATATAAAGGGGTGAGAAAGAGATTAAACATAAGATGAATAGTTCCTGCTTTGATGTGAACTCTAAGGACCCAAATAGCATTTGAGTCTTGTACCCTGCCAGTCTTGAGTAACGACCCACCATGACTTCATTGAAAGAACTTTCAGACCACTATTCCTATATTCTCTATTATTACATGTCAGCTTTGTGATGTCTAGTTGCATCCCTTTATTAAAACACAAATCACTACTAAGTCATGAAACATTCTAAGCAAGAATGCACACATAGGCATCAGGAAAGTGTACTTTGCCTCTTTAATGACATTTAACTTCAAAACACAAACAAAATATACTAGTGTTTCCTGATTATCCTTCTTCCTCCAATCTTTGCTAGTCAGGCAGTATCTTCTCAATGATAAGCAGATACAAGCTTCTTATTCATATCACATTTTCTACATCACTCACAGTTGTAAGACATGAAATGGATCTCTTTCCCAAAGGGGAGAAATCAGAATCCTATTTTGTTTTAATCTTCCTGCTGCTCAGAAGCTACTATAAGCATGCAGTTCCTCTTGACTATATTTTCATCTAAAGATTTCTCAGGTGTATATCAGGAACTTAAATAAGAACTTAACATATACATGGTGTTAAACTTGAGAATTTATTCAAATTCAGCAAGAGAAATACGTCAACTAGTAAATTATTGAGATTATTCATTTTTCCACTCTTATTCATTGTTTTAGATATGCTTTAAGATTATTTCTAAAGGTATTCTATAATATTCATAAAACTTATTTTTGTAAGCAAGTGAATAATTTTGTTTTATTTTTTATTTTTCCTCTCATGTATTTAACTTTTTTTATTGACTTTTTGTACCTTTCACATCATACATTTTGATCTCATTCATTTTTCCATCCCTTTGTAACCGCCCTCTGCCCACACCAAAAAAAAGTAAAAGAAATTTAAAACAAAAAAGAAAAGAAAAAGGAAGCATCTCATCATAGAAGCTGCAGTGTGCACAGTGAGTCACACAGTAAATACTTTGCTGTATCTTTACTTGCAAGTGTTCATTGGAAAGAGTCATTGGTCTGGTTTGATGCTTCTGGTTTCTGCAACACTATTAGAACTGGGCCCTCGCTGGGACTCTTCTTTAACAACCACTTGTTGCCCTGTGTTGTGGATATCCTGAAGCTTATGGTCTGGAGTACCAGCTCCTTCAGTGCTCCAGTCGGTCTTAAATAGGGTGTATATTGGGATGGGCCAACTAAAAACTCTATCTCTGGGCCTGGGTAGCAGCAAGGTTGGTGAGACCACAAACTGCGCCCTATATTCACCACCACGATAAATTCTCCAGCATTTCCCCCTCTGATTCACCCATTGCAGCAATGAACAAGGGGCAGGGTTAGTTCTCCTGCTTTCCAGTCCTCAGGGTAGACTCTCTCACACCTGCAACACCAGGGCCAGCTCTACTGTGTTGCCCAGGGGAGGTGTGAGGCCCACTCTCCCTAGTGCTGCAGTTGGTGAGGTACAAAAAATGCTCTCATGTTCAAGAGGCAGAGGATGCCATCTTTTCCTCACTACTACCACCACACTTAAAAGGAGGGAGGTGGTACCAGTTATGCCCTTCTCATGCCCTCGGGGCTTGCTCATTTGTGCCCGTCTACAGGGTCAACTCTACTTTGCTACCCAGGCAAGACATAGGGATGTACTCCTGAGTACTGTAGCTGGTACGGGTTAGATCAGGTTCCCCACCTGCTTCAGGTGGAAAGGAATGAAGGGAGATAAATACCAAATTATAATATTATCATTTTCATCAAAATACTTCTTTCCTAGAATCCTACCTTATGTACTGAAGTACTAATGTGTAAGTAAAATCTTTCCTGTGATTGTGAAGAAAGGATGATACTAGTGAACTGGCTGTTTCTGTCCTTATCTAATTTTTGATAATTTTAGACTATGAATACATTGTGACTATGAATCCCATGAAACATCTAATCTGCCTGAGAATTTTAACCTTTTCCTGAGTTTTGGAACCAGTCATGTCCTTAGAAAAGTACGATCCTTCTACCAGCAATGTAGGAAATGCAACATAAAGACAGATTTGTTTTTCTCATTCATAGTTGAACTTTACCCCAAGTGATTTTCAGTTTCATTTGCCTGTGAAGAAGAGACTTTTTTGAGTGACAGTCCCAATAATTTCTGTCTGTTTTATTCTCCCTTATCTAAGAAGAGTGGATCATCATATGTACAATTACTCCAGTCAATATTTATTAATGTAAACCATTTACCAAGTACATTTACTTTTTTACATACTTATTTTTCATATATATGCTGCATGTTATTCAAATATTGCACAGCCTTTCCCAAACGTCACATAAACAGATAAATATACAGGGTCTCTTAATCAGAACAAAACCATCCTCATGTATGATGATATTAAAGTCCTGCCAGGTATAATAGTGTATACCTACAAACCCATCATTTGGTGGGTGGATTAAGAGTTAAAGGTTATTCTCAGCAACATAGCAAATTGTAGGCCACTCTAGGCTACGTGGTACCATTTCTGAATAACCCACACTAGGAAAAACTATCAAAATCGATGTTAAGTAATTGAGTTTTCCTCATGGGCCAGATTTGGTACTTTATTTCAGGATTCATTTTTCCATGTGACAGATTCTTAGATTAAAATAATGCAAATTTACCATGTTATACTTACTTTTATAAGAAGTGTGACATGAATCTCATAAATAAAAGTATTAATGGGAGTTTTTCCACTATGTTTTATATAGAATTTGTTTATTTGCTTTTTCTAGGTCCTTCACGTTTTTTTTGTGTGCCTTGATTCTAAACTGCCTAATATCCTCAGGACCAGCTATAATATTTCAGTCTTTCTCTTATGATGTCCTTCTAACTTCCTTATCTGCTCTTACAAATTTTTGTACTCGCTGTCATTCCTCAGAACTTATCTATATAACAAATGCTTACATTCTTATCTGTAGTATTAGTTCTTACAATAGTTGCAAAGTCTCATAGGTTCAACATCTCCTCTTTCTATGGAAGAATTTTTGTTCACCAATCTGAAACCCTTCTCAGGGTCTGATGCTTAGCACGCTTCAGGCAACTGGTGCTTTTTCAGAAAGAAAATAAATATATACATACCCAGTAAATTCATCAACCTCTTTGCCCCTTTTTTGCCCTAAACACTATTAATGAGCATTTTGTCTGACATTCATTACCATAATTTATACTCCAAACTTTGTTTACCAAGTTCAAATTTCTATTCAAATCACTTCATTCAGGAATATTCTGATATAGTTCCTCTGTCTCTTAATCAACAGACTTGCTGCTAGAAGTTTGGTCAAATCAGCAGACAATATTCCAACATCAGTCTCTGATTGCGGAATGGCTACAAGGAACTCCAGCTCTAGAAAACTGTCCCACCACAGGGTGTAAAATGAGCCCATGACTAACAAATGAGGAATGAAGTCTTGGCTAGTTCAGCCTATCTTAAAACAACACCCAATGTCTATTCTATCCCCAGATTTGCCACATGGACACTCAGGCCATATCCAGAACTTTTCCACACAGATTTCCTCCTCTACACAGTCCTGTTTCTGGAGAGATTGTTCTTAAGAGCACGTGTCATTCAATAAACATTTTAAGCTGGTCTGTGTTCCTGATTCTGTTTTATAGCTTTATATAGTTAACCTGAAACTCCCTCAAGAAATTATTTGTCTTCCATATTTACTAAAATATTTCAACTTTTCTGTATGAGTTTAAACACAAATATTTCTATGTCTTTCATAAATGTCAAGTCAAACTAAGTGATTAGTTCTAAACTCTCTTGTATATCAGAACTAAAAATCAGAAAGCAAGAGCTCTTGGTTTCTAGTTATAAAATATGAACTTGTGTGGGTGTTTTGTTCCAGACTAGTCAATTCTTTTTCCTACTTAACTCCCTAAACTTTTGTTTCCATATGAGCAAGCAGAGAGGGCCATTTTTGTTAGATCTCCTCTTGTATCTAAGAAACAAATTGACAAAAAATTATCTAATAATATAGCATGAGGAAGTAGACAGTATCTTTATGCAAACAAATATTCCAGTTCAGTTAAATTTGATGATATTCATATGGATTTGGTACAATGTATCTATTATCTGTTTCTCTTGCTTCTGGAAGAAAATGTCTAATTGAAACTACTTAAGGAAGGAGTGAATTATTTGGATATAGTTTCTTAAAGAGCTTTTAACACACTGTAAGCAAAAATAGCATGGGAAAATTCATTGGAATTTGCATCATCTAGGAGTGGCTCCCAAAGTGAGGCCAACCAGGAAACAGAGTATTGGTGGACCTGGATCCTGGATCAGGCATTACCTTCAAAATACAACTCCCAGTATTCCACTTGTTCCACCAATGCTCCACAGAGGCTCCACTTCATTTAAATTACCATGGAATAATCAAAGACTACTACAGAAGTTTATAATAAAAAGCATCATGAGCATTTCCTGCCATTCACTGGATTTGGACTTCCTAATATTAAAGGAATATTTTTCTTGGATATTATGTACAGTTTAGAGTAGAATGCAGTAGAATGTTATCTTTCCCTCCTTTAAAAATTCTCAGCACCAGTATAAACACAAATTTTCTCTTTTTCTTTCAATTATATAAGAACAATGAACTTCTTTCCAACATGTTATATATTAGCTGGAAATAGACACATAAACTCCTCAGGAAAATTTAGAGAAATTGACAATTATAGTAACATTTCTTTGTTATCACATTCATTCCCAGCTTTGCTCTTCCACCACACTTTAAAGTTTCCTGCTTCATGTGAAGTGTCTTTCACAGTACTAATTCTGTTTTAATTCACTAAACTGCTTGTGTCTATCATCAGAAGGTAAATCTACTTGAATCCAGGAGGCATCTTAATAGTTTTTGACCACCCAGTGGAAAATAATACTGAAATTCTGACAACCTCCCTAAATTCTCATCTCATACTCCAGGTTATTAGGAATCCTCCTGCTTGATTTATAATAATGTATCTGATGCAGCTCATATCTCAAATGGAGCATCAAAAGAAACTATACAATTAGTAAGAGGTTGCTTGTTGTTTTTTCAGTTGCCCAGATGCCCGAAATAATCACACAGAAACTATATTATTTAAATAACTGTTTGACCCACTTAGCTTCCTTTTTTATTTACTTACCATACTTTTATTATTAAAACAATTTTTATTTAAACATATTTTGATAATATCTTACCCTCCCCCAAGTCCCTCTAGTTTCTCTCCTTCTTCCAAGTTACTAAATTTCTCAAACAAACAAATAACTAAATACAACCCCCCCTCCGTCAAACCAGGAAACAAAAAAAAAACCACATCCCCCAAAAAACAAATCAAAACAAAAAACTTCAAACTGTAACCAAATAAAAGCACACGCGCGCGCGCGCACACACACACACACACACACACACACACAAACATAAAAATTGTGTGGTATTTTCTTTGTTGGTCAACTCCCAAATATGGAATGGTTTATATACCCACTCTCACTCTATTGGAGACAACAGATTTTTTTCTCTCTCAGCAGATATAATTAACAGTTCAGTTATCAATCTTTACCCTAGTGGCTAGATTTTCATTCATTTTAAAAAAAGTAGAACAAAATTAAATGTAGTAAAATAAAACATAACTATTTTGGAGTTGTCCTAAGAGAACAGTGATCAACCTTACTTGCCTTGGATTTCTTGTGTAATTAGTTTTTACCTTTTTTTCAACCTAATATAGAAAAGCAAAAAACCCAGGATAGCCAAAACAATCCTGTACAATAAAAGAACTTCAGGAGCTATCACAATCCCCGATTTCAAGCTCAACTACAAGGCTACAGTACTGAAAACAGCCTTGCATTGGCATAAGAACAGATAGGAGGACAAATGGAACCAAATAGAAGACCGGACATTAATATACACACCTTTGGACACCTGACGTTTGACAAAGAAGCAAAAAATATTAAATGGAAAAAAGAAATCATATTTAACAAATGGTGCTGGCATACCTGGATATCAACATGTAGAAGAATGAAAATAGACCCATATCTATCACCATGCACAAAACTCAAGTCCAAATGAATCAAAGACATCAACATAAAACCAGCCACACTGAACTTTATAGAAGAGGAAGTGGGAAGTACACTTGAACTCATTGTCACAGAAGACCACTTCCTAAATATAACCCTAGCAGTACAAACACTGAGAGAAACAATTAATAGATGGGACCTCCTAAAACTGAAAAGCTTCTGTAAAGCAAAGGACAAGATCAACAAGACAAAGCAATTGCCTACAAAATTGGAAAAGATCTTCACTTATCCCACTTCAGACAGAGGTCTGATCTCCAAAATATACAAAGAACTCAAGAAATTGGTCATCAAATGAACACATAATCCATTAAAAAACTGGAGTAAAGACCTAAACAGAGAACTCTCAACAGAGGAATCTAAAATGGCTGAAAGACACTTAAGGAAATGGTCAGCATCCTTAATCATCAGAGAAATGCAAATCAAAACAACTCTGAGATTCCATCTTATATCTGTAAGAATGGCCAATATCAACTACACTGATAACAACTTATGCTGGAGAGGTTGTGGGGAGAAGAGAATATTCCTACATTGCTGGTTGGAATGCAAGCTGGTATAGCCCCTTTGGATGTCAGTGTGGTGATTTCTCAGAAAATTATGAATCAACCTTCCTCAGGACCCAGTAATAATCACTTTTGGCCATATATCCAGAGGATGCTAAATCATGCCACAAGGACATGTGTTCAACTATGTTCATAGCAACAATGTTTGTCATAACCAGAACCTTGAAACAACCTAAGTGCCCCTCCACCAAAGAATGGATAAGGAAAATGTGGTACATTTATACAATGGAGTACTACACAACAGAAAAAAATACAACATCTTATTTTTTTGTTTGTTTTTGTTTTTCGAGACAGGGTTTCTCTGCAGCTTTAGAGCCTGTCCTGGAGCTAGCTCTTGTAGGCCAGGCTGGTCTCGAACTCACAGAGATCCACCTGCCTCTGCCTCCCGAGTGCTGGGATTAAAGGCGTGCACCACCACCGCCCGGCAAATTACAACATCTTGAATTTTGCAGGAAAATGGATGGAGCTAGAAAACATTATTTTGAGTGAGGTAACCCAGACACAGAAAGACAATTAACACATGTACTCACTCATAGGTGGTTTTTAAACACAACACAAAGAAAATCAGCCTACAAACCACAATCCCAGAGAACTTAGACAACAATGAAGACACTAAGAGAGACTTACATAGATCTAATCTATATGAGAAGTAGAAAAAGAGAAGATCTCTTGAGTAAATTTGGAGCATGGGGACCATGGGAGAGGGCTAAAGGGGGGAGGGTAAAGACAGGGAGGGGAGCAGAGAAAAATGTAGAGCTCAATAAAAATCAATAAAAAAGAAAAAAAAGAAAGGAAAAATCTCTAGCTTCTTATTACTAACTCTTACATCTTAATTTAACCCATCTCCATTAATCTGTGAGTTGCCACATGGCAGTGGCTTACAAGCAAAGTTCTGGCATTTGTCTCTGGCATGGTTCCTTGGCTTCTCACCTGACTCAGTTATGGGATGAGAGGGTGATGATGTTGAAACTGCTGGTGGACAATATGGAGAGATTGTTTCCTATTTAAAGATGCTACTACTATAGGTGACATTAATTAGTCATGACTATGAGAAACATGTGGAAATAATAACTGATGGCCTAATGCTTTTGCCATAGTGAGTACAAATTGGTTTGTTTTTATTTAGTTTGGTCATAATGGCCTTGTGTGAAGAACTCTCTCTTTTGGTTTCTAGAGCTGCAAGACACTTTCCCAAAGCAATTATACAACTTACGAAGAGTATTTTGAGAATCATCCATTCATAGTTGTTCATGAATTATGAGCTCAAAGCCATTTAATAATTAATCCTAATTATTCTTATAAGAATATCTCAGGAACCCAAATAAAGTTTTAAAGATCATAACTAGAACCCCATTTATGTATGCATTTTCTTTGTACCATTGAGACATTTTTATTTCAGCTGAATTGGAACAAAAACTCAGATATATTAAATGACTTCCAATAGTTTACAACTGAGTTAAAACAAACTAAATCAGTTTATTAACTGTTTTTGGTAATATTTGAATAAATATATATCTCTTCACTGCTCACAGATGATTACTTTGCAAAACAACACTCACAGTTGAACTCCCTTGTTAAGAGTCATATATGTTTAGACATGTTAGAAAATTACAGTTCACTTTGAAAGACTTGCAACATTTATGAATTTAATATCAAATAATAATTATTTAACATGGAGGCAGATGTTTGATGTGGGAGAGTCTTCTGTTTGTGTTGATTTCATTTGTTAATAAAGAAACTGCCTTGGCCCATTTAATAGGCCAGCCCTTAGGTGGGTGGAGTGGACAGAACAGGAAGAAGGAAGTGAGGTAGATGCCTCAAGCAGTCACCATGACTCTCCTCTCTGAGATGGATGCAGGCTAGAATCTTCCCAGTAAGCCACCCCTCATGGTGCTACACACATTGCTAAGTATGGGTTAATCAAAATGTGAGAGTTAGACAGTAAGAGGCTGAAACTAATGGGCCAGGCAGTATTTAAATGAATACAGTTTGTGTGTTATTATTTCGGGGCATAAGCTAGCCATGCGGCCAGGAGCCTGGCGGGAATGCAGACCACTGCTCCCATCACTACAAAAGGTGTCATGAGACAAAGTTTCTCCTTTGTGTCCACAAATGACAATATTTGGACCTAAAAAAAAAACAGATCATATCCAAGGACAACATAAAATGAAGGGGTCTTTGGCAAATTGAAACATAAAACTTTTCCTAATCAACTGGACAGAGGAAAAAGTAACCTCACATCCAAAACTGGGTCAAAGGAATGACCAAGTCACAGATGATGGTCATCTGGACAGAAAGAGTTTCCAATTTCTGACTCTTTAAACAAATTCTGTAATTTCATGAAAATAATCTAACCAGATAAATGATCATTTCAAACAATAGAAACTAATTTTGATTCCAGAAAGAAAAGAAGAGTTTAGTAAATGTTTATTCTAAAAGACCCCATAGCACCAGAGCTACAATGAAGTGCTAAGAATGAAGCTTAGTGGTAGAGTGTTTGCGTTGCATGTGTAGGGATCTTGATTCAATCCAGTCCCAGTACCACAAAAGCAATCTACATTTCATCACTGTCTGTAAAATTATCATCAATATTTTCCAGTTGTCGCTTTTTCTTTTTTTTTTTTTAGATTTTTTTTCTCATGGTTTATTTTTTTATATTTAAAAATTTCCATCTCCTCCCCTCCTCCTCCCCCTTCCCTCCCCTCCTTCTCCCCCTTCCCTCCCCTCCCCTCCACCTATACCTCCCCTCCCTCCCTTTCAAGGCCAAGGAGCCATCAGGGTTCCCTACTCTATGCTAAGACCAAGGTCCTCCCAACTCCCCCCAGGTCCAGGAAGGTGATCGACCAAGCTGAGAAGGCTCCCACAGAGCCCATCCATGCAGAAGAATCAGAGCCCAGAGCCATTGTCCTTTGCTTCTCAGTCAGCCCCCGCTGTTGGCCACATTCAGAAGGACGGGTTTGGTCGCATGATCCATCAGTCCCATTCCAACTGGAGTTGGTGATCTCCCATTAGTTCTGTCCCACCGTCTCCATGAGTGAACGCACCCTTCACGTTCCTGAATTTTTCCCTCATGTTCTCTCTCCTTCTGCTCCTCATCAGGACCTTGGGAGCTCAGTCCGGTGCTCCAATGTGGGGCTCTGTCATTTTCTTCATCTATCGTCAGGTGGAGGTTCTATGGTGATATGCAAGAAATTCATCAGTATGGCTATAGGAACTGGTCTTTTCAGGCTCCCTCTCCTCAGCTGCCCAAGGAACTAACTGGGGGCGTCTCCCTGGAAACCTGGGAGCCCCTCTAGGGTCAAGTCTCTTGACAACCCTCAGGTGGCTCCTTAAATTAAGATATATGCTTCCCTGCTCCCATATCCACCCTTCCTGTATCCCAAGCATCCCATTCCTCTGAGCTCCCCCCATTCTCCCCTTCACACTTTTCTCTCCCCATCTTCCCTTGGCCCAGTCTCGCCCAACCCTCAAGTTCCCAATTTTACATGGCGATCGTGTCTACTTCCAATATCCAGGAGGATTACTATATCTTTTTTTGGGAGTTCACCTTATTATCTTCTCAAGGATCTCAAATTTATAGGCTCGATGTCCTTTAATTATGTCTAGAAACCGATTCAATTTCATCTCCTGCATTTTAGTTTTTTTTTATTTTATCAAATCTTAATATTGAGGCATTTTTGCTGATTTTTAAATATTTTTAGCCTTTTGATGTCTTAGAGAATGCTATGTCTACTTTAGTGCCCTCTGCTTTAATAAAAATCATAGAAACAATTTTTAGCAGGCTTTTCCCTGTTGTCATCTTCATTTTCATTCTCTGAGTTTACCCTAGACTCTTGCCAGATTCTATGTATGAGGTGATATATTGGCTGGGCAAAGGAGAAAAGACCTAAGTGAAGCAACTTCTTAAAAGTAATAGGATTATTGACTCTAGCAACGAGTTCTGGAGTTTCTGCAAATATACCTGTTTTACAAAAAGAAAAATATATCTGATACAGTATTCAACTAAAAAATACACAATATTAAAGTATCATTCTATAGCTCTACGTGAATTAAGTGATTCAGCCTTAATGATTTTGAACACTTGACTAATATTATCTGCATTATGCATCACAACATTAAGAGGCTGTTATTACTATTCTTATTTCTCACATGGAAAAACCCTGACAATCCAGGATTTAGCTCAGTAGTACAACTAGCACTTAGTGTATGTGAGGCCCTAGATTCCAGCCCCAACACCAAAAAGAAAAGACCAGAAAATTCAGAAGCTAAAATGTTTGAGTAGCTGGAAACTTGGGTAGTATATTGCAGGTTATCTGAGCAATAAACAAGAAGCTGACATATAAAGAGCCCATGTTCTTTCGCTCATGTACCAAATAGTAATATGCCCTTGCAAACATCAAGATAACTAAGAATTTCATAGCATAAGTGCTTTCTCATTTTGTTCAGGTTTTTCTTTCTCCTCACCTAATTACCATACAGATGAACCTTATGGAGTAGTAGATAATGATTGAACTTGAATTCTTAGAGTCTGAGCAAAAAATATTTTCAGTGAGATTGAGAATTAGAGGTTACTGTGTAAACCAAGACCTGGTTTAGGTAAAATAATACAGTCATTCAGTTTTACAACACTAGAAATGCCAATGCAAAATTATCACTACCTAGCTAATAATTGTGATTGAAAACTTAAGAAGTTCCTACAATGGGCAGGTACCAGAACACAGAGTGAAAAAAAAAATTAAACACTGGTACAAACAAATGCATTCTTAGAACAACATTGAGATATTAAATGTTGAAGTGATTGGATTCTGATATTCTGCATTATTTGAAATGGTTTATTCTACTATATTGATATTATAGAGTGCAAAGAATTATAAGAAATGCAGTTCAATAAGATTTTCAAATTTTCATTTGATTTTTTGAGAATTTCATATACAGGCAGTGTTACACATCAGACAACCTTCCAACCCCCATTGATTTTGGATCTATGATAGATGGCCGGGATTTTCATTGTAGCTCTCATATTTCTATCTTGTTCTCTTTAAAGTTACTCTTTCTTACCCGTATTCAAGGTATGTTTGCTTGTTTGCTTGCTTGCGTTTGATCTTTGAGTTTTGATGATGTAATTACATCTGGAGAAGTTAACATAGCTCTTTAAATTCTTAAATCAGTGTCTTCAATCCAAACCATCTTTCTAAATTCAAAGTAATTCCAAATTATCTACTAAGTATGAAATGTTAATATTTAGATTTTAATTGAGAATTAAATCTTCTCCTAAACCTTCTGAATTTCAGAGTTACTATTTCTCATGAAAGTTTGTGTGCTTTGTGGTGGACACCTACACCCTTAGATCTAACCTTTCACTCCAGTGAGTTGTAAGAAAGGAGCTCTTTTCAATTGAGGGTTTTTTTATGTCACACATACTTCCATGGTTACATCAGCTGACCTGAACTACTACCATCACTCTCCAAACTGGTCTTCCTTTGCTTGACATTCAGTTTACTGGCTAAGAGCCATGGGTCTTCTGAATATTTCATTAATTGTCAAACCTTTGGATTTATTGCTTTTATATTTCTAAATTACTACTTTATTTATATCTCCAACTTCATTTTTAAATATTCAGCAATTCCTATTTTATAGATAATGTTTCCTGAATGCACTAAAGATTCCTTGAAAATCTATGTTCAGCTTATGAGTTTATTTTAAATATTTCTATACCAATGTAATTTATTTTATTTTCTCTGCCCATGTTCATTGCTTTGTTTGTTTTTTTTTTTTTTTTTAGTATTTATCCTTGACTTAACCCTTACGTTTGTATCCTAAAATAGTACCTATCATTCAAGTATCTTTAAATATGAGGAAGCATCCAGGAGGAACTGCCACCTGTTATGAAACACTGCAGCAGCATCCCCAAGCACATCAGTTCTAACAACCTCAATGCAGGAGAATGCACCCTACTTTGACTGCTGCTGTGCTCTCTCATTATGCCAGTGGACCGTCTTCTGGATCCCAGGAATTCTGTCCTGCCTGCTGTTCACTCTCATTCTTCATCGTCAGAACACAAAATATTTTGTAATTACAAGCCAGATTTTTAAATGATTGAAAGCATCTACAACATTTTTTACCATAAATATTGTCATATTCGAGGCACATTTAAGGAATTTTCATAATTGCTATTCAAAATAACTTATCCAGACTTTTTTTCTTTGTTTTTTTTCTTTTTTTTTTTTTTTGAGATAGGGTTTCTCTGTAATTTTGGAGCCTGTTCTGGAACTAGCTCTTGTTGACCAGGCTGTCCTCAAACTAACAGAGATCTGCCTGCCTCTAATTCCCAAGTGCTGGGATTAAAGGTGTGTGCCACCACCACCTGGCTCCCAGAATTTCCTGTCACAGCTGTCCTACCAAGTCATAGGATACAACATGGAGGGACACACCATAATTAAAAGAGATTTTACAAAGAAAAGGTGAGGATAAAGTTATTAATATTCAAAAAAACTTATGGATTTTGCCTTTATTTGTTCTTGTGAATTTGTAAGTAATTTTACAAAATACTTAATTTTATTTAAATTTATAATACCTGTCATGTATAGAATTATCAAATATTTTGGTATATATCAAGCATTTTCATGTAAGCTGTTTACTATGATCATTTTCCTAAATCCCAGTATCTACTTCTATTGGTATTCAGTGCTAGCTTTATCTAGATATACACTTGACATCACATACTTGGATGTGTATATGTGTGTGAGAGAGAAAGAGCACCGAGAAAGAGTGAAGGAATCGGATATCTCCAAAGGCTTATTTCAAATGGCAATAATTAGGCCCATGTTATCACAATATTCTCATCTCTACAAATCTTCTGTATTAACTGAGAAAGAACACTTCAAACAGAGGCTTGCTGTGACAATATTCCCAGAGGGTAATATTCATTTTCACTCACTCCTTTCCTTCACTATGCTTTGGAATAAAATGAAGAAAAAGAAGATGGTCTCTGACACATAATTCAGCCCCCGGGGCTCTCCTGGTGCCCGCCTTTCACTCTGGCTCTAAGCTGCCTCTCTATCCAAATCCCTTGGTTTATTGTCCTTTGCTAAGCAGTGATCAGCATTAAACAGCGAACTATGTGTCTTCTGGCTTCTATGAAGATGTTACTTTTAATCATGTAGTCGCTACTTTGGCAAGTACTTTAATTGAGTGACAAACAGAAGCTTTTTAAGTTGCTTGGATTAGACTTCTGACTGGATGTTTACGATTTCTTGATTGTGGATATTCCTCCCATCTTTGTCTTTCCCTTTGCACTGTTTGACACTCCAAAGGAATTAAATTATATATCACATAATTGATATATCTACTTATCTTGGCAAAGGAAGGAGGCCATTTAATTTACCTAATTACAATGTGAAATCATTAATATGATCGAGAATGTGGAAACAACTTGCCTCTCTGTAACTATTGTGATGACCTGAATGCCTGTTATTAAGAATGCTGACTTATTCAAGACACTAATACATACAAACACACACAAACCATTTGTTATTAATTTTATAGCCTGAAGTATCTTCCAGTCAGCATATATAAAGACAATTAAAAGAAAACATTAGTTCATAGAATACTTAAATTTTTAGTAGTTAAAATGAAGATTTTAATGGGAAACTGAAAGATCCATACAGTTCTTATGGGACAGATTTGAGACGCCTGGGTGTAAATATTAGACAGTGGACAAAGGAAGGCAACATTGTTGCCTGTTAACATTACAGACTTTCTGTGAACAAATTGTAACCTACTAGCTACATATTGTTTCCATATTTAAATCATATCCAAATTTATGTTTGAAAACATTGGATGGGTGGGAAAATACATGTTTTGAGAAATATCAATTCTTAAATGTATACCCCTTTTAGTTAAAAGTATAAATCTTGCCATAGTTTCTGAAAGTCTTACATTTCTGATTAATTTCCTTAAGATTAGAGTTTTTGAGGTTTCCATTTAAACAGAGAAGAGTACCAATATCAGTTGAATTAAAGAAGAAAAAAGAGTGCATGATCTCCACTGATATGTGGAATATAGATAGATAATAAATCAAATATATGCATAGGGAAAATAAATCAATCATTATCAAGGAAGCGGAAGAGAAGTACAGATGCATGTCAGATGTTGTAAAGTAGCAGGGATGTAGAGGGTAAGTCAAGAAACCCAATTTATGATATGAAGTTTACAGTTAATAAAGTATGGAATGTGATTGTTTGAAGAAGAACTGTCCTCCCCGATTTCATATATTTCAATACCTGCGTGGTGACATTGTTGGGAATTCTAATATAACTTTACAACATGGTTCCTTGCTGTAGGACTTTGTCACTGGCCACAGGTCTTGAGAGTTTGTAGACTCACCCTACTTCTAGTGTGTTCTTTCCACTTCATGGTTATAAGTGAAAGTGTTTTCTCTCGGATTCCTGCTTCAACAGATAACTGCCATGCTTCCCCCATCATTATAGTCACTCTTTCTGTAACCATAGAAAAAATAAAATTTCTCATTTCTTTTAGTTGTTCTTTGTTCATGATTTATCACCAGAATAACAAAAAGGTAAATAATAAATATATCTCACATTTGGATTTCTGCTAGAAAGATAGATTTTAGCTGCTTTTGCCATGAAAAATGTAAACTATGTGAGATTATGAATGCATCTACTATAGTAACCACAAACACACACATACACACACACACACACACACACACACACACACACCTGATAGCATCATGGTCATCTATCTATGACCTACACAATGGTATTTAAATACACACCATGAACTGCACAATTCTTTTGAATAACAAATGAGTAAAAACAGAACAAGAAGCACATATAATCTAGAAGATAAGAACACACAAGAGGTGGATTCAAATTTATCTTTATTAGGAAATTCATTGTTGCATTTTGAAAAGAATGGCCCCATAGGCTCTTTTATTAAAATCTTAGTCAACATGGAATGGTACTAATTGAAAAGGATTAGTTGTGGCCTTGTTAGAAGAAGGGTGCCCCTGGCTATCGTAGGATTTTTATTGCTGCATTGAAATACCAGGACCATAGAGTAAGTTGGGGAGGAAAGAGTTTATTCAGCTTCCACTGTCACATTGCTATTTACCACTGAAGGAACTCAAGCAGGGCAGGAACCTGGAGACAGGAGATGATGCAGAGGCCATAAAAGGCTTACTTAGCCTGATTTCTTATAGAACCCAGGACCACAAGCCTACAGATAGCACCACCCACAATGTGCGGGGTCCTCACAGTTGAGAAATTGCCTTACAATTGGATCTCATGGAGGCATTTTCTTACTGAGGTTCTTTCATCTCTGATGACTGTAGCTTGTGTCAAGTTGAGAAGCTGATACATAAAACCAAACAGTATATTGGATGTGGGTTTTGAAGTTTCCAAATGCCAATGCCATGCTCATATTTCCTCTCTCTCTCTCTCTCTCTCTCTCTCTCTCTCTCTCTCTCTCTCTCTCTCTCTCTCTCTCTCTCTCTCTCTCTCTCTCTCTCTCTCTGTGTGTGTGTGTGTCTACCTACACATCAGAGACTGGCTCTCAGCTACCTACTTCTCCAGCACATTATCTTTCATGTTTGCCATACCTGCCACTATGATCATCACCATGATGGTAATAGGTTAACCCTCTGAAACTGTAAGCAAGCTCCCAAGTAAGTGATTTCTCTTATGAGAGTTGCCGTGGTCACAGTGTTTCTGCACAGGAGTAGAACAGTGGTTAAATGAATAGATACATGTCAGTTAGTAGCTCTTATAAATTCCAGGTGTCTTTGGAACACACTGGAGATACATTGTTTTTATTAGTTCTAAAGATATCTTTGAAGAAAAGGAATCATGGAAGAGTTCCAGGTGGTTGGAGAGGGTGGTTGACTGCTGTAGACAAATAACTGGCCAAGAGAATTGTCAGAAGTCCTCTAACACCATGGAAGGCCTTGTACCTGGAGTCACAGAAGATTTTCAAGTTGCCATGTTGGTGCTAGGAATTGAACCTGGGTACTCTGCAAGCCCATTAAGTGATCTTAACCACCGGGCCATTTTTTTTCTAGGCCCAAAATCAACTTTATAGCTTAAAAATCATCCAGTTTTCTGAATCCAGGATATATCATCCAATATATAAAGCTTCAAATATGTCGACACATGTGCTTACCTTGTAGCATATGTAGAAGCTAGGAAACTGATAAGGGATCATCAGGTAGGGGCTCTCTTAAAAGAGGTGGATTATATACTGTTGGTAAAATGAAAGTAGAGATGCACAATGCTGGTGCCCTACATATTAAAGCAGGGAGGGTCACGGAGATACGAGCAATGTCTAAGAGTAGAGGAGAGGGTTAGTGAATGGAATCATATATGAAACAAAATGTAAGAAAACCTACTATCTTATATCCCAATGAAACAACAGTACTGGAAACAACTATGAAAACATGACGAGAACTAGATAATGAGGACTTCATGATTAAATGAGGCTGAGGAAAGGAAATGGGAAAAGAGTGAGTTCATTTGGTAGGTTAAACAGAACTGAAGATGTATAAGAAATCATCAGAGAAATCCATTGTTTATTAAGGTCATTTCAAAATATAACTTTTAAAACCTCTGCAGGAGTAGGCCTGAGCCAGGTCCTCTGCAGGCCTGGAAACACTCAAGTCTGGGACCTCTGAGGAGGTATATCAAACCCAGACATCTTTGCAGGACCAACCCCAAGCTAGGGACCTCTGTAGGAGAGGATTCAGACCAGGGACATTTATAGAAATAGGTCTGAGCTGGAAACCTAGGCCAGAGCAGGCCTGAGACAGTAAACTCCATGAGAGCAGAGCAAACCCTGGGAGCACTGATCAACCTCTAGGAACAGGGAGTGACAAGCTAGGTAACTGGAACCATGGCACTGACTGCACCATGAGGAGCAACCATCTGTGCCTTGGATCCACTGGCACCTGGAAGAATGATCACCAGAGTCATAGATAGCCTGAACTACAACTAATAGAGGAAACGATGGGTAGACAAGGCAAGAACACATACAACACCACAAAAAGCAATATGACACCAGTAAAATCTAGTGAACCTAAAACAGCAAGACTTGAACAAGCAAGTATAGATGAAGCAGAAGAAAATTACCTAAAAAATAACTTCAGGAGAATGTTTGAGGACCTTAAAGAGGAAATGAGAAATTCCCTCAAAGAAATGGAGGGAAAGACATATAAAACATTATAAGACATCAACAAATTTTGTAGAGATAACCAATAAAAAGCAATCAAACATATGAAAGAAACTATTTGTGACATGAAAACAGAAATAGAGACAATAAAGAAAACACAAGATGAGTGAATTATGGAAGGAGAGATCATGAGAAAATGATCAGAAACTACAAATGCAAGGACAAACAGCAGAATACAAGTGATGGAAGAGAGGATCTCAGGTGCTGAAGATACAATAGAAGAAAGAGACTCATCAGTCAAAGAAAATATTAAATCTAACAAAAGCTGAACCCAAAATATCCAGGAAATATGGGACACCATGAAAAGACAAAAACTAAGAATAATAGGCATAGAAGATGGCAAAGAAGTTTAAATCAAAAGAACAGAAAATATATTTAACAAATCATAGAAGAAAACTTTCCCAACCTAAAGAAAGATATGCTTGTGAAGATAAAAGAAGCTTTCAGAACACCAAATAGACTAGACCAAAAAAAAAAAAAGGTCCTTCACCACATAATAATCAAAATACTAAACAAACAGAGTAAAGAAAGGATATTGAGAGTTGTCTTATTTATATAGCTAGAACTTCAAGAACTATGTTGAATAGATATGAAGAGAGTGGACAGCCTTGTATTGTTCCTGATTTTAGTGGAATCACTTTGAATTTCTCTCTATTTAATTTGATATTGGATTTTGGCTTGCTCTATATTGCTTTTATTATGTTTAGATAAGGTCCTTGTATGTCTCATCTCTCTAAGACATTTACTATGAAGGGCTACTGGAACTTTTCAAATGCTTTTTCAGCATCTAATAAGATGATCATATGATTTTTTTTCCTTTGAGGTTATTTATATGGTAGGTTACATTGACAGATATTTGGATGTTGAACATTCCCTGCATCTCTGGGATGGAGCTGAAATGATCATGATGGATGATTTTTTAAAATGTGTTCATGGATTCTGTTTGCCAGTGTTCTATTGAATATTTTTGCATCTATGTTCATAAGTAATATTTGTTTGTAACTCTTTCTTGGATGAGTCTTTATGTGCTTTAGGTATGAGGGTAATTGCAGCCTCACAAAAACAGTTCGGGAATGTTCCTTCTGTTACTATTTTGTGGCATACTTTGAGGTGTATAGGTATTAACTCTTTTTTGAAGTTCTGGTAGAATTCTGCTCTGAAATTATCTGGTCCTGGCTGTATTTTGATTGGGAGATTTTTGAAGACTGCTTTTATTTCTTTGCAGTTTATAGGTCTATTTAAACTGATCACCTGGTCTTGATTTAATTTTAGTATGTAGTACCTATTCAGAAAATTGTCTATTTCTTTTAAGTTTACCTATTTTGTAGAGTATAGGTTTTTTTAGTATGATCTAATTATTTTCTGGATTTCCATAATGTCTGTTGCTATGTCCACCTTTTTATTTCTGGTTTTATTAATTTGTATGTTCTCTCTCTGCCTTTTGCTTAGTTTGAATAAGGGTTTGTCTATTTTGTTGATTTTCTCAAAGTGCCTGCTCTTTGTTTCATTGATTCTTTGTATTGTTTTCTTTGTTGTATGTTATTGATTTTCATTTTAAATTTAATGATTTCTGTCATCTATTCAACCTGAGTGAGTCTGCTTCTTTTTGTTCTAGGGCTTTAATGTGTGCTGTTAAGTCACTAGTGTAAGCTTTCTCCACTCTCTTTTAGGCACTTAGTACTATGAACTTTCCCCTTAACACTGCTTTCATAGTGTCACCTAAGTTTGGGTACGTTGTGCTGTCATTTTCTTTGAATTTTAGGAAGTGTTTAATTTCTTTCTTTATTTCTTCTTTGAACCAGGGGTGGTTCAGTTAAGTAAGCACTGTTCAATTTCCATAAGTTTGTAGGCTTTCTGAAATTAGTGTTGTTGTTAAACTCTAACTTTAAACCATGGTGATCTGATAAGATGCAGGGAGTTATTCCAATTTTTTTGGTATCTGTTGAGGTTTGCTTTGTTATTGAGTAAGTAGTCAATTTTAGAAAAGGTTCCATAAGGTGCTGAGAGGAATATATAGTCTTTTGTGTTTGGGTAGAATGTTCTGTAGATGTCTGTTTGGTCCATTTGGGTCATGGCATGTGTTAATTCTCTTATTTCTCTGCTAAGTTTCTATCTGGTTGGCCTGTTCATTGTAAAAAGTGGGGTGTTAAAGTCTCCTGCTTTTGGTGTATGGGGCTTGATGGGCTATTTAAGCTTTACTCGTGTTTCTTTTACATATGCGGGTGCTCTTGTATTTGGAGCATAGTTGTTCAGGATTGAGACTTCAGCTTGATGGATGTTTCCTGTTACGAGTATGAAATGTCCTTTTCCATCTCTTCTGATTGATTTTAGTTTGACATCTATTTTGTTAGTTATTACAATAGCCACACCTCCTTGTTTCTTAGGTACATTTGATCAGAATATCTCTTATCAACCTTTTCCTCTTTGGTAATGTCTGTCTTTGAGATTGGGGTGGACTTCTTGTCTACAGCAGAAGGATTCATCCTATTTTCATATACATTCTATAAGCTTGTGTCGTTTTATAGGTAAATTGAACCCACTGATATTAAGAAATGTTAATGACAAATGATTGTTAATTTTTATTATTTTTTGATGGTAGTGTTTGTATGTTTTCCTTCTTTGGGGTTTGCTAGTTTAGGGTAATCATTTGCCCATGTTTTAGTGTGTACAGTTAGCTTCCTTGAATTGGAGAGTTCCTTCTTGTAAATTTCTGTAGGTCTTAACTTATGGATAAGTATTGTTTAAATTCGGTTTTGTCATAAAATGTCTTTTTCTCTTTATCAATGAGGATTTAAAGCTTTTCTGGGGACAGAGGCCTGTGCTTACTTCCGTGATCTCTTAGTGTCTGCAATACAACTGTCCAGGACCTTCTGGCTTTCATGGTATTCATTGAGAAGTCACGTGTAATTCTTATGGATCTGCCTTTATATGTTACTTGATTTTTCCTTTGTAGCTCTTAACATTCTTTCTTTATTATGTTTTTTTTTTTCCTCATGGTTTATTTTTTTTATATTTAAAAATTTCCATCTCCTCCCCTCCTCCTCTCCCTTCCCTCCCCTCCTCCTCCCCCTTCCCTCCCCTCCTTCTCCCCCTTCCCTCCCCTCCCCTCCAACCATACCTCCCCTCCCTCCCTCTCAAGTCCAAGGAGCCATCAGGGTTCCCCACTCTATGCTAAGACCAAGGTCCTCCCAACTCCCACCAGGTCCAGGAAGGTGATCGGCCAAGCTGAGAAGGCTCCCACAGAGCCCGTCCATGCAGAAGAATCAGAGCCCAGAGCCATTGTCCTTTGCTTCTCAGTCAGCCCCCGCTGTTGGCCACATTCAGAAGGACGGGTTTGGTCGCATGATCCATCAGTCCCATTCCAACTGGAGTTGGTGATCTCCCATTAGTTCTGTCCCACCGTCTCCATGAGTGAACGCACCCCTCACGGTCCTGACTTTCTTTCTCATGTTCTCTCTCCTTCTGCTCCTCATCAGGACCTTGGGAGCTCAGTTCAGTGCTCCAATGTGGGGCTCTGTCATTTTCTTCATCTATCGTCAGGTGGAGGTTCTTCAAATACGTGGCACAATCAGTAGGAACTCGGTCAACAAATGATGCTGATGCTGAGATTCACCAATAGCCTGGTGCCTTCACAATGAACACGACTGGGGTGAACCGGACAATTCCAGTAGTTAAGACACTGGCAACTTGGTCGTGTGCACAGACTCCTGGGAAATTCAGCAACATTCTCAACCTTCCAATAGCCAAGTGAAATCTCGTTGGCTTCATTGCTTCTTCTTCTTTCCCCTCTCGTTCCTGACTTTCTCCCTCATGTTCTCGCTCCTTCTGCTCCTCATCAGGACCTTGGGAGCTCAGTCCAGTCCGCCAATGTGGGGCTCAGTCACCTTCCCCATCTGTCGCCAGATGGAGGTTCCCTCACGGTCCTGACTTTCTTTCTCATGTTCTCTCTCCTTCTGCTCCTCATCCGGACCTTGGGGGCTCAGTCCGGTGCTCCAATGTGGGGCTCTGTCATTTTCTTCATCTATCGTCAGATGGAGGTTCTATGGTGATATGCAAGAAATTCATCAGTATGGCTATAGGAACTGGCCTTTTCAGGCTCCCTCTCCTCAGCTGCCCAAGGAACTAGCTGGGGGCGTCTCCCTGGAAACCTGGGATCCCCTCTAGGGTCAAGTCTCTTGACAACCCTCAGGTAGCTCCTTAAATTAAGATATATGCTTCCCTGCTCCCATATCTACCCTTCCTATATCCCAAGCACCCCATTCCTCCGAGCTCCCCCCGTTCTCCCCTTCACACTTTTCTCTCCCCATCTTCCCTTGGCCCAGTCTTGCCCAACCCTCAAGTTCCCAATTTTGCCTGGCGATCGTGTCTACTTCCAATATCCAGGAGGATTACTATATCTTTTTTTGGGAGTTCACCTTCTTATTATCTTCTCAAGGATCCCAAATTTATAGGCTCAATGTCCTTTAATTATGGCTAGAAACCGACTATGAGTGAGTACATCCCATGTTCATCTTTATGGGTCTGGGTTACCTCACTCAGAATAGTGTTTTCTATTTCCATCCATTTGCCTGCAAAATTCAAGATGTCATTGTGTTTTACCGCTGAGTAGTATTCTAGCATGTATATATTCCACAGTTTCTTCATTCATTCTTCCACTGAAGGGCATCTAGGTTGTTTCCAGGATCTGGCTATTACAAATAATGCTGCTATGAACATAGATGAGCATATGCTTTTGTTGTATGATTGGGCATCTCTTGGGTAGATTCCCAATAGTGGAATTGCTGGGTCCTGGGGTAGGTTGATCCCGAATTTCCTGAGAAACCGCCACACTGCTTTCCAAAGTGGTTGCACTCGGAGGAATGGGGTGCTTGGGATATAGGAAGGGTGGATATGGGAGCAGGGAAGCATATATCTTAATTTAAGGAGCTACCTGAGGGTTGTCAAGAAACTTGACCCTATGATAGTATACATAAGCGACCCCAAAAACTCCACCAAAGAACTCCTACAGCTGATAAACTCCTTCAGTAACGTGGCAGGTTACAAGATCAACTCCAAAAAATCAGTCGCCCTTTTATACACAAAGGATAAGGAAGCAGAGAGGGAAATCAGAGAAGTATCACCTTTCACAATAGCCACAAATAGCATAAGATATCTGGGAGTATCGCTAACCAAGGAACTGAAGGATTTATTTGACAAGAACTTTAAGTCTTTGAAGAAAGAAATTGAAGAGGATACCAGAAAATGGAAGGATCTCCCCTGCTCGTGGATTGGGAGGATCAACATAGTAAAAATGGCAATTCTTCCAAAAGCAATCTATAGATTCAATGCAATCCCAATCAAGGTCCCATTAAAATTCTTCACAGAGATTGAGAGGACAATAATCAACTTTATATGGAAAAACAAGAAACCCAGGATAGCCAAAAAAATCTTATACAATAAAGGTTCTTCTGGAGGCATTACCATCCCTGACTTCAAACTCTATTACAAAGCTACAGTATTGAAAACAGCTTGGTATTGGCATAAAAACAGAGAAGTTGACCAATGGAATCGTATAGAAGACCCGGATCTTAAACCACAAACCTATGAACACCTGATTTTTGATAAAGGAGCCAAAAGTACACAATGGAAGAAAGAGGGCATCTTCAACAAATGGTGCTGGCATAACTGGATGTCAACCTGTAGAAGAATGAAAGTAGATCCATATCTATCACCATGCACAAAACTCAAGTCCAAATGGATTAAAGACCTCAATATTAATTTGAACACATTGAGCTTGATAGAGGAGAAAGTGGGAAGTACTCTACAACAAATGGGCACAGGGAACCGTTTCCTATGCATAACCCCAGCTGCACAGACTTTAAGGGCAACATTGAATAAATGGGACCTCCTGAAGTTGAGCAGCTTCTGTAAAGCAAAGGACATTGTCACTAAGACACAAAGGCAGCCTACTGACTGGGAAAAGATCTTCACCAACCCTGCAACTGACAAAGGTCTGATCTCTAAAATATATAAGGAACTCAAGAGACTAGACAGCAAAATGCCAATTAACCCAATTAAAAAATGGGGTGCTGAATTGAACAGAGAATTCTCAACAGAAGAAGTTCGGATGGCCAAAAGACACTTAAGGTCATGCTCAACCTCCCTAGCTATCAGGGAAATGCAAATCAAAACAACTTTGAGATATCATCTTACACCTGTCAGATTGGCTAAAATCCAAAACACCAATAATAACCTTTGCTGGAGAGGTTGTGGGGTAAGGGGTACACTCATCCATTGCTGGTGGGAATGCAAACTTGTGCAACCACTTTGGAAAGCAAATTCTTTCTCATGTTCTCTCTCCTTCTGCTCCTCATCAGGACCTTGGGAGCTCAGTCCAGTGCTCCAATGTGGGGCTCAGTCACCTTCCCCATCTGTCGCCAGCTGGAGGTTCCCTCACGGTCCTGACTTTCTTTCTCATGTTCTCTCTCCTTCTGCTCCTCATCAGGACCTTGGGAGCTCAGTCCGGTGCTCCAAGGTGGGGCTCTGTCATTTTCTTCATCTATCGTCAGGTGGAGGTTCTTCTTATTATCTTCTCAAGGATCCCAAACTTATAGGCTCGATGTCCTTTAATCATGGCTAGAAACCGAATATGAGTGAGTACATCCCATGTTCATCTTTATGGGTCTGGGTTACCTCACTCAGAATAGTGTTTTCTATTTCCATCCATTTGCCTGCAAAATTCAAGATGTCATTGTTTTTTACCGCTGAGTAGTATTCTAGCATGTATATATTCCACAGTTTCTTCATCCATTCTTCCACTGAAGGGCATCTAGGCTGTCTCCAGGATCTGGCTATTACAAATAATGCTGCTATGAACATAGATGAGCATATGCTTTTGTTGTATGATTGGGCATCTCTTGGGTAGATTCCCAATAGTGGAATTGCTGGGTCCTGGGGTAGGTTGATCCCGAATTTCCTGAGAAACCGCCACACTGCTTTCCAAAGTGGTTGCACAAGTTTGCATTCCCACCAGCAATGGATGAGTGTGCCCCTTACCCCACAACCTCTCCAGCAAAGGTTATTATTGGTGTTTTGGATTTTAGCCAGTCTGACAGGTGTAAGATGATATCTCAAAGTTGTTTTGATTTGCATTTCCCTGATAGCTAGGGAGGTTGAGCATGACCTTAAGTGTCTTTTGGCCATTCGAACTTCTTCTGTTGAGAATTCTCTGTTCAGTTCATTGCCCCATTTTTTAATTGGGTTAATTGGCATTTTACCGTCTAGTCTCTTGAGTTCCTTATATATTTTAGAGATCAGACCTTTGTCAGTTGCAGGGTTGGTGAAGATCTTTTCCCAGTCAGTAGGCTGCCTTTGTGTCTTAGTGACAATGTCCTTTGCTTTACAGAAGCTGCTCAACTTCAGGAGGTCCCATTTATTCAATGTTGCCCTTAAAGTCTGTGCAGCTGGGGTTATGCATAGGAAACGGTTCCCTGTGCCCATTTGTTGTAGAGTACTTCCCACTTTCTCCTCTATCAATCTCAATGTGTTCAAATTAATATTGAGGTCTTTAATCCATTTGGACTTGAGTTTTGTGCATGGTGATAGATATGGATCTACTTTCAATCTTCTACAGGTTGACATCCAGTTATGCCAGCACCATTTGTTGAAGATGCCCTCTTTTTTCCATTGTGTACTTTTGGCTCCTTTATCAAAAATCAGGTGTTCATAGGTTTGTGGTTTAAGATCCGGGTCTTCTATACGATTCCATTGGTCAACTTCTCTGTTCTTATGCCAATACCAAGCCGTTTTCAATACTGTAGCTCTGTAATAGAGTTTGAAGTCAGGGATGGTAATGCCTCCAGAAGTACCTTTATTGTATAAGATTTTTTTGGCTATCCTGGGTTTCTTGTTTTTCCATATAAAGTTGATTATTGTCCTCTCAATCTCTGTGAAGAATTTTAATGGGACCTTGATTGGGATTGCATTGAATCTATAGATTGCTTTTGGTAGAATTGCCATTTTTACTATGTTGATCCTCCCAATCCACGAGCAGGGGAGATCCTTCCATTTTCTGGTATCCTCTTCAATTTCTTTCTTCAAAGACTTAAAGTTCTTGTCAAATAAATCCTTCACTTCCTTGGTTAGCGATACTCCCAGATATCTTATGCTATTTGTGGCTATTGTGAAAGGTGATACTTCTCTGATTTCCCTCTCTGCTTCCTTATCCTTTGTATATAGGAGGGCGACTGATTTTTTGGAGTTGATCTTGTATCCTGCCACGTTACTGAAGGAGTTTATCAGCTGTAGGAGTTCTTTGGTGGAGTTTTTGGGGTCGCTTATGTATACTATCATATCATCTGCAAATAATGAAAGTTTAACTTCTTCCTTTCCAAATTGAATCCCCTTGATTCCCTTATGTTGTCTTATTGCTATTGCTAGAACTTCAAGCACTATATTGAAGAGATAAGGAGAGAGTGGACAGCCTTGTCGTGTTCCTGAATTTAGTGGGATAGCCTTGAGTTTCTCTCCGTTTAATTTGATGTTAGCTGTCGGCTTGCTGTAAATAGCTTTTATTATATTTAGGAATGACCCTTGTATCCCTAATCTCTCCAAGACCTTTATCATAAAAGGGTGCTGAATTTTGTCAAATGCTTTTTCAGCATCTAATGAGATGACCATATGGTTTTTTTCCTTCAGTTTGTTTATATGATGGATTACATTAATAGATTTTCGTATGTTGAACCAGCCCTGCATCTCTGGGATGAAGCCTACTTGATCGTAATGGATAATTTTTCTAATGTGTTCTTGGATTCGGTTTGCCAGTATTTTATTGAGAATTTTTGCGTCCGTGTTCATGAGTGAGATTGGCCTGTAATTCTCTTTCTTGGTTGAGTCTTTGTGTGGTTTAGGTATCAGGATAACTGTAGCTTCATAGAAGGAATTTGGCAGTGACTCTTGTGTTTCTATATTATGAAATACCTTAAGGAGTATAGGTATTAGGTCTTCTTGGAAGTTCTGGTAGAATTCCGCATTGAAACCATCTGGTCCTGGGCTCTTTTTGGTAGGGAGGTTTCTGATAACAGTTTCTAATTCTTCGCGACTAATAGGACGATTTAGAGCATTTACCTGGTCCTGGTTTAACTTTGGTATATGGTATTTATCTAAAAAACTGTCCATTTCTTTTACATTTTCCAATTTTGTGGCATACATGCTTTTGTAGTAAGATCTAATGATTTTCTGAATTTCCTCTGTGTCTGTGGTTATGTCCCCCTTTTCATTTCTGATCTTGTTAATTTGCGTGTTCTCCCTCTGCCGTTTGATTAGTTTGGCTAAGGGTTTGTCAATCTTGTTGATTTTCTCCAAGAACCAGCTTCTTGTTTCATTGATTCTTTGGATTGTTTTCTGTGTTTCTATTTTGTTGATTTCTGCCCTCAGTTTGATTATTTCCAGTCTTCTACTTCTCCTAGGTGAGTCTGCTTCTTTTTTTTCCAGAGCTTTCAGGTGTGCTGTTAAGTCACCAATGAGTGCTTTCTCCGTTTTCTTTAAGTGGGCACTTAGTGCTATGAACTTTCCTCTTAGCACTGCTTTCATTGTGTCCCATAGGTTTGAGTATGTTGTGTCTTTGTTTTCATTAAATTCAAGAAAGACTTTAATTTCTTTCTTTATTTCTTCCTTGACCCAGGTGTGGGTCAGTAGTTGACTGTTCAGTTTCCATGAGTTTGTGGGCCTTCTTGGGGTAGCATTGTTGTTGAATTCTAATTTTAATCCATGGTGATCCGATAAGACACAGGTGGTTACTAATATTTTTTTGTAACTGTGGAAGTTTGCTTTGTTACCAAGTATATGGTCAATTTTCGAAAAGGTTCCATGAGCCGCAGAGAAGAAGGTATATTCTTTCCTATTTGGGTGGAATGTTCTATAGATGTCTGTTAAGTCCATTTGGTTCATTACCTCCATTAAGTCTTTCAATTCTCTGTTAGGTTTCTGTCTGATTGACCTGTCCATTGGTGAGAGAGGAGTGTTGAAGTCTCCAACTATTAGTGTGTGTGGTTTGATGGCTGCCTTGAGTTCTAGAAGTGTTTCTTTTACATAAGTGGGAGCTTTTATATTAGGGGCATAGATATTCAGGATTGAGACTTCATTCTGAAGGATTTTTCCTGTTATGAGTATAAAGTGTCCCTTTCCATCTCTTCTGATTGATTTTAGTTTGAAGTCAACTTTGTTGGAAATTAGTATGGCCACACCCGCTTGTTTCTTAGGGCCATTTGCTTGATAAACCTTTTCCCAACCCTTTACTCTGAGTAGGTGCCTGTCTTTGTGGTTGAGGTGTGTTTCTTGTAAACAGCAAAATGTTGGATTCTGTTTTCGTATCCAGTCTCTTAGCCTGTGCCTTTTTATAGGTGAATTGAGTCCATTGATATTAAGTGATATTAATGACCAGTGGTTGTTAACTTCAGTCATTTTTAGTAGTAGAGTTTGTGTGTTTCCCTTCTTCTAGTTGTGCTGGTGAAGGGTCGCTAGATGCCTGAGTTATTGTCGGCGTTGTTGGACTCCTTGGTTTGTGATTTTCCTTCTATTACTTTCTGCAAGGCTGGATTTGTGGCTGCGTATTGTTTAAATCTGTTTTTGATTAATATATGACAAGGGGACTTTTTGGGGGGCAGTATATTTGGTGGTCTGTAAGTTTCTTGTACTTTCACAGGGATGTTCTTCTTTAGGTTGGGAAAGTTTTCTATGATTTTGTTGAATATATTTTCTGTGTCTTTGATCTGGAGTTCTCCTTCTTCTATTCCTATTATTCTTAGGTTTGATCTTTTCACGGTATCCCAGATTTCCTAGATGTTTTGTGTTAAGAATTTGTTGGATTTAATGTTTACTTTGATCAGTGAATCTATTTCCTTTATAGTATTGTCAACACCTTAGATTCAGTCTTCTATATCTTTTATTCTGTGGGTTATGCTTGCCTCTGTAGTTCCCATTCCTTTACCCAGATTTTCCATATCAAAATTCCCTTGGTTTGGGTTTTCTTTATTGCCTCCATTTAGTCTTCAATTATTGAACTCTTTGCTTCACCTGTTTGTTTTTTTCTTTATTTTCTTGGGTTTCTTTGAGCGATTTATTTTTTTTTTTTTTTTGTCTTTTTTGTCTTTTCCTCCATTTCTTTAAGGTGATTTTTCATTTCCTCTTTAAAGGCTTTCATCATCCTCATAAAGTTATGTTTAAAATCATTTTATTTTGGTTCTTCTGTGTGTAGATGATCAAATTGTCCTGTTATATGATCACTGAGTCTGGTGTTACCATGTTGCTTTTTAGATATTGACTGAATCCTTGCTTTGGTGCCTACACATCTTTTTTTTTTTTTTTTTTGGTTTTTTGAGACAGGGTTTCACTGTAGTTTTAGAGCCTGTCCTGGAACTAGCTCTTGTAGACCAGGCTGGCCTCTAACTCACAGAGATCTGCCTGCCTCTTCCTCCCAAGTGCTGGGATTAAAGGCGTGTGCCACCACCACCCGGCTGCACATCTTTTTTTTTTTCAATTCATGCTGTCAGCATCTTTGCATGTTGATCCAATCCTTCCATGGCTGACTGTGTCTTGGGGAACTCTTCTTGGTCTGCTCTGTACTGTCTGTGTCTCAGGGAGCCATTGACATCTCTCTTGATCTGTTGCAGCTTATATTTAAGTCGTCTTCTCGGTTCTTTCTCTGTGTTACAGAGTTCCACTGAGGTTTTGGGAGGTCTGTGGCTTTTTTATATCAATTGACTTCTTATTTTTATTTTAGAGAATTTTGGAATTTTGAACTGTGGGAAAAGTTGAGTACTCAGTATTTACAGGACAGTCCAAGTGGAAGCTTGGAAGATAAAGACTCAGAGAAATGCAGAGAGTGAAAGCCTCACTTATGAGATCTCTTTGAGCTGGTTCAGTTTTATTTTTGTAGAAGAAATTGAACCTGCACCATAAAACAAAAGACAATAAAATTTATTGTTATAACCAAGTTTCATAAACTAATGACAATAACTTTGAACAAATTAATTACATAAGCCCAGTAAGACTCAGTATTCCTAGCTGTAAACTATTGGTAATAATACCATTTTTTTTGACTTGGTTGTTGGTAAAATAAAACCTTAATTTATTTGAAACTGATTAATGAGTACTTTTATATTTTTATTGCTCTGTCTCCATTTAAGACCCGCAAAGTGACTGTTTCACTCTTGATTACACAACTTTTATTTGAAAAATATTGTTACTCACTACTTAAGCCTCCTAATTCTCTGTTCCCATCACAGAAAAGCCTGGCAATGCAGGGATATTGATCAGTCAAGAACTCCTGGGATTCTTCCTTCACTCTTCCTTGACATAGTAGGCTAGTTCATGGAGAAACAAGTTGAGTAACTCTAATTAAAGTCCTAGACTTTTATTTGAGAGCTAGAGGATTAGAAAGTCTCTCTACTTTGAGATGCTGCTAAGTGGGTAAAACAGTCTGAATATGAAGCTGCATATAAAGCAGCAACATGGATGAGATCAATGAGAGAGGAGTGTAGAAAACATTTACATATATTATTGGTAAACACTTTAAATCAATGCGCAATTTGAAGTGGTAGGCAACAAGTCATTTTATTGTCTCTGTATAATTCAGCATTTACACTCTTTTATAACTTTTATGTATTCTAAAATGCATGTTTATCTATTTTATTTTTATGATTGCTTTCGTGAGTTTGTTTCCTTGGAGTATAATTACTGTGCCAAGCAACACAGTCTTTACAGTGTGGAAACATATTTCCATGAAGCTTTCTACACCAGTGTGACCACTTAGTTCTCTTCATTTTATTGATTTGTAAGAAAGTTTGTTTCTTTGTAGCTGAGCATTGTATTTGATGTCATTTTGCTACATTGGTATGCAAGAAATGTTCATAAATCATATATTTGTTTATGGAGCTTGTGTTGATTTGTTGAAATTAAAATGAGATTATTATACTAATGAACAATTGTGATATTACTCTTATGAAGAGCAGTCTCTAGAGTTAGGAACAGCATTTTACATCTTGGCAAATCAAAAGACATGTAATTATAATTGTGCTAGAAGAGTTGATTATAGAAAAAAATTACAGGGACAAACAGAAAGATTTTCCCCTATATAACACTATATATTTTATTCAACTGAATATGTGCCATTTAGGCTTGATTTTCAATTAAATCCAGTTGAATGCAAGTAAAAGTTATTAAAGGGGACTGGACTGTTAGTTGAGGAGGCCGTAAGGACTGGAGTTCAGATTCTAGCACCATGGCAGACAACTTACAAATGCCCTTGACCACACTTCTCATAGACCCAATGCCATTTAGTAGCTTTGTCAGCACTGGTACACATTCAGATCTAGATTATTTGAAATCACTTGACTCTCTGTGTTGTGACTGCTACAATTTACCCATCTACCACTATGTCACAAATTGCAATTGTCAGGGACTTTAGGCCAATGGCCATGGATCCAGTATTTAACCCTAGTGCATGAATTGGCTTTTTGGAGCACATTCACTATGAAGGGACACCTTGCTCAGCCTAGATACAGGGAGGAGGTCCTTTGTCCTGCCTCAAGTGTTATGCCAGACTTTGTTGACTCCAGGTGGGAGGTCTCACTCTCTCTGAGGAATAAACTGGAAGTGGAGCAGGGAAAATGTAGAGAGAACAGGAGGAGGGGAGGAAGAGGGAACTGGGATAGGTATGTAAAATAAAATAATAAAAAAAAATATTTAAAAAAAATAGAGGTACCAGAAATCTGAAAGCCTTCCTGTCATACACTTTGTGAGACTTTTGCTTCTTTCTTATTACCCATATTTTCTGGCAAAATTACTTTGAAAACACAATTCAATACTCAGGTGTACCACAATTCACACCTGTGTTTATTCTTGAGTAATTTCAAAGTCTTAGAATGATGACAATGGATTTGGTCCAGTTAAAGTTGACAAACAATAAGTCTGTTAGCACTTTCTTTAATGATTGTTTCTAACCTTTTGAGATGTTCTTCCTGGATGACATTAGATAGGAATCCATAAGGAGAGCACTGTTTCTTAATTTTGTTTTGTTTTATTTAATTCTACTCTATTGAAGTGAATGAGCAACTAATTGACAGGATTTGAAAACAAGATAAGTGTTTCTATACAATAATAGAAGTTTTGTTTAGGATCACTTTGATTATACAAAGAAAGAGAATATTAGAGCTATAATCTATCTAAATTATTTACCTGCACAGTTTATGCACCATATGCACATATGCGCCATTTCTCAGGAATGTCTGTCCTTCAGTGTGGCTAAGAGCAACTACTTGTAATAAGAATGTTGCCGGGCGGTGGTGGCGCACGCCTTTAATCCCAGCACTCGGGAGGCAGAGGCAGGCAGATCTCTGTGAGTTCGAGACCAGCCTGGTCTACAGAGCTAGTTCCAGGACAGGCACCAAAGCCACAGAGAAACCCTGTCTCGAAAAACCAAAAAAAAAAAAAAAAAAAAAAAAAAAAAAAAAAAAAAAAAAAAAAAAAAAAAAAAAGAATGTTAATACTGAGGGACAGCGAAGAAAATAAATCCAGCATAGTTTGCCAGGCTGCACCAGATCACCATGTATAACTGAGGATAACAACTGATAGAAAAAAAAATGTCAAAAGTCCCACTGATTCCGTCACCTAGCTGAGAAAACAAAACCATCTGCTTTCTCAGACTTAGTAGCTACATTTGAAAGGGATGAACACTTCCATACATATAATTCAATACAAAGATTTCACTTGTCCATGCCTCCTCCCCATGTGGGGTCTATATTTAACATGAACACTTTTTGTGTGTGTGTGGGGGGGGGTGCTAGGTCGGAGAGTCAGAGAAAGTCCCCTGCTCCTTCCTTGAAGCTATGGCTGGAGAGATAACTCAATGGTCAGAACACTTGCTATGTAGCAAGATAACCTGAGTTTAAATTCCCAGCGCCCTGCATAATCTCATGTGCCTATAAACCCAGAGGCAGAGGTAAGCCAATCCTGATAACTCACCATCAGTGAAAGAAGTGAACATCCCATTCGGTGAGAGACCCCGTCCATTCCTCTTTCCCTATACCCTGGCAACATTTGTTGTCATTTGTTTTCTTGATGGTTGATATTCTGATGGCCTAAGATAGAATTTCCTAGTGACTTTAATTTGCATTTCTCCGTAGGCCAATGATATTGAACTTGCGTTCAAATCTCTAGATCCCACATATAACTGGTACAATGAACCTTTCTGTAATTCTTGTGCACTGGTGAACAGCAATGAAGTCTGGAATCCAGGTAGAAGGATAGGACAGACACCCAAAGTTGCCCTCAGAAATTTACATGTGTGCTAAGATTAGCCTTGCTCAAATTCACACACAGAAAGATATACACAAAGATACACATACATCAAATGTAAATACACATATATACAGAAGAAGATATTTTCTGTAAGTAACTATTGGTCCAGAAATTATAAATGTACTATTTGAAACACAATTATAACAGACAATAAGAAATTAATCTTCAACTAGATCTAAAGGCTTATATAATCTATGACAGTATTTCTCAGTCAGAGCAGAAAAATCTTTATTTATTTAATTAAGTTTAATACCAGACAATATATAACACAAATTATCAATAAGCTTTAGTATACTTATTGTTAAAATATAAAAAATGGATCTATTGGTATTGGGCTCTGGAAATTTTTTAATGGATGTATGACCCATTGGAAAGAAAGTACAAACTAATAAAATCTAACAATGTAGTAAATATCATTGTATTTGCCTATAAAATCTACCTTAAGAATCAATTTGTTGAAAAAAGGGAAAGACCTGGTTTATATAAATCTATAAGAAAATTCTTGTAGCTTTTCTCTATCTCAATAAAAATAATTATTAAAAATTTCTTTTAAAAGTTCCAATTAATCTTTTGTAACACCTCAAAAACTGAGAAAACAGTTTCTCTATCTCAGGATCAACGTTCCTTAATTTAACAAATTACCTCTTTAACCATGTTAATTTGCTATGTGATAACATGTTTATATACTTGTGTGCAACTGTATGTACGATTATATATGGTTGACTTAATTACTACTTAAGAAAGTCAAAAAGGCAGCCGGGCGGTGGTGGCGCACGCCTTTAATCCCAGCACTCGGGAGGCAGAGGCAGGCGGATCTCTGTGAGTTCGAGGCCAGCCTGGTCTACAAGAGCTAGTTCCAGGACAGGCTCTAAAAAAGCTGCAGAGAAACCCTATCTCGAAAAACCAAAAAAAAAAAAAAAAAAAGAAAGTCAAAAAGGTTAACCAAAAGTAGGGTAAGTCCTTGTTAATTTAGAATGTGCATACATACATACACACACACATACACACACAAGCACACAGACACAGACACACACACACACATACAACACAAGCCTGTGCTAAGTATAAAACTCAGAATACCTTTCTAAATAAAATGAATTTCAAAACTCCAGAGGAGAATTCGCAAATAGCCTTTCCTGGTAGCAAGAAGGAGAAAAAAAATGCTTCTATTCCTTATACATTTCTAAACACATAATTTCATAAACAGTCCCATGATGCATGCAAACACCATGCATCTGCTATCAAAAGCAAGGTCTCTCCTGTATTGAAGAGGTTTGGTCTAGCACTGAACCTGCCCATACATTCAAATTTCTTCATCCATGTACATATTACATTACTTTTCTTTTTGCAAAGATCTAGTCATGAAACATATGAAACACAATTGTATCAGAACTTATGTCCTTTTATACTTTCTGTCATTAATATACACATTAAGAGTCAAATTTTGATTCACAACATTTTAAATTTGTAGGTTAACATAATTTCACTGATCTGATGGAAAACTCTTTCACTTCTTTTCCACATTGTTCTTTTTCTTGTACTTCTGCAAGTCCTTACAGGAAGGAAACAAGTGAACAGCACCTTTGTAAAAAAACTAGCAAAATAAAGGCAGTTTACTATTTGATTATAATTGCCATTTATATATCATAAATTTCCTGAAGCTCCATAATTTCATTTAATATTAAATAACAACAAAAGCATTTAATTTAGAAATTCAAAATAGTTATATTTACTTTAAAATTCAATATTGTACTTCACTTCAACATTATAGACACACACACACATTTTTTGTATCCAGAAATATTGAATTTCAAAATAATTTCTAATAGTAGTTCCTGATAAGCTAGGAATGCAAGGTAACTCATCATTTATCTCGATTGCCTGCACTAGTGATTGTCAAAATCACTAGTGTGTTTTGGAAGTTGTCAATGTTTGATTAGTGAAAATATAAAAATATATACACCACTTTCTATATTTTCCTGCAGTAGTTAATTGATAATATAAATGTGATAAGAGAAAGAAGTTAGTGTTCCCTATAGAAAATGATTGAGCACAGCTATTTTCAAGTAGCAGAAATAAAATCTGAAATCATGAAAATATAAATAAAAACAAAATTCATATTACTGTGAACAAATAAAATATGTAGACTCTTCATAAGTGAAAGCCATGGTTCTGGCAATGGTTTATGTCAACTTGACATAAGCTAAAGTAATTTTGCAAGATGGAATCTTAATTGAGAAAATCATCCAACTAGATTAGCTTTTTTCTCCATATTGGTTTTGGTAATGGTATTTTATCAGAAAGATATAAACACTAAGGCACCAAAAATATAGAGTAAAACTAGAATTAAAATTTTATGCAAATAAAGTAAAAATTAAAAGAGAAAATAATAAAAATAATAAGTAATGAATTTTAAAATGAAAAGAGAGTCTAAGTGAAGAAAATATTCACTGAAACAAAAAAGATCAGAATAACTAATACTAAAGGAAGAACTTATATATGGCACCCTTAATCAAAATCTTATGACTGGCTATTATTGGCTAGGACATAGAATTTAGGAAAAAGCCTATTACTAACTTTGCTTAAAGATATATTATTGAATGTTTTTATAAAGTGGTATCACTCTGAATTCAAAGTACTTGTCTTACATTACCCAATAAGTTCAAGGTAAAAATATTTAATTGCAATGTTTACTCTGAAGGGGATATATTTAATGTAAATATAATGGTATTGTCTAAAAATCAATGAAGTTATTATAATAGAAAAAAAATAAGTAATAGCCAGTGAAAGTGAACTCTTTACCTAGATTGGATGGCATGTACTTGTAATTCCAGAAGTTAGGAAGTTGAATTTTAAGTTTTGGTTGCTTAGGAATTTTGAGGAAAGCCTAGGGTAAATGAGAACCTATGTTGCTTCTACTATGAATACTCATATAGAGGTGGTGCAAACATCTAGAAAGAAATCTACCACATGATTCAGCAATGACATTCAAGACCATACACACAAAATACTCTCTATCCTACCAAAGAGTCACAGGCTCATCCACATTAATTTCTGCCCTATTCACAATAGCTAAGGAGGGAAACAGTCTAAATGTGATATATTTACACAGTGGAATATTATTTGAGTATTAAGAAAAACTGAAATCATAGGTAAATGGATGCATTTGGAAATAATCATTCTGAATGAGGTAAGCCAGGCTCAGAAAGGAAAAAAAAAGATGCTTTCTCTCATTTGTGGATATTAGCTTTCAATATTTAGATATTTATGCTTCACTTGGCATACTCACAGAGGCCAGAATATTAATAAGAAGCCATGGGGGTATTTCAAAAGAGGGCAAAGAGACTGCATGGATATTAAGGGGTCAAGAGGAATTATGTACAGAGATGATTAATGGTGAGTAGGAGGGAAGAGGAGTGCAGTGAGGATAACTACCAATGAAGACATTTCAAGAAAGTCATATGAGGCCGGGCGGTGGTGGCGCACGCCTTTAATCCCAGCACTCAGGAGGCAGAGGCAGGCGGATCTCTGTGAGTTCGAGACCAGCCTGGTCTACAAGAGCTAGTTCCAGGACAGGCTCCAAAGCCACAGAGAAACCCTGTCTCGAAAAACAAACAAACAAAAAAAAAAAAAAAAAGAAAGTCATATGAAATCTTTTTACTGTGTTAACTTCCTAAAATTCATATATACACACATATATAAAATGAATGGAGTTGCCCTATAATGGGGTAACAATTCCCCTACCAGACACAATTGGATAACAAATAAATGTATGGTGTTAGAAACAGGATACCTCTTTGGGAATTGTTGAACGCCGATATCTCAAAGCCCCCAAACTTTACAGGCTGTTTCCAACTCTCTTCTTTACCCTCCAAAACTTGATGGTAAGGGCCTATTGCTGAAGACACCACATACTTGAGTCATAGAACGTGAAAAAAAAAATCACATTGCTGGAAGTTCCATCCCTATTGCTAGTACTAGATGAGACTATGCATGCAACCAAGAGGGAAAAATTGCACCCACAATATTACCCAGTTGTGAATCCTGGTAGCTACCAAAATGACCAACCTGGCAAGTCCTCTCCAGGAATTCAATAGATGCATGAATATAATGGGAATAACCAACTATTTTCTAATTTTTCTAACCCATGACTAGATAGGCCATAGGGCCTACCGGAAAACCTACTGATTTTTTTGATAAATATTTATGGTATTAAAACAATCCCTAAGAATTATTGATATACCCATAATTAATGAGTCTGTCAATTCTCATCATAGTGGCTTCTTGCAATAGATCGCACTAGTACAGAGATGCACTGTGAGTCAAGGTAAAGAGAATAAGAAACTTGGGAATGCAGTTTAGATAGAAACAAAAGTGGTATATGCACAATGATGATTTGTATTACTTGAACAGAATATCTAAGACTAAGTCTGACTGTATTAAGACATTAACTTAATCTTAATAAGCCCATGATGATATAAATGGTTAACTACTCATGACTACAACTCATCAACAAAAATGGATGGAATAGAACTTCAGAATCTAAACCCATAAATAATGATTCTAAACAACCGCTGATACCTAGCTCTCATCCTATTCAAGCTGAAGTTCCATCTTTTATTTTGAAGTGTCCTTCACAGTTAGGAGGAAGACATGTTACCAGAAAATATGTAGGCTTCTTACAGCTGTTTCAACTAAGTTTTTACTAAGTGTAAAATAAAAATATGAACCGGTTCCTGTTCAAGCTGTTAGTTTTCATTAATTTATTTAAAAGTTTATCTGAAAATATTAAATCTGCACCATGTTTGCAGCGCATGTGGCATGGCATACCAGACTTGAGAGTCTAGAGAGCAAGGTTTTTCCCACTGTGTCTGGCTCAAAAAGAGTTATGTTTCTCCCCAGATGATTTGGACACCTTAGTCCACAGAGACACCCTGGCCTTAACTAATAGGGTTGATCAATATACAAAAGACAATTAGGTCCCATAGACAATCTTATATTAAAGGATCAATGAAAATAGTTGTACCCAAAGGAAATTGTCAAACTGAGGGTTGGAAAAGTTTTGGAAAGTGATCTGGAATCCCCAAGGGACCTTCATGTTGGCATAGTAAGTTTCTTTGAAAGCAGACAAATATGACAGTATTTAGTTCCTCAGTTGGGGCAGCAGAAGGTTGGTGACAACACCTGAGTTTTGCTGAAAGAAAACACAAAGTTATTTTCATTTTGTACATCCAGTCAAATGTAAGTATGAGGCTATGAAAGCTCATTCCCGAAAACACTTAACCAACAAAATCCCCGAGTGTGATAGCCACATCAAAAGTCAAGTAAAAAATTAACACCAATGTTCCCAGGAGCGAAAACATCAAATATGAAATAATTCATTGGAATAATGAAATATACTGGGATAAAAACTGCACTATTAACTCAAATACAAGACCAGGAAAAGTTTTAAAATATCCATAACTTCAATACACAAACAACTGTTGGAACACTAGTTCTTTTTTAAGCCAAAGCTAAAGAAAATAAACAGATTGCAGCATTGTAATGAATACAGAAAATTGTGAGATGTAGAGGCACAGGAAGGCAAGAAGACAGTCTTTCAAGCATACGTTTGAACATTTAAAAATTAATATCAATTTTACTTTAATAAACACTTTATTTTCCATTATTTAAATTGTTTGGAATTTCATGAGAATAAAAGAGCAAAGATATTTCATATAAAGGGATTTATGTGTGAAATTTAATGAATATTATCACTATATCCCAAAGTAGGGATGAATCAAAGTGATTAATAGTGAGTGGATAAGTCTGGAACAAGAGACAATATGGTAGTCTGTATGAGATCTAGCCTATAGAGAGTTGAACATGGGTATCTAAGAGCACATGAGGTCCCCACTCGTAGCTGAGAAACTATTGACAGAATTGCTGGGGGAGAGGGAATAATTTTCTTTCAGGTGTGTATCGCTGAGGGAGGTGTGTGATCCAATAAAAAATCCCCACATCCATGTACATGCAAGCAACCCTAATTAAACCCTCTGAATTATTATTAAAAAAATTAAAGACACAAAAGTCAGAGGGGTAATGATGGAAAGAAGAGTTCCACACAGAACAGAATGGTGGTGAGAGGAGAAAACCACAGAGGGCTGAATATAACCAAAATACACAACATGCGTGTGAAATTTGGCATTGAACAAAAACTTAGTTTAAAGGTAAAATTATATAGAAAATATTATATATATGCTATATTTTTGTCTATTATATATTTAATAATTAAACAGAAGTTAAAGTAGTGATGATGTAGTCAGCTATGATATGAGTAAGAACTTAACCAGCTATGCATATAGTTTTGAGTCAGCTATGTTAATCAGTTGATGCTGCAGGAGGTGCAAATGGCAAAGGGTTGTAGCACAGAAGTTTAAAATCTGTACATACATTTCAACTGTATTAGTTTTGAATGGAACAGTAGTAACAAGTTCCCTATGCCTCATCTCTAATATTATTCCTATATTTATCACAACAATAAACACTGCTACCTACTTATTGATTCAGTTAACATGATTTTAACTGTTCTTGCTTACATATTATAGGCAGCATGATGAATCAATACTAACAGATAAAATGTACATGAAATTATATCCTATATGTAAGTTTCCAGTCAAAGAAAAAGCAGCAGCTTATCCATTAATGTTTGATTATATTTTGGAGCAGCTAAAACAAAGAAATGAGTCTAAAATGAAGATAACTGAGAAAATTCACTCACAGTGACTAAACTCCTTGACAAATCAGGCCATAATCTTGAATCATCATTTCCCATGTTATGCTTTGTATCTGAAATATTCTTTGGGTCACCAACCAGCTGCCAAATAGAAACATGGAGATTGATTATCATGAATGCTCAGTCTTAGCTTAGGCTTGTTCCACTAGCTCTTTTAACTTGGTTTAACCTATTTTTATTCATCTATGTTTTTGCACTGAGGCTTTAACTTGCATTCGTTTTGTATGTCCTACTTTCCTGCTTCCTCTATGTCTGTCTGGCCTCTGGTATCTCCCCCTTCCCCTCTCTCTACCTCTGTCACTGTCTAGCCTAGATACCTCCTCCTACTTACTCTCACTACCTGGAAATCCTACCTATACCTTCTAACTCCCCATTGGCTGTTCAGCTTTTTATTAGATCAATCAAGTGCCTTAAGTAAGTAAGATAAAACAAGAATAAGTCTTACATATTTAAACAATTGCAACATATCTTTTACATAATTAAATGCAGCATATCTCTGGATAGTAAAACATATTTTGAAACTGTGTTTGAAGGGAGTGTGGTGATACATGACACTCCCGGAGACAATGCAGGACTCTTTGAAAGAATAAGTTGGAAATCACTCTATTATACCCATTTACAAATTCTTGACTCCTTATGAGTATCTCTGTCACGATTTTGGTGAACAGTCTATTTAAATATATTAGAAAGCTGATCCTAGAAACTGATATTGTAATACTTAATAAGTTTTCAGCATAGGTTATTGAATAATAGAAAGATAATAAATCTCTTACTGTTTGTAAAACAAATTAGAAACATCCATGAAAAAAAATCATCGTTACTGGAAAATCTTTGTAAATGTAATAAATATCTGTTTACCTATTCAGATTCATATACATACTTAAAATTTATAAATTGATTTTTTAAAAGTTTGGATGAATGGTAAATTTTGTTTTCAGACACTTCTCTCAATAATCTTGACTTTCAACATTGAATAAAGGGCTGTTAAATAAAACAATTATAAATCACATTAGTTGTAACATCTATTGCAAACTAAAATATAACATGATTAGTTACTATCCATATGCTTATGTAAAAGTGATATTAAATAACATAAAATAAGTTCTGAATGATTAATAAGTTATTATAGATTCAACATTTCCACATTAAAAGCTTGATGCTTCCTGTTACCTGTTCAGCATTTAAATAAATCAATAATTTTACAATGATACGTTATGGATAGTATGCAGTTATAACTGACGCCTAATTGCTAATATATGACTCTTAGGTAGCTTTCATTTAATACGAGTAGTATATTATTATCAACAAATATAATTATCATGTTAGTTTTAACACAAATATGAAGAATTAGATATAAGTAAAAAAGCAAAATAATAAACCCACTAATTCTGCTAAGTCATGAAGTTTATTCAGAATTCTTCTATACAGATATAGCAAAGAAACCAGTAAATTTTATGTTATTGAAAAAAATGTAGCTCATATAAATACTATTTTGTTCCTTTTTCTTTTAATTGACTTTGTCAAAATATAAAGAGCATACCATTTTCCACAGAAAAGAAAATTTATAGCAACCTTGTGGAATTTCAACCTAAATATAACAGAATATTAACTGCAATAAAAATGTCTCAAAAGTGATTCATATTTTACTATCAGTCAATAAATCAAATATGAAACGGGCTAGATTATCATCTACTAACAGAATTCATTCTCATTCACAGCTAACACTATTTTTGGAGTGACCACTATTTTACAGTGCCAAAAAGTGTGCAGAGCCATGGCTGGTAAGACGCTCAGCAGGTGAAGCACAAGCCTGGATGTTAGTTCTACCCTGAATCCCTGGTTTGAAAACAAAGAACCAGATGCTGTGCCTTCTCTTTACAGGCCCAACCCAGTGCTCCTACTGGGAGATGGGAAGTGGAGAAAAGAGAGTCAGCAAGAAGCTGGCTTCTCAACTCAGAGTCAGAAGTAACAAAAGGGGTGTTGCCTCAGGAGTGATCTGGAAGGAGAGAACAGATTCCTGAAAAGTTCTTGGACTTCCACAAGTATGCTGTAGTATGCACACCTACTGTAGTGAAAAAAAAAAAAACACACACACACACTATAGAATGTACAAAGCAGTGGGGTGCTTTCTTTAATTGCTTGTATCATTATTATATCTTCTTTCTTTTAGACACATAATTCCAGCAAAGACACAAGCTCTCTTGAGTATTCAGTTCAAATGCATACTCACACACTTAATAGTTTAGCGGCCAAAAAGAATATAAACTTTCATATGTCTATCAGTTATCATTTTCAACAGGGATACAAATGAGGTCTCACACACTTCTGGTCATTAAATACATAGAAATTATTATCAGTGGATATGTCTTATCTAGTAGCAACTGGTTTGTGTATTGTCCCTGCCTTAAAGGTGAAGAGGAAAAATTAGTTCAAAAACTAGCTCTCTTTTCATGGTTATTTTTAAAAATCACAATTTACAAAAAAGCTATCTGAAAAGTTGTTGTTACCTCATGTGGGACTCAAGTGTGAGTATTCACTACCCTGAGGGACAGAAGTCAAATTTTATCATTTCTACAGCACAAGAATTAGAATCAACCTTTTCTGGGAAGGACTTGATCTTTGGGCTACAGAGTAAATCAACATTGATCTAAAGTAATTGAAATCAAAGAGGTGAAATGATTTTGCAAGACTGCTTCCTTCCTCTAAACAAGGTGATGTTCCACTGCCAGAAAGTATTTATCCCAGGGCATTGTGCTCATATCCAAAAGGATTTATCGCAGGCAATCGTGTCATGCCCAAATGAAGAGATGACAGCTACTTTGAAGAAGAGAATCATAAACTTTCATAGGGATAAAATTAACAAATATTACAAATTTAATTTTTAAAAAATTAAAAATTGCTCTCTAACAACAAGCTAACAAGATCATGATAATTTTATAATATTTCTAATATATTAATAAATGAACATGAATCATACACTTGCAAATCATGCAAATGCAACACACAAGAGACCTAAATTTTAGAAGGTGAATATTGAATTGCTAGAAGAGTTTCCAGACTGGTAGATCAATATTTTGGATTTTAGCTAAAGATTTTCTAAGTACTTTAAAACAAATATGGTTGAATAATCCCTCAGAAGAGTGTTGACTCAGAATAGTTTTCTTGAAAAAGAGACATGTTAGCTGTAGGTTAGGGCTTGGTTTTCTATAACTAGTTAATAATTTATTATGTTAACATTTATCAGATGATCAGATGCAAAAATGTACTGAATATCTAAAAACTGGGAGGGGGCCTTCACCAACATCTACGGTAGATATAAAATATAAATTAACAAGACACAAATTACTGAATTCAGGAGTAAACAGAATCTTAAGATTTGCAACCAGAGCTAAAGGAAGGTTAGTTCCTGAATTGATAAGGACAACAAAAATTAAGATAACTAATGCAAAGAAGGCAAATTAAAATTTATAATGAAATAAAGTGAGAGGACATGACTGGGGAAGGCACAGTGAAGCATAAAGAAGAGAAGCAAGTGAAGGTGTGCGCTGTGCACTACAATAAGGATTCTGAAGAAAAGTGTAGTGCAAACCATATGATGTTTCTATGACTGGAGCAATGGCTCAGTGGTCAAGAGCACTTCCTGCTATTGCAGAGAATCTAGTTCATTTCCCAACACTCATGCAGGACAGCTTATGATTGCCTGAAACTTCAATGCTAATGGATCAGACACACTTATCTGGCCTCCATGGGTATATGCGTACATATGGTGCACATACCTGCAGGCAGGCATGCAGACATTAGAAATGCATAAATCAAGCTTGGTATGAGGAAGCTATTGTGATAAAAATTACAACAAGGGCTGTCACTTAATTTCTTTCCATAGATTTAAATGAGGCTTATACAGAGAGCCATGTGTATGAAAGGTGATTCCCTCAAATGGAAACTGTTGGTGCTCTTTTCATAGATGATTAAGTCTGGTAGTTTGATGACTTCATATTTTGACATGAGTGAACCTTGAAGTAAAGGTGACCAGAACCTAGGAGATGCTAACTGATAGAGGCACCTTTGCACAAATCCAGCATTTCCCACATGTCCAATTATTATACTGATTGAAACCGTATAATGTCTTATTGGCAACTGCAAGTTGAATTAAGAGGCCAGACAAAGAAAGAAAATACAGAGTAGTACAGGAATTTTAAAATTGGCACCATTCAGTGATTTGAAGCAACCAGAAGGGAAAGAATGTGATCAAGAAGAGGTCTGGATCAAGAATCAATTTTACCCTTGGAGAAACTTGTTGATGCTTTAAGGAATTCCAGAAAAGACATTCTCTTGACTCAAGTGAAATCTCTGAGGTCATCTTGAGAAGACCAAATGTGACTTCTTGAAGCAGGGAGCTTCTGAAGTCCCAAGCATGGGGGATGGGGAATACAAAGCTAGATTTTAATGAACAATGTTGAAAAAGTGGTGAGCTGGTAGCAGTGGACTTGAAAACATGTTTGGGCTCATGAGTTGGTAAGTCTTAAATTTTTGGGTTTACATTACCTGGACTCTTCTTGAACAAGCATCAATCCCCAGGAGGCTCTTAAAAGACATGAAGTAATGAATATTGCACTGGTGGAGAACTTTAATTGTGGAGAGGTTAATCCTTCAAGAAGGCATAAGGAGGAACTATTAGGAGCTAGTCAAGAGGTGTTCCAGATTTTTATATTCCATGCAAGAATTTTGAAATATTCCCAACACCATGGGTGAAGAAGATTCTTTGGTGAAGATTTCCTTTTCAGGACTGTTATTATCTTAATAATTATTGATGACTTTGTTGAATAGTCACAGAGATGTAATACACAGGGAAAAACAATGAATTTCAGGGTCTAATAAAAGTCATCATTAAAGGAAAAATTCCCCTCATGCCTCATGCAAGATTTCAATGGGCTGATATATATATATATATATATATATATATATATATATATATATGAATTTTGAATTTTTGGAATTATAATGGACTTCATAAGTATCACTAGAGCCAGGTGTTGGTGGCCCACAACTTTAATCCCAGCACTCAAGAGGCAGAGGCAAGCAGACCTCTGTGAGCTCAAGGCCAGCCTGGTGTACAAGAACTAGTTTCCAGGACAGATTCCAAAGCTACAGAGAAATCCTGTCTCCAAAAACCAAAACCAAAACCAAACAAAAACATATTACTGGAAGGAGTGTTGCCAGCAATGTTATGTTTCCCATATTAATTTAGTAAGGAGTTTCTTTAATGCCTGAATGACTCTTGCTACTTTTCCTGATAATTCTGTAGGACAAAAGACATGCGCACTTTTTCACTGATTCCTTGGGTTATTGGCAAGGTGAAAATAGAACCATTATCTAATGGTAGAAATAAAGCAATCAAAGCAGTGAAGTTATACGTAAGCAATGTTGTAATATCCCAGTCCTTTTACTCTGAGTAGGAAAATGCCTGTTCATTCAGTGAAGGTATCTACAAAAATAACTGTCTATTTTGCATGGGTACAAATCTATCTGTTAATTTTCTATGAACAAGTCTTATTATCTTTGGGCATATTAGAAGATTTCGGGAGTCCAGTGAGTCCCTCTGGATTGACATGGGGGTATGTTTAACAGAATTGAGACGTAGATTTCAAAGTTGGAATAATTCTCTTTTCCTTAAATAAAATCACAGCTACGTGTTAGAAGGCCTTAGCCATCTACTACGCAGAATGATGGAGGTTGTTTACAATTTTCAGTGGAAAGGAAAGACTAAGATAAAGGAGGCCAACCACTTGGTCTTTTACCTTCCTCACACATGTGAGATGTCATGTGTATGAAATCTCAGTTAAAGTCCCTACACTCCCTCCTGAGTGGGAAAAGGGAAGGATAGGATGAGAGACTGAGGCAACCTGGAAGGGGTAACCCATCTTCTTCCTTGGCCTCTATGTCACTGGGGTTATTTCCTAGTGTTACCTAATCATTTTCTTCTTGGTGAGTTTGATAGCTTTGAGCAAAGGCATGTCTGAAAGCAGAATTCTGTGCTGTCTTCCTGCGTGTTAAAGAGATAAATAGTAGCAAGGGCATAAACCATGTGTAAATCACATGCTGTGCTGCTGTAGCTATTAAGAAACATTGTCCCTAACTGGAAGATGTCAAGGAGGGCACTGAGTGAAGTTTGTAGGTTGATATGCTACTGACTGCCTGGCCAGGAGCTGAAGTCAATGGATATATAGTTCCCAGACAAGATGGAACTATTATGGACTATGTATGTACTTGGCCCTATAATTTAGGATCAGGAATCTTGAAAGTTCTAATTGGCACTTCAGATTATATCTGTGATTTCTAGACAGAAAGATTGGGCAAAGGGATGGAGCTTGGGTTAAGGTGTTGAAATGTATATATACAAAGTCTGTAGTCTGAAATCAGTCAGAAATGGTGTTTGTTTTTGAGAGCTGTTGCTGAATATAAATAGTAATTGAAGTCATGGTTGTGGCTGAAATAACTTTAGAGAGAAAGGGAATTGTGATGTCAATGTGTTCCCAGAATTACAGCATCATTTCTAACTAGTGAAATAAAAATCCAGTAATAATCGTCTCTGTAACATTTTGTAAAGATACAGCTTGTATGGATCAATGGGTATGGAGCACTGAAGGATATCTAAGTGGTCTGTGAAGGGCACTCTTTTTTCCATTTAGCAACACTAATATGCAGTGCCCTAACTAAATGCAGGAAACCCCTAAAAGTGGATTAATTCTCAACTATTTCAAAGTACAAGCTGGCTATGCAATGTATGAAACAATGATCATAAAAATCAATTACCATATGAAATTTCATAGTTTAATACACCTCAACAGATTTGACTTTTAGTAGAAATAAATTTGTTTATGATGACACCATCTTCTAAAGAGTCTAAATAGTCTGTGCTTATAGATACATTTTATAATAAAGTAATACAAGCTCAAAAAAGTAGATAGATGATATAGATAGATAGATGATAGATAGATAGATAGATAGATAGATAGATAGATAGATAGATAGATAGATGACAGATAGATAGATGATAGATAGATAGATGATAGATAGATAGATAGATAGATAGATAGATAGATAGATAGATAGATAGAAGAATGATAGATGATAGATATATAGGCAGATAGATGACAGATGATTAGATAGATAGATAGATAGATAGATAGATAGATAGATAGATAGATAGATAGATAGATAGATAGATGATAGATAGGTAGATGATTGATGATAGATAGATAGATAGATAGATAGATAGATAGATAGATAGATAGATAGATGATAGATAGATAGATGATAGATAGATAGATCATTGATAGACAGATAGACAGACAGACAGATCCAAGTAAGCATATACTAGAAATAAGCTTGGTTTGCCTATAACAAAAATAGCACTGAATTTATATTCCCTATGATAATATGAAGTAATTGTGCAATATATTTAAAAATTTATAAAAATAACAGTTCCTTGCTATCAAGGATTTTAAATATTACATACAGGTAACACCTGAAAGTTTGTGAAAAACATGTTGGAAGCTGTATATTTATAATCAGAGATCTGAAAAAAGATATTCATCTGATTACTCGATGAGATAGAATATTTTAAAAATAAATGAGAAATCACCGGCCAAAGAGAAGTCCTTTCACATCAGAGCAAATTTTAGCAAATGCTAATGTGCAAGTTATTTATACATGCTCACCCATACATATATTTTAAGAATTGTGCAATATCCGAAGAGCAATCACAATATTTGTCTTCAGCTTGATCTTCATCTGTATTAATATGATATAAAAATATATCAGGCTTGAGGTTGCATTTCATAGGATTGTGGTTTTCCAAATTGGTAGCAATAAATTCCGGTAAACAAAGCCATCAAGAGTATTTTTACAAGGTCAAATGGCTCCATGGCACTAGAAGTCAGCAGCTAAGTAAAATTTGAAGGCTACTTTCTTGCACTCAACTATTTATTAAAGCATTAAAACCCTGTCTTCCGGAGAATTTTCTGATGGTTTCATGATCTATTCTCCACTTGATAGCTCTAGCTTTTATGTGACATTTTAAAACAATATATATGATTGTCTAAGCTTTCACAAAGTTTCAAGTTCTCATTAAAGTGTGAACTTTATTGAAAACGTCCCTCACTAAATAACATTAATTAAAATAGTATTGATGATATTTATTATACTAATATTAAATAAGTCAGTGGGGTTTCTTCATGGACATGACATAATGAGCACCTAATTAATGAAGCTAAATAAAATTGTGAATCTCTGGGTGTTCTAGTTACTTGTCTCATTATTGAGACAAAATACTTGAGAAAAGGCGTTTAAAGAGGGTTTCTTTTGATTCAAACTTATAGGTATAATACATGAGAGTAGGGAAGCATGATGGGAGTTTCTGGCAGCTGGTCACATGGCAGCTGCAGTCAGGAAGTGAGGTTGATAGATGTCTGTGCTCAACTCAACTTCTCCTTTGGATTAAGTCCTAGATCTTGGCCCCTAGAACGGCTCCTCACATTTAAGGTGGATCCTTCTAATTGGATTATATAATGTAGACAATATCACAAACATGCCAAGAGACTTGTTTTCATGTTGATTCTAAATCTCACCAAGTTGACAGTATGAACCATCACAATAGGTATGCATGAACATGGAAAAGGCTAACGTTGTCTTCATAAAATGAAATAACTATGTAATATTACACCATTCCTTCCCTTCTCTAGATATGAAAGCTCTCCCTCCTCTTTTAGTCTTCCTTTTAGGTTATAAACACATTATGAAAAGTTTTATCACATATATGAAATTCAATTAAGAAGTGAAAAGCCTGTGTTATGGAGGCATTTCATCTGATTTGAAACATGTCCTTCTGAACATAGGTCTTAAGGAGTAAACAAAACTTGTAATTCCAAGGAAATAAATAAAAATGAAAGGCTCAGGATCCTTGTGAGATATTCTAAACATTTACTGAAGGTTACAAAAACAGTCACAATTGGTGGAGAGAAGAGACTGATCAAGTGCAGGGGTGATTGCAACTTTCAGATTGAGCTCTAAGAATGCAACACTGTGATTCATTAATCAGGTGAAAGTTGGCTTTTAGGTGAATTAGCTGCTTTCAGATCATCTACACTCCTATACTTATACCCCTCCTTAATATCACTGTAAATGACTCCCATAGATTCACTGAAGCATTAAACTAGGCATCTGTGGACCATTGTTTTGCTTTCTAATTGGTGTTCTGTTGGGGTGACTCGACATTTGTTCTTATTTACCAAGAACAGAGTCACGTGGCATTCTGTGTCAATAGGACATTTATGTTTCACCTTTTATTCTGAATGCATAAAAATTATTCTATAGAATAACAAGGTGTAAAACCATTTATGACTTACAATACCAGTTAGATTTTGACATAATTAAAAAGAGTGCTACTATTGAAATCGACATACTTTTACATTATGGTAATGCAGTGCTAGAGAAATGGGGTTTTTGTTTTACTTTGCTTTCTGTTTAAAAACATTCCATAAAAGCAAAATGAGGTTATTTTTAAATGAAAATTGGCATGAGTAAGTTAGGTTTTACACACAGGGTTTCAAATATGTAATTAGTTGATATGTAAATAAAGTTAGATATTCATTTCTAGAGGATATAAATTCATAAGCAGAACTAATAGGAAAGGAGGAGGCACAGGCTGTATGGTATTCTACTTGTAGGTTATAGTTATTAATTTGGGCAATGGTGTTCCTGTGTTATTTCTCTTATCGCACTGAAACATTAGTACAGTAAACATTTGAAGGAAAGCTCTGATTTTCTATGTTTTGCCTTGTTTCCTTCTTTCAGTGTATACATAAACATTCCACAGATACTCAACCTGAATATAATTTACACTCAATTAGTCTTTCAACATATTTCTTGAGCACAGTGGCTGCAATTGTACTTACATTACTGATGTGTATTCCTTTCAAAACAAATGCAAGACAAAAATTCAATAGATGCTGACGGTGCTTGTCCTGCAGAGTCTAGGAAATGTTTCCCCAGGGGCCCTAAAAAATTGTTTAAAAAAATAATTTTAAAAGTGTTTTGCTCTTCACATTCTCTTCTGAGGATTTATAATGATCTACACTTTCATTAAAGTGCCTCTGGAGATGCCCCAGCCTTTTAGTAACCACAAGTTTTCTTAATTCTTCTCTAAATGGAACTCAGTAGATATTTATTACAGAAAGGTCTATCTTTCTGAAGTTCATAAATGTGGAAAAATGTTGGGATACTCTCTTATATACAATGTGAAGTTTGGTATTTACTCTTTGTGACCCTCACTGTCAAGGAAGTGTATTCTTCCTGAACAATCTTACTTACATATATCAAGAATATAAACAATGTATATAATCTCTTTCATAATTTCATAAACATTCAAAAATGCAGCACATATTTTAAGGTACAGTAAACTGTGGTTTTATTTTTTATTTAGAATTATAACCACTTTACATATGACATTCCTAAAGCAATAAAGTAAAAAATAAAATTTTATTATAACATTTGTTTGATTATTGCAAAGCATCTAAATTTTCTCAAACCAAACATCAAGGGTTTCTTTTCATTTTTTTATTAAAAATTTCCATCTCCTCCCCTCCTACTCCCCCTTCCCTCCCCTCCTTTCCACCCATACCCCCACTCCGCCCCTCTCCAAGCCAAAGAGCCATCAGGGTTCCCTTCACTATGTTAAGTCCAAGGTCCTCCCAGCTCCCCCTAAGTCCAGTTTCTATATAAGTCTTTCTACATACAAGCTCCTCAAAGCCTCTTTTGAGTTGACAATTAAAATTGTAATTAATTATGTCCACAATGTGATCCCACTGATATCACTATAGAATTGCTTTGAAAGTCTTTGAAGTACCCATAACAAGTGCTGTGGAGACACGGAGAAGCTGCATCTCCATGCACTGTCCATGTGACACATTGTAAGACAACAAAAGCAGCATTTTCAGTATCTTGCAAAGTTAAATATGAACTTACCATATGAATTATAATTTTTATTGCTAAAATTGTTTAACAAATTGAAAGCATTCTTTGACAGAAATATTACGTAAGTATTGGAAGCATATAACTCAGCATAGTTAAAATGAACACTGGGAAAAAATCTGGGCTATTCTCATAGGCCAGAGGCAATTGCTTACTATGGACAAAGCCCTGGCTTCAATTTCTAGCCTTCAAGATCCACATGCACTGATGGAATGCTATTCAGTAAAAATGATGAATGCACTGGCATTATGCCAATAATGAGGGTGGTTATTAAATACACGACTTAATAAATAGAACATATCTTAGAAGGTAGGAAGGAAATTCTAAGGAATAAGAACAAGTAGTTACGAAAGGTTGGTAATGGAAACCATGATTGAACATTACGGTAGGGGAAATATTGGAGAATTGGAAGATGGTTATGGGCTAGAGAGATAACCCAGTAGTTAAGCACACTGGCTGTTCTTCGAGAGACCACAGAGTACTTCATAGCAACCACAAGGTTGCTAGCAAACATTTATAGCTCTAGTTTCAGGTGATCCAATTCCATCTTCTAGCATCCATAGGCATTTCATGCATGTGGTGCACAGGAAAACACCCATACACATAAAATAAACAGAATAATTTTAAGAATAGTATCTATCTGTTATGCTACACATCACTGAGTGTGAGGATCACATCTTGAATTATATAGTGTTAAAAATATTTACATGCATTAAATACGTGAATTTTAATCCACTAAGAAGGTAGAAATGTTTCCCAATCATAACGTTACCTATGGGGTAGCTGGAAAAGTGCTCTGATTGAACTAAGTTCTCATTTTAATATTAACTCAACTGATTGATAGTTGTGTAACTTCATAAACTTCTTCAACCACTTGGTTCTCAAATTTCTCCTTTGTTCAAGAACTTAAAAATAATTTAAAGCATAAATTTATTATTAGAATAAAAATAATAAAGCATCTATAAAATCCCATTATACCACCAAAATTTAAGCAAGTTTTAACCAACTGGATTATATAAGATTAGAATGGAGGAAATATACTATTGTTGGATTCCATCAAATATAATAATTCTATGGTTTCAACAAAAATAATGTAATAATACACAGAAATACATATTTTTATTCCATGAATTCACCTTATTTTATTTGGTTACACCAACAACATGAATTTGGAATAGAATTGATGGAGAAGTGAGAATTGACAACTCATTTCAGGTTAAAATTTATTACAGGAATTGAACTATTTCATATAGTCTTGCTCTGTATTTCCACAGGATCGGACACACATATTTGAATGCATCTCACATCTTGAGATGTTATTATTCCCTTCAGAAATTAATATCCCATAGAAAGTTCAGCAACATACTAAGTGGTATGTCATTAATTAAACTCCTTGGGGCATTAAGGTTTTTATTTACTAAAGAAGTTGTTAGCACTTAAGTGCCTGTATTTGTGTGGAGAGTGAATTAGCCCTTCCATACTTACAGGAGAAGTTGAGATGGACCCTTAGTCTGTCATTACAAACTTGTTATAATGAACCATTCACCTGGATATTTTAGAGAAGATTACATTTCAAAACACAGAACTTGGTTTTTATTGGATCAAACACCATATGACTCTTGTTTCCTTGAATTCAACATAAAACAAGTAAAGATTTTTCTAGTTAAAATATCAAATAACATAGTATGGCCAAGGGAACATCCATATTTTTAGGACTCAGCTTCTAAATGTAAAGCAGAGTGAGATATCTGCACCATAATAAGACCTTCATTTTGATCCCAACAATTAGCTTGAGGAAGCAATGCCAAAAATTTGTTTTTGTTGTCTTGTCACATTCTTCATCCAGCCAACATCATCATAACTTGTTGTAGGTAGAGGCTGCTCATTATTTCCCGGCCACCCAGACCTGAAATAATCACTCAGAAACTGTATTATTACAACAACACTACTTACCCTATTAGCTCATGCTTCCTATTGGCTAGCTCTTACATATTAAATAACCTATTTCTGTTCATCTGTGTATCACCATAGATTGTGGCTGTGACCTACCAGTAAGGCTCCATCCAGTGTCTGGCATCTGTCTCCTAGGGTGGATATATGACTTCTCATTGACTCTGAGTACTCTTTCCTCCCCTATCTGCTTGAAACTCGCCTCCTATTCTGCACTGCAATAGTCCCAAAGCAGCTTCTTTATTAACCAGTGGTATTCACAGCATAAAAGGGGAATCCCACATCACCTCCCCTTTTCTGTTTAAATAAAAAGGAAAGTATTTAACTTTAACATAGCAATGTTACATACAATAAAACAGTTGTGAAGCAAGAAATATAGTTACAATATGTATATCTACTTTATCATTAATCATAACTAAGGAAGGCTATAATTATAAATATCTATTTTTCAACTCCATAAAAGACTCCAGGAGGATATAATATTACCTAAGTAAACAAGAAAACAAGAAGTGCATTGTAAGCAACTTCCAAAACTCTAAAATTGACAGAGACATCTCGCTGCCTGGAAAGTTACCCAAAGTTCTTCTGTAACACTGAAGCACCCATCTTCAGCCTATAGACCCAAAGTATCTGGTAGACTTTTCCATGAATCAGGAAATTTTAGAGACAGTTCCACCTATATTGGCAATTTGTCAGTCATTTTCTTCTGTGTCCTGCATAATGTCTTGCAGATCCTTTCATGAGGCAGGAACCCTGATGGACCATTGCTACTCCCACAGCTGTCACGCCTGTGTAGCAGAAAAATGCCGCTAAGGTGAAACTACACTGAAGGATTGGGGTCTGCGCTCCCAGGAGCTGAGCCCCAGGCAGTTCCCTGGCAATCAGCCACAGTCATGATTCCGGATCAGCAAACTCGCCCTGGCTAGCCCTGGCGCTGTATTGAGCTTTCTGTTCCTTCTTTGTTTCTGTGTAGTTTTTTTTTTTTAATCTTGCCAGCAGATCAAAAAGTTCCAGGACATTACCAATAATAATAGTCAAACTACTGAGGCATATTGGACTCTGGCTCGCTCTCTGGGAAAACTTATGGATACCCTAGAACAAAAGGAGCTCAAGATAGGAGAGGCTAGCCAGAATGAGAAACCCCAGGTGCATTTTAGATAAGAGAGAAAGGCAGGATTCTTGACATTAAGAAACCAATTATTCACCATCGGAGCAATCCTTGGGAATATAACACTAAAGAATGGTGCTTTGGGTTACCATGAGAACAGATATGATTTAGGACTATGAGAAAGTAGTTGGTTAGTGGTGTGAGACGGATTTCAAAGAAGAGCTCTGCCCACCTGGCCCTAACCACAAGACATACTGGAAACAATCAATTGCCTGTAATCAATATTTCTCATGTAAAGCTTTTGATTATTGCCTGTGATCATTCTTCTCATGTTAAGCTTTTTGTTTGCCAACTTCCTTCTGTAATCCTATAAAACGGATGCTTGAACTTCAGTAAATTTGCAGCAGCATATTCAACCTTATTGAGTGTGTCTGTCTGTCATTTCCTCACCGATTCCTGATTTCTCCTAGCCTTCACCCCTGTTCTCCAAAGGTCTGTGGTCTCCACGAGAGGCGGTCCGTGGCAGACCATCTCACCTTTGAGCAAGTTCAGCAGTCATTTTTCTGCGAATCCTGAATGTCCAGTTTATGATCAAGAAGTCAAGGCAAAAGAGGTTTCTTGCCCAAATGGCTACCCAACTCCATAAGCAGCCTCTTTGATGCCCATCATCCTCTTGAAATAGATTGTTGCTACTAGGAGATGTGTCTCATTGTCATAAAACATCTTAAATTCTTAAAACATTTTAAATGCCATATTCTATTAGTCTTTGAAAGGTTTGAAGAATAACTATCCATCTGAAATATATTTCTGTACATCTAGAAACTCTAACAAGCATATAAAGTTTGACTTTATAAATGCCTATCTATTAACCTGTATTTCTTAATTATACATTACATTTTTAAATAAACTGCACAAACACAATACTTTAATTAAGAGCAGAAATTTACATATAACGAAATTGGCCTTAGTTTAGTATCAATAAACAAAGATCCATACCAATGCAAAATATTCATCTCTATATCATATCCCCCTCTAAATGTAAAAAAATTATAAACAGAATTTGGGAATTTGGTATGGGTCTCTTCAAATTGCTTCCTGCTTTTTGTTGGGCAAAGTAATTTTGGTGTTTGTGGAGACCTTTCAGAGGGTTTTGGTCTAACAAACCATATTAGCCTGGAATGAATCCACAGGTTCTCATGCTCTGTAGAAACAAAAGCAGAACCTCTTTTCCAAAGCAAAATTAGCTCCAAATTTTGAAGTCAAGATACCTTTAAAAAATATATGTGGTTTAACTTAGAAGTCCATACAATGAAATTTCTCTCTGTAATTAGCTCATTCACAGAAAAAAAAAACTCAATGAAAAGACAATAATATACACAATCCAGACTCTCTGTGTATATTCCATCTTTATGTGACTTAGTTTTCTTTACTCCTTTAATATAGGACTGTCTGTACTCTGTCTCTTTAAAGACTTTGTTTTATTTTTAAAAACATTTACCTTATTTTCTATTTCTTCTCTCTCCCAAGACTATGCATATTTATCCAACATTATGACACATTTAGAGGTCTTTTTCTTCTAGATTTGTCTTTATTGTGAGTGCATCTGTAATCTCTTTTGACTAGGAGAGGCTTTCTTTTTAGTGCTAAGCAGGCATAGCTAGGACAAGCTCCACAGTGCTGCCTATTGGCCCTGCCCAGTCCAATATGGCAGAGGAATGTTTGCTGACTCTGAGAGCCATGCATGCTGCCCCAGCTCCAGGGTCACAGTGAATATATGTCACCATTAAGCAACTTGTAGCATGTAGCTCACAAACCCCATTTAAGTGCTTGGCCTCCTGAAAAAGTCAGAGTTCATGCTGTTCATGCTAGCAGTGCAAACCAGAAAGCTGCCATTTCTTATGCTGAGTCAGTAAGCCTTTTCGTAAAGGAGCCACATCACTCCTACTTGCTACCAACAAAGCCCATTTGAAAAAAAAATGCCAGCTACCAAGAAATGTTGCACTAAACTCTGTTTCTTTTTTTTCTCCAAGCTCTCTCAAGTTTTATGTGGATATAGTTGCCACAAACTGGCATGCCAATCTGTTGGCTGAGGATACTGGTTTATTTTCTGGCCACCCAGACACAAAATAATCACTCAGAAACTATGTTAATTACAAAACTGCTTGGTCTATTAGTTTATGCATATTTCTAGCTAACTTTTGCATCTTAAATTAACTAATTTCTATTAATCTGTGTATTATTACATGGTTGTGGCCTACCAGTAAGGTTCCATCTGGCATCCGGCATCTTGTCTCCTGCAGCAGCAGCTACAGGGCTTCTCATTGACATGGCCTATTCTCTTCTCCTCTATTTGCTTAGAATTCCCACCTTGCCCTACTTTGTGCTGCAATAGGCCAAAAGAAGTTTCTTCATTAACCAATGGTATTCATAGCATACAGAGGGGAATTCCACATCAATTTGTATGTATTCAAATGTGATATTTTTATTTAGATTTCATCAACAAATTGACATAAAAATAATGTTAAACAAGTCGGGTAATGGTGGCACATGCCTTTAATCCCAGCACTAGGGAGGCAGAGGCAGGTAGATCTCTGTGAGTTCAAGACCAGCCTGGTCTACAAGAGTTAGTTCCAGGAAAGGCTCCAAAATGACAGAGAAAACCTGTCCCAAAAAACAAAAATCAAACAAACAAAAATATTGTTGAACAACAATAGGGGAAGTTAAACCAAGCTCTATCTTTGTCGTGTGACATTTCAAGGATCATAAAACTAAGAGGACCTAATCCTAATGTTATAGCTTATTATTCTCCTCCACCTTCTCCTCTTCCCCCTCCTCGTTCTTCTTATTTTCGCATGCCATATTTGGTAAGCCACAAAACTAAAATACACACTGTGTCTGATACATTCAATTGCCTTTCTACATTTCCAACTGAGAGTTTTAATATATATTTCAATCATTACCACATAGTGTGTGTGTGTGTGTGTGTGTGTGTATTTGACTCTCTACCATTTATTATTTCACATACAATACAGGAGTTAACTCTCCCTTCTTTCCCTTAAAAATCTTTCCCTAATATTACATTACTGTTAAATCCAATTATCACTGCTTCTCACCTGAATACTGTCAAAACCACATGGTATCCTTAGTCTCAGTATTTTTTGAAAGACTGTTCTCACAGCCACTCCAGTCTTCTCACCTTAAAGTGCAAGCTAAACATAGGATGACACATTTGAGAACTTCAAAAATATTTCCATATAAAGCAGTCATGAGAAGGAGACTGTGTCGTTCTTATTGGCAGGGAACTTGTCTAGTTGTTGATAGTCCCTGTTGCATTTCTGAAATCCACTGACCTAGGGATGAGAACTGTCACAATGGCTGCAGGAGAAAGCTTCTGAAATGCTTTCTGCTGTGAACCTGAGGATCACAGGCTCATACAAAAGAAGCTGAAACACTAGCAGGAGGCACTTGCTGCTGCTTCTTGCTGCCACTCACTAATCCTGGAAGCCAAGAAGGACAAAAGCTCCCAATGGTCAGAGCCACTGAGGATTGAAGCCCAGACTAGTAACCAAGGTACCTAAATCCTGTCTTCTGAAGCCTAGAGAGACAGAACACTAAGCCTCAGGGTTTCTACCAGGAGGTGACATGCCCTGCTCTGAAGCATTGGGCACACAAAGGCCAAGGAATGCTAACCACTATTTAGCATGTACCCATGATTTGATGGACAGCTGTAGTGTAGGTCTGTCTATATATATTGCTAAGGCATTGGGTATTTAAACTCCTCATTGTAGAGCATGTCTTTCATCCTAGCACTGTAGAAGTAAAGCAGGGAAATCTGAAGCTCAAAACTTCTGGGTCTACTGAAGAATTCACATAGACTCAGAATTGAAAACAGCTTGTTTTATAAATTATGTTATAAAAAACAAAACATTATTGAGGACTCAAACTGGCCCTTTATTTTCATGTGTTGTACCTAAGCATACTCTGTGTAATATTAAGCAGTGCAGTAATAAAACTTAACAAGTATATCAACCAATAAAGTGTAAGTTATTTTGAAAAATTAAGATTGTTTTTCTAATAACATGTAAAAGCAAATATTAAATAAATGAAAGCATTTAGTTTCAAAGATAATCGATTATTCTTTAAATAAAGTGTATTTATTTAAATTTTATTTTTCAAAACTAAGCAATTCAATGAAAAATTAATTAATATTCAGTTTGTTGTATTATATTTTGAATGGTGCTATTACTTGCATAGCCAAGATAAAAAAAACTAGGACATGATACCCTAAAATATAATAAGCTTTACTGCTCTAAGAAAATATGTCACAGTGGAAACAGTTTAATACTATTTTTTTAATATAATGATACATATTAGGTAAAAATGAAATTTGAGTAGTATGGTGGGTCAAGAAAACACAAATCTCTCATAGATATATGCAACAGAAATTAGAGCATATTCTGTCACATAATAGCAATATAGACATGTCAGCACTGACAAAAATTGAAAGCTACTTTTACTAACATATACAGTTTCCTGTAGTCATTCTTGGTGTGTATGTATAGGTGTGTATGTGAGGTTGTATAAGTCTGTATAACAGTGTAAAAGTGTGTGTGTGTGTGTGTGAGAGAGAGAGAGAGAGAGAGAGAGAGAGAGAGGGGGAGAGAGAGAGAGAGGGAGGGGGGGAGAGGCGTCTCCTGTTTTATTTCTTTCTCTCTCTCTCTCTCTCTTCTTATTTACTTTCTCTCTCTCTTTCTCTCTACTCTCTCTTTCTCTCTCTCTCTATTCTCTCTCTTCTCTTTCTTTTCTGTCCTTTTATATCTCTCGCTCGCTCTCTATCTCTCTCGCGTAGAGACCTGTGTTGTGGGTGTGACCATTTAGGGGATTGGTAGGGCCATTATGAAATGTACCACCCTATCAGTCTGCAGTCAATTCCTTCAATACAGATCTGTCACTCAGTTTTGAGCTATACTACAATGAGCTGTCCTAGTGATTCCCTTGGTGCTACTCTCAAGAATTCCAGGGTAACAGACACACAGGACCATTCTTTCATTTATATGAGTACTGGGAATTTCAAGTCTTCATTCCTATAAGCAAGTGCTCTTTTGTGTTAATCCATCTCTTCAGTGCCAATTTTCATTAGTAGAACAAATAATTTAAGAATATATATTAAACAGTACAATAATATAATGAACCTTAAAACCAAGTAAAATAAATGCAATATTATTAGAAATATATATTAAAATAATAGCAAATCTATTGTTGATAAATGACAGATCATTAAAAACTCACATTAATCTTCAAACAGTCAGCATGAAGCTAGAACTGGGGAAAAAACCCAGGACCCTCAACAACAACAAAAATAAAAACAAACTTCCTGGTTCTTTAGTTATTATGATTTTGATTCCTAGCTTACACATAATTCATATGTATTCCACATATATTACAATGTATACAATGTAGAATTACTATAGAGAATCACTAAATTTTATTTAAATGGATTATTTAAAGTAGAATGAGGCCTACAGCTGCCTATGAAAAGGGTGGTACACATTTCCAAAAATTTAGGAGCAAAGATCTTTCTGTTTTTCTTTTCATTTTCATTTTTTTAAATTTATTTACTTATTTTACATCCTGACAACAGTTTCCCTTTTCTTCCTCCCCTCCCAGTTTTCTCTGCTAAACCTCCCTGCTGCTCAATCCCCCAATCCACTCCTCCTGAATTTCTATTCAGAAAAGTACTGGCCTCCCATAGCTATCAAACAAATATCACATATCAAGTTTCAGTAAAACTAAGCACTTCCCCATGTATTATGGCTGATAAAATTGACCCATTATGAAGAATAGGATCCCAAAAGCCAAGAAAGGAGTCAGATACAGCCCCTGTTCCCACTGTTAGTAGTCCAATGAGAAGACCAAGCAACATAAGTGTTACATATATGCAGAGGGATTAGGTCAATCTCAGACAGGCTCCCTGGTTATCAGTTCAGTCTCTATGAGCTCCTATGAGCCCAGTTTGGTGGTTTCTTTGAGTTTTCTGGTGATGGCCTTGACCCCTCTGGCTCCTACAATTCATCCACCGTTTCTTCTGCAGGATTCCCCTGATATTTGACTGAATGTCTCTGAATATGTTTCTATCACTTACTGAATGAAACCTGTCTGATGACAATTGGGCTAAGCTCTAATCTATGAGTATAGCAAAATATCATTAGGCATCATTACATTGACTTTTCAGTTGTGTTTGGTTCTATCCTAGAACTCTAGGCCATCCAGCCTCTGGACCTTGGTGCTCCAGGCAGTGTCAGGGGCGGGCTTACTCTCATGGCATGTGTCTCAGCCTAGACCAGTCATTGGTTGGCCACTCCCTCAATTTCTGTGCCACTCTTATCCCAGTACATCCCTAAAGTAGGACAGACTGTAGTTGGAAAGTTATGTTGCTGGGTTGGTGTCCCAATCTCTCCACTTGAAGTCTTGCCTGGCCATAGTAGATGGTCATTTCAGACTATGTATCTGCTATTGTTAGTAGTTTTATGCTTTTCTCATGCTCTGTCATCATTATTTTAGGCAACAACAACAAATAGTTCTATAGTGATCTTGTCCTAACTCTCTGGCAAAGAAGTATTTCTACGTAAGTATCTATATGTTTTTCACTATTTCTGTACTATGCATCCATGTTAACACACAAACCACTGTACTAAAACTTCTAACAGCAAAAACGTTGAGCTAGGCAGTCCCTGTTCTTTCCTAGTTTTCCTTTCACTGCTCCTTTATACTTTACTCTCAGGGTTTTCTCAGATGAAATGGCCCAGAATTGAGCCACAAATATATATTCTAGTGAAAATAAGTAAAAACAAGGAGCAAACTGAACTGTCTTAATAGATGCACAGTGCCTTTCCCACTTTGGATTTTGAGTGGTTCTCTGCAGATCTATGAAGATCCACTTACATTCGAGTGATGCAGGAAGCACTGTTTTCATGAGTGCCCTATCAAATTTAACGGCCAGGCAGTAACTAGACTCTATGCATTTTCATGGCATTCTTTCAGGAAATTGAAATCTAATAGCCTGAAAATCTAACCTCGTTTTCAAGGTCAGTTCATGAAAAGCTCATATTTATAGATTTACAATAAAGTATTTCATGTTACACAATAAACAAATCTTTGCATGGTTTTGCTAGATACGTTTATTTAGTATGATCCATGGTTTGGTCTCACTGTAGTCCACATAGATCCAAGTAATGATAACCACTGGTATTTGGCTGATAGTCCTTTTCCCTTTCCTAATTGTTTAAATAGGTAATTGACTCTGTTTAGTATTATACAGCTTTGAAAAGTATTTAAAAATCTTCCTTCACTTTATTACTTTAAATGTCATTCATTTTGATGACAACAAAAATCCCCTAAATACATAAACTGTCTATAGCACTGCTCATTCAAGAATTTTTAAATCTTTGAGTAGCCTATTTGAATACAAAACACATAGATAATAATTTCAAAGTCTCAATACATAAAGTTAATAAATTCTATAACCTAATCCCCAGGATGTTATCATAAAACTTATCTAGATGTATTGTATATGCCACAAATGTGTAGGGATAATGACAGCATGATTGCATATCTACCTAAATGGGTAAAGTATAATATGTAGTCTTCTTACTGGTAAGAGTAACATACACCATATTTACAGTTTGATCACAACTTAACATTCTTTCCAGTTTTCTTTGTGATTTCTAAATAATCCATAAGTATGTACATATATGTGTGCTTCCATACATGTGTGGACATGTTTATACTGTGTATGTATGATCAGTTACCTTTGTTGTATTTCTAGATTACTTAAACTACATTTCACAGTTACAAAAACTTAAATGAAACGTGAGAGAGATAGAAAATAAAATAATTCAATACCAGAAGTTTAGGATCTATGCTTGTCACAATTACTGTCTTCCAGATCTAAATGAAATCTTTTTATCTGATATTTTTTCTCAATAGTATCTCAAAAAGTTACTAAAAATAGATTTATCTATTAATGAATTTTCTAATTAAGAATAAATTAAGAAAGTATGATATTCTGGTTTATATTTCTAAGTTTAATAAAATGTTAATTTAAGTAGCTAGGGAGAAGTTTTCATGAAAAAAAATAATTGTTAAACAAGCAGAAGAACCGCAGTTCAGATCCATAGACACCAACTGTGGTGGTCGTCTGGGTTACTGTTCTATTGCTGTAAGAAGACAACATGATCAAGTCAATATACAAAGGAAAGCATTTTATGGGTAAATAAAAGCCTGCAGTCCATGCTCATTATGATGGGGAGCATGGAGCCAAGCAGCCAAGGTGTTAAATCAGTAGCTTAGAGCTTACTTCTGGTCCACAAGATGGAGGCATAGTAATTGACTGAACTTGATGTGGGGCTTTGATACCTAAAGCCCACCCCTAGTGACACACCTCTTCCCACAAGGCCTTACCTCATTATCCTCTTTAAGTAGTTCAACAACTGGGAATTAAACATTTGAATATATGAAACTATGGCATCCATCTCATTTAAATACCACAGTGGTGACTGCTTATAACCCTAGCACTGTGTCAGGAGGAGACAGAAGACCCAGCGACTCACTGGCCAGTTGATTCACTACAGTGGTGAAACCAGGGTTCAGTAGATACCTTACCTCAAATCATCTTAGATAACAATATATGAAATTATTCAATATTGAGCTCTGCTTTTCATATTGACAAGTATAAGTATTCTCAAGTTCACACAAACACATACACACACACAAACACATGCACACACATACAATAATAATTCATAAAATGTAAGATACAAAGATTTGTCTAATCTTATTTCAAGATAAATGCTTTAGAGGCATGTTGACAGAATGACATTTTCCTTGATTTTTGTTCATAATTCTAAACCTATTGAAAGACACATTTATTTATTTGCATTTGTCTGCATGTAATTTCTTGAGTTTTTATGTTAACTACATATGTGCAGGTGTTTTCATAGTCCAGAGATAATAGGATACTCTTAAACTTGATTTGCAAATACCTTATGTGGGTACTAGGAAGAAGATCTATGTCCTCTGAAAGCATTTTAAGTGCTCTTAACCACTGAACCATCTTCCCAGGCCCCTTTATTCTTCCTACAGCATTCTTTCCTCTTTATAGTTACTCTCCATATTGTCCCTGCATTCGGACAGGTAAAGGCCTCAGGATGATCCTATGAAAATCTATTAAGGATCTCTGTTGTAAGGAGAGCAGGTCACGTCCTGCTGCCCAGCTAGCTTAACCCCTGAAATAACCACACAGAAATTGTATTAATTAAAATACTGGGCCCATTATCTCTTATTGGCTAACTCTCACATATTAGTTTAACCCATCTTCATTAATGTGTATCACCACTTGAATGTGGCTTACCGGCATGAGTCTAACTAACCAGGGTCCATCTTGGGCAGGAGAACCATGGCATCTCTGCTCTATCTGATGCGTTCTTCCTCAAAGAATTCAGTTCTGTCCTCCCTGCCTAGGACAGCTCTGCCTTATCAAAAGGCCAAGGCAGTTTCTTTATTTAACCAATGAAAGCAACACAAATACAGAAGGTCCTCCTACACCAAATCTCCTTGGATTGGACATGGAATCAACATCTTTGATGTAAAGGATTCTTGATGACTATCTTCACAAGCCAGCCCTACCACCTCTAAGCATTCCCAATGTTTCCAAAGGAGCTGGCTCTCAGCCATAATTGAACTATGAAGATTTGACTTCTTAAGAATAGTTTTGTCTGAGAGGTGCAACATGGAAGATCCATGGTTGTGGAGAAAATTATAAAAATTATAAAAGAAAAGAAACTCTCCCTCATTTAATCATTTTATCATTTATGTCTTTATCATAAATTTACAAGCAAAATTTAGTTTTGTATTATAGAGCATAGTGGCTAAACTCGTTAATGAACTTGACCATGACTTCACAAATTATCATCACTTGGGCAATAAGAACCTTTTGCATTCACTATCAGTATTTTCAAAAACCACTACTAATTATGTAAATTATTCTGTGCAATGAATATCTTGACCTTATTCCTCCTGTGAAGCTCAAATTCTGGCACCTCACACCATTATCTGGTTCCTTCCCTCTCGCTCCCACTAAATGTTAACCACATTCTAATGTTAAAGGCTATCCATTAAATTACTTGGGTGCGGTGGGACAATGGTCTTTTACCCTGTTAAGATTTGTCACTTGTATTGTTTTAATAAAATGCTGCTTGGCCAGTAAGCAGGCAGGAAGTATAGGTGGGGTGACCAGGCAGGAAGTATAGGTGGGATGATGAGAACAGAAAATTCCAGGAAGAGGAAAAAGCTCAGTCTACAGTCATCACCCAGATGCAGAGGAAGCAAGATGAGGATGTCTCACTGTTAAAAAGTAGCAAGTCATGTGGCTAACACAAACAAGAATTATGGGCTAATTTAAGATGTAAGAGTTAATAAGAAGCCTGAGTTAATAGGCCAACCAGTTTATAATTAATGTAAGTCTCTGTGTATTTTGGGGGGATGAATGGCTGTGGGACCAGGCAGAAGAGTGATCTCTGTCAATACTTGGGTTTCTACATAGCAGTAAGATCACATGGTACTGAATTTTCTCTGACTGGATTATTTCCTTTAGCATTATTGTCTTCTATTAGTATAGTGAAAAAACTCTACCTCACACAAAATTATTAATTGGATTGAAAAATGGCAGAAAGTATAGTTTTTTTAAACAATTTCTTCATTGCAAATGTTTACATGATGCTGTCTTATCTCCTCATCTTTGGACAATTGTGTAAGTGGAGACTTAAAAAACTCAAGTACATCTCACAATAAAGTAGATGCATTCTTGCCCTTAGAGAAATATATAGTTTTATATCTATAATATATAAGTACTATATATATATAAAATATAAAGTATAGATATAATACACACACAAACATATATATTTATATATATAATTACATTTATGAGACAAAAGACACAGTATAGATAACCATGTCTGAAGTCATTTTGAAAAATCTTGTCAGTTACTCATTTTGTTATTAAAAATCTAAATATGATTGCCTTTTATAGATGAACTAATCAAATTATTTAAAAATCTATCACACTCCAGAAACAATTTTCTGGAAAATAAATGAAATTTGACTCGGAGAGGTTTTCGTTTCCCAAAGACACATTAAACCCAAGTTTAGTACATTGGTTGTACAGGTAGATTATACCTTGAACTTACTATATCTCCTTTAAGATGCTGAACATTTTGCTAGTTTACATCAGAAATCTGGAATGAAATCCTGGATGGAAGGCTATGGGAAAATAATATGTAGGACAGTGTCTACATATTGGATGCTAATCTCATGGCAAAACCTTCAGAACTATCCATGGGTGTTTGAGACAACAAAACTAGCTCTCTGAGGCTTAGAGGTATCTCTTTATATGTAATAGGTATGTAAGTGAAGGGGGATAAAGCCACACAGATTTGACTTAACAAATAGATATTTTCCCCAGAAAACTGTATATAAAGATTTATTTGAAATAGCTGTGCATGCAGGTTTATCATAAGCCAAAGTCTGCTCTTTAAACAATAAGCCTCAGCGGAGGTAGCCTAAGTCCCTGTAAAACAGAAGAGAAACACACTTTCTTCCACTTCAGAATAATATGATGTCCTTACAAGGTCATCTTCAATGGAAACAAAATCAAGTTCCTTCTTCTTTTGTCTACTGTGTTAATGAGAATATATGTCTAGTAGTGAAGAGAAAACAATAATAGTATCAAATTCATTCTATCCACAGCACCTCTTGAAATACAAATTTATGTAGCCCTAAGTCAGCAACACAAATATCTTGGTAGAGAAAGGGCCCCAAAACATTTTAGTGGTTCAATAAAAGGAATTTGAATTGCAAGGAAAAAATGCTATAAATATGTTTTATGTCATATAATACAGAATAGCTATTAATATAAAAGTGGGGGAATAAAATGCACGTCTGAAGAGTCAGAGTTAACACCCACAAACAGAGGAAACATGTTTCATTGAGGAAGCTTTCAAAGGAGAAGAGAAACAACTGAGTCATATAAAGAATTAATGAAGAATAATGAAGCAGGATGGTTAAATGAGGTAGAAAATGGAAAGGTGGGGCAAAGAATGAAATAAGCAAAAAAATAACTAATATTAAATAATGTTCAAAAGAGTCACCTGGAAACCTACAACTATAGAAATACCCTATAATATATGCATACACGTACACAAAAAGAAAATACATGGGGTTACCCTTTAAGGGGTAACAATTAACCATACTAGACATCAAAGGCTAATAAATAAAAAGTATTTATTTTTAAGTTTTGGGCAAATGACATTCCATAGAATCCTTCCAGAAGTTGATAGTAAGGCCCTAATGCTGAAGGGACTGTGCATTTGAGTCATAAAACATGAAACTACTCTATCCTCTATCTGGATATCTTCACCTGGAAGCTTTATCCCTAATGGCTAATTCCCATAGCATCTAAAGGAGCTATGGATGTTATGGGAAGAGAAAGTAATCATCAGCCTTACCCAGATATGAAGCAGGTATAGTATCAACTATAGTATATAGTATATATAAATATAGTATAGTATAGTATAGTATAGTATGAACTATAGTATCAACCAGTCTAGCAAGACATGAACTCCAGTGCAATGTCAGCACAAACATTATGGGAGGAAACAGTTACTTTCTTACTGACTTTGTTCCTGCTCCAAAATATGAATTGCATGTCTTGCTGTTATTAAGTCCAAGAACCAGAGACTAGATAGACCTTAGAGCCTAGGGATGAATCCATTACTATTATTCTAGGCAGAATATTGAACCACTTCCATATGACAAGTTGGACAAGACAAATCAACAGAAGGAAAATCCCAAGAGAAGGCACAGAAATCAGAGACCCAGTCATTTACACACTCACAAATTCCATAAACACTCTAAATTGGAATCCATATCATACATGTAGAGGGTCTGATGCAGACCTGTGCATGCCCTATGCATGCTGGCACCATTTCTACAAGTTCATATGAGCTTTGTCCATGCTAGTTTAGATGGCCTTATTTTTGTACTGTCCTTCATCCCCTCTGGCTCTTATTCTCTGTCTCCTCTTTCTCAGCTTCCCTGAGCTCTGAGGAAAGGGATTTGAAAGAGACCTCCAACTTAGGGATGGGTGTTCCAGGGTCTCCTACTTTCCACATCACACCTGACTGTGGGTCTTTGTATATGTTAAAATATGCTGCAGGAATAAGCTTTTCTGATTGTGGCCAAGTAAAGCACTGATCTATGAATTTACAGGAATGTCATTAGAATCGTTTTATCTCTACAAACTCTTTTGTTTATTTTATTTTTGTTTATTTAACAGTATTATTTGATTTTACCCTAGGTCTCTCTTAGATAACTAGGTCCAGTTTCTAGATAACAAATGAGTGTCAGGTATGAGTTTCACTTGTGGAATGGGCCTTAAATCAAATCAGATATTGTTTGGTTTCTTCTACAAGATTTAGCCATTACTACAATATATAGGAGGCAGAACACCATTCTCGATCAAAGCATTTGTGGCTAACTTGGTGTTTATATTTCTTTTGGGGGGATCACATGCCTTCCTGTGCCAAAAACATTAAACAGGGGTGAAGGCTGTATGTGAACACCAGCTGGATTTCTTCATATTCAACAAATTGTGCAGGTGTTTTCTTCAGCAATGTTGTGTTGCCATCAGTTTGTGGTGGGCCACCTATAGTCTAGGTAATAGGTTGGTTAGGGATTCCAATGGGACCCTGTTGATCAGCAACTCCATTAGATGTCCCCCAAACCTCTAGTAGAAACTTCATTTAGTGAAGAGAGATAGCCAGTTGGGGTCCTGTTTCCTCCATTATTTGGCAATAACCTTTATATATGTATATATTTTAGGTAGCTTCTACTGCATTAGGTTTCCATCCACACCTAATGCCCCTTAATTTTAGCTGTATCTGTCTGTATTCTCTCCCTTGTCCCCCTCTCTGCCTTCCTTTTCCCACTTGGTCTTCTGGTTCTAGCCACTCTCCCATTCATTCATAACAATATGTTTCATTTCCCTTTTCTAACAAGATCTTTAATCACTTATTCTATACCTAACCATTGCAGTTCTATAGAATCTAGTTTGTTTATCATTGACTTAAAACTAAAATCCATGTATAAGTGGATACTTATCATATTTGTCTCTCTGGGTCTGGGATGCCTCACTTAGGATAATTTTTTTCTAGTCTCATCCTATTGCCAGTGAATTTAATGATTTTATGCTTTTTTAATGGATGGGTAATACTCCATTGTGCAAATATACCATTTTTTCTTAATACATTTGTCTGTAGAAAGACATCTGGGTTGGTCATAATTTCTGGCTATCAGGAGAAGCAATGAACATGATTGATCATGAGTATATACCATATGGCTTTCTCTGTGATAGGATGAATTATCATTTGAGTGTATGCCCAAGAGTGGTATAGCTGGTTCTTAGCATAGGTCAATTTCCATTTTCCAGAGGAATTGTCACACTGATCTCCATAAAGGCTGTACAAGTTGCACTGCTAACAGCAATGGATGACTATTCATCTTCCTCCACATCTTTGCCAGTATGAATTTTCCATTGTATTACTGATCTTAGCCATTCTGAAAGTTATAAACTGATATCTCAAAATATTTTTGATTTGCATTTCCCTGGTGGTTAATGATGAACATTTCTTTTAATGTTTCTTAGCCATCTGAGTTTTCTCTTTTGAAATTTTTCTGTTTAGATTTGCACCTCATTTTGCAATTTGGTTATTTTCTTTTGATATCTAGGTTTTTTTAAAAGAAATCTTTACATATTTTGGATATTGACTCTCTATCAGATGTGTAATTGATAAAAATGTTCTTTTATCTGAGGGTGCCATTTTGTCAGAATTATGGTGTTCTTTGCCACACAAAAGTTTTTCAATTTCATGAGGTCCCATTTATTAGTTATTGATCTTGGTGTCCATGCTAATAGAACTCTGCTAAGAAAGACTTTTACTGTGCCAGGGAGTACAAAACTATTCTCCTTTTACTCTTCTATCAACTCTGGTTTTTTTTTTTTTTTTTTTTTTTTTTTTTTTTTTTTTTGGTTTTTCGAGACAGGGTTTCTCTGTGGCTTTTGGTGCCTGTCCTGGAACTAGCTCTTGTAGACCAGGCTGTCCTCGAACTCACAGAGATCCGCCTGACTCTGCCTCCCGAGTGCTGGGATTAAAGGCGTGCGCCACCACCGCCCGGCTCAACTCTGGTTTTATGCTGAGGTCTTAGGTCCATTTATTTTTCTCATGGTTTATTTTTTTTATATTTAAAAATTTCCATCTCCTTCCCTCCTCCTCCCCCCTCCCTCCCCTCCTCCTCCCCCTTCCCTCCCCTCCTTCTCCCCCTTCCCTCCCCTCCCCTCCACCCATACCTCCCCTCCCTCCCTTTCAAGGCCAAGGAGCCATCAGGGTTCCCCACTCTATGCTAAGTCCAAGGTCCTCCCAACTCCCCCCAGGTCCAGGAAGGTGATCGACCAAGCTGAGAAGGCTCCCACAGAGCCCGTCCATGAAGAAGAATCAGAGCCCAGCGCCATTGTCCTTTGCTTCTCAGTCAGCCCCCCGCTGTTGGCCACATTCAGAGAGACGGGTTTGGTCGCATGATCTATCAGTCCCATTCCAACTGGAGTTGGTGATCTCCCTTTAGTTCTGTCCCACTGTCTCCATGAGTGAACGCACCCCTCATGTTCCTGACTTTCTCCCTCATGTTCTCGCTCCTTCTGCTCCTCATCAGGACCTTGGGAGCTCAGTCCAGTGCTCCAATGTGGGGCTCAGTCACCTTCCCCATCTGTCGCCAGCTGGAGGTTCCAGGGTGATAAATGTGGATCTATTTGAATTCCTCTATATACAGCCATTCAGTTTGACAAGCATCATTTGGTAAAAATATTTTCTTTTTCCAGTGTGCATATCTAGTTTCTATAAAAGAAATTATGTGTTTATAGGTGTGTAGACTTATGTCTGAGTCTATAATTTAACATTGATTGGCATGTCGATTTTTGTGACAATAGCATGTTGTTTTTATTACTGTAAAGCAACTTGAAATCAGTTATAGTGATAACTCCCCTGGTTCTTTTGTTATTCAGGATTCTTGTTTTTAGCTATCCTGGTATGTCTTTGTATGTATATTTTCATATGAAGCTCAAAATTGTGCTTTCACAAGTAGTAAAGAGTTACCTCTCTTTGAATTCTACCCCTTGTGACCTCTCCCCAAACCCATGCTTCTCTCTTCCCAACTCATCCCTGGCCCTGCCGCTGCTGGAACCCCACCACTAATCCCCGGGGATTTCCATCACTGAAGCACAGACCACACAAGTCAGAAAGGGTAAGGAAATAGAAGCACTCAAAGTCACCCAGCCGAGAAAAACCCAGGGCGGAATTGTTTCAGTGCAGAAATCTGACAGATTTTTAAGAAGAGCTGCTAAAACCAGTACTCCTCAAATTATTTCACAAGATAGAAGCAGAAGTAACAATGCTAAATATTTTTATGAGACCACATTAGGCTGATATCCAAACCCCACAAAGACTCAACAAGGAAAGGGAATTGCAGACCATTTTCACTCATGAATATCAATGCAAAAATACTCAATAAAATGCTGTTAAAACAAATCCAAGAACTCATAAAAAATCACCATGGTCAGGGGGCTTCATCCCAGATATGAATAATTGACATACAAAGAAAAAGCTGTCAATGTAATTCACCATATGATTAAACTGAAAGAAAAAAAGAAAACATTAGATGTTGAAATAGCCTTTAAAAATATAACATCACATCTTGATGAAAGTCTTAGAGAGATACAGGATAAAAAGGACATACCTAAACAAAATAAAAATATTATATAGCAAACCAACAGTCAACAAAATTTAAATGCAATGAAACTGATAGCAGTTCTACTAAAATCATGAATAAGTCAAGGTTGTCCACTCTACTCTCTCCATATCTATCCAATACAGTACTCAAAGTTCTAGCAAGAACAATAAGACAACAAAATGAGATCGAGGTGCTAAAAACTAGAAAGTAAAAATTCAAAGTATCATTATTTTTAGATGATATGACAGTATACATAATAGATCCCAAACATTCTACCAGGAACATTTACAGTTGAAAAATACCTTTAGTGAAGTGGATTGGGTTCAAAAATAACTGAAAAAAATCGGCAGCCCTCTTTTATACAAATGATAAAAGGGTTTAGAAAGAAATCAAGGAAAGAAGACCCTCACAATAACCACAAATAATGTTAAATATTTTGAGTACCTTATTCAAGCAACTGAAAGACCTGTATGACAGTAATTCAAGTCATTGAAGAAAAACAGTCGAAGGAAAGATCTTTCATGCTCACAATTCTGTAGGATTAACACAGTAAAAATTACCAAAAGCAATCTACAGATTCAATGCAATATGCATCAAAATTCCAAAACAATTCTTTACAGACCTTGAAAGAACAATACTCAAGTCACATGGAAAAATGAAAATCTAAGAGAGCTAAACCAATCCTGTACCATTAAAGAATTGCTGGAGGTATCACATCACTGATCTCAAGCTCTACTATAGAGCTATAGCAATAAAATCAAACTCATTGATCAATGGATCCAAACTGAAGACCCAGACATAAATATAAACATCTATAAACTCCTAAATTTTGACAAAGTAGCCAAAATTATACCAGGAAAAAAAGAAAGCAGTTTAGCAAATGGTACTGGCATAACTGGATATTGGCATGTAAAAGAATGCAAATTGATCCATATACATGACACTACACAAAAGTCAAGTCCAGCTGGATAAAAGACCTCAATATATATCCACTTGCACTAAACCTGATAGAAGAGAAAGTGCAGAATATTTGTGAATGCATTGGGAGAGGAAAGAACTTTCTGAATAGAACACCAGAAACACAGACACTAGATTGACAGTTAACAAATGGAACCTCATGAAACTGAAAAGTTTCTGCAAATTGAAGGACAGTGTCAAGAGGACAAAATGGCAGCCTACAGAATGGGAAAAGGCCTTAACAAATCCCTCATCTGAAAGAGGGCTGATCTCCAAAATATGTAACAAGAAATTAGACATCAAAATACCAATTAATCCAATCCAATTAAATATTCCAGTAGAAACCTAAACAGAGAATTTTCAACAGAAGAATCTCAAATGGCAGAGAAACACTTAAATAAGTGATCATCATCTTTAGTCATCAGAGAAATGCAGTGGACTGGGTGTACATGATGGGAACTTGAGAGACTGGGTTGGGGGTATAGGTGTAAGGGAAGAGCGCTGAAAGAGATGACTGGAAATGAGGGGATAGGAACATGATGAAGGGGAAGTTCCCATGGATTTACAAGGTTGTCCCAGCTAAGACTCTTGAAATAGTGAATATATAGCATGAACTAGCCATCTGTGATGAGATGGTGACTACTCCAATTGTCAATCAGAGAGCCTTCATCATCAAGTATCTGATGGTAACAGATGTAGAGACCAACAGACAAACATAAGGTCAAGGGTTGGGGAATTCTATTGAAAAGAGGGAGGAAGGATTTTAGGAGTCAGAGTGGTCAAAGACTTCCCAAGAAAACACATAAAAACAACTAACCTGACTCATAGGAATTCAGAGTCTGAACCAACAACCAGAGAGCCTGCATGGAACTGAACTAGGCTTTCTACATATATGTGACAAATTTGTAGCTTGGTGTATTTGTGGAACTTCTAATAATGGAAGCAGGAGCAGTCCCTAATGCTTTGGCTATCTCTTGGGAACCTATTATTCATACTTAGTTATCTTGTCCAGCCTAAGCACAAGGAGAGTTACTTAGCCTTACTGCAACTTGATATGCCCTGTTCTGTTTATACACATGGGAGGCATGCCCCTTTCTGAACAGAAACAGAGGAGGAGAAGATTGAAAGGGAGATCACAGAGGGGAGTTGTGGTGAGGAAATGGGAGAAGATGGAGAGGCAAGTGTGGTCAGGATGTATAATTAATTAATTAATTAAAGTATGTATGCATATATGTATATATAGAGAGAATATATATATGTATATATAGAGAGAGAATGTAAAGAATTATATTGGAATTTGGATAGGGATTCCATTAAATCTGTAGAATGCTTTAGGTAAGATGGTCATTTTTTTTTAAGTCCATGCAACTTTTTTTTTATTTTTTTTCTCATTTTTTTATTAAAAATTTCCATCTCCTCACCTCCTCCTCCCCCTTCCCTCCCCTCCCTTCCACCCATACCCCCACTTGGCCCCTCTCCAAGCCAAAGAGCCATCAGGGTTCCCTTCACTATATTAAGTCCAAGGTCCTCCCAGCAGGATGGTCATTTTTATTGTATAAATCTTTCCCAAACCATGAGTATGGGAGATCTTTCTATTTTCAGATATCTTTAATTATTTTTTTCAATGTCTAAAATTGTTTTTATCATACCAGCATTGCACTTGCTTGGCTAGGGATATTTTAAAAATTTGAGGCTATTTTTTTTCATGGTTTATTTTTTTATATTTAAAAATTTCCATCTCCTTCCCTCTTCCTCCCCCTTCCCTCCCCTACCCTCCATCCATCCCCCTCCCTCCCTCTCCAGGCCAAGGAGCTATCAGGTTTCCCTACTCTATGTTAAGACCAAGGTCCTCCCAATTCTCCCCAGGTCCAGGAAGGTGATCAACCAAGCTGAGAAGGCTCCCACAGAGCCCGTCCATGCAGAAGAATCAAAGCCCAGTGTCATTGTCCTTGGTAAGAGATATTGTTTCCCTGATTTCTTTCTCAGTTTGTCATTTGTGTACAGGAGGGATACTGATTTAGTGAGTTCATTTTGTATCTGCCCTATATTAAAATTTACAACTCTGCTTCATGAGAATAAATTTTAAAGGTAATTTATAAACTATAGTGAAAGGTTCAAATACAGATTACATTTTGGGTCAGAAATATCTTCAGCTATGATTTTAGTCTTGAAACATTCTGTGTGAGATTTTGTGTTTGGCAAGGAAAATATGGGAAGAAGACGCTGTTATCTGGGTACCACAAGAAATTAGGAGAAACTTAGATGGATAATTTTCTCTGTTTAGCAAAGAGAACATTGACTGGCTTAATTCATCAGTTTAACTCTTGGGAGGAGAGCAATGATAAAATAGACATGTGTCTCCCGAGTGGAACTTCAAGCATTTCTGCAGAAAGCAATCTCCTTTATTTTTTTTAAAGATTTATTTATTTATTATATATACAACATTCTGCCTCAATGTATGCCTGCACGCCAAAGGAGGGTGCCTAATCTCAGTTCAGATGGTTGTGAGCTACCATGTGGTTGCTGGGAATTGAACTCAGGACCTCTGGAAGAGCAGCCAGTGCTCTTAACCTCTGAGCCATCTCTCCAGCCCCAGCAATCTCCTTTAAAACAATGTGTGAGAATAATTAGCAATACCTGAGAGATGCCTTTGGCAGTTCAAGTCTTAAAGTGGGGTAGATTAGAAAGATAACCAAAAAGACAGTTTTAGAGTGAATATAACCTCTTATGCATTTACTGGCTATTGGTAGCTAGGATATTAAAGTTACACTGGAAATCCACAAGTAAAAATTCATTTCTTTCATCATCTTATCCAGGGACTTAATTAGGTGAGTAAGATAAGTAGTTGCCTAAATGTTATCTGAAGAACAAGGTAAGGTAAGTTCACATTTTACTAACTTGAGGGAACTGACAAGAGAACACTTTCCAAGAAATAAATATATATGATGATACCAGGCAAAGAAAAATAAAGTAGCATGGAAATTAATTTTAACCATTTTGCTGTAGGATGTGTAGCAGATATACTTCTGTAATTCTTTCAATGGGTGAGTGAACATACACTTTGCAGTTAACAGGACAATATTCTTTGACATATATGAGAGCTTTAGGTACAATAGGTTTCACCTTTATAAAATACAGCTTTCCTCTGGTATTTTGTTATAACAGACTTCATAGTCACAAAGAATATTACACAAATTAGAACAAGCTAAAATCAGTTAATTTTCCTAAAGATAATTTTTTGCATCTCCTATAAGGGCTAAATATTAAAAATACTGTGGAATTCTATTTACCATATAAGCATAGAATAGAAAGAAAAGCATATTTCTGAGAATGAGCACAATTCTCCACTGACAGTCTTAAAAATAAGCCATATTCAGGAAAGCTCTACAAAATTTTGCTCATCACACCAAGCGACAGACATTGGAGCACTTGCAAGGAAGCAAGATCACACCACTGAGGATACTGGCACTTGATCACCCCTTTGGGTGACTATGGAAACAAGGCTCATAAAAGTCCCAATAATTACGTTATACCAAACCTTTCCTCTTCCTCCACTCCACTGTGAACTGAAGATGGGTTTCAGCAATAAGCTACAAAAATCACAAAACCTCAAAAAGTTCTGAAAAGTCATTCCCAAAACTAGCCAATCCTGCTGAGTGCAATTAATTTTTCAGTTGTACCAAAAACTGTATGGGTGGCAAAAAATTATAACGAATATACAGGTGTTTTATTAATTCATTTCTTGCAATCTGGCTAACAGTCCATTTGGAAAAATGTGCAAAGTTATTCTTTCAAATGAAGAAATAAAGAAGTATAAATATTCCCTACCAAAGGAACAAATATGATATATAATGTAACATTTATAGTGCCTAATACGAAAGGCAACATAATAAATTTCTGTTTTATGAGACAAATTCGGAGGTATTTATTAAGATATCCCCATTCTTTCTATTAAATGAACCCAAAATGCATTTCCTTATAATAATTATGTCTTCAAAACAATTCCACAATATTAAATTATTCTTTCAAGAACATACAAATTTTTGCCGGGCGGTGGTGGCGCACGCCTTTAATCCCAGCACTCGGGAGGCAGAGGCAGGCGGATCTCTGTGAGTTCGAGACCAGCCTGGTCTACAAGAGCTAGTTCCAGGACAGGCTCCAAAGCCACAGAGAAACCCTGTCTCGAAAAACCAAAAAAAAGAACATACAAATTTTTAAACAAATATATATCTATATTATTGTGTGTATTGCTTTGAGTGTGTGTGTGTGTGTGTATATGTGTAGGTATGTGTCTTATGTATGCTTGTGTTTCTGTGTGAGTGCTGCCTTGTGTGTATGTGTGTGTGTAGCTGTGTGTATTATGCATGTTTGTGTCTTTGTGTGAGTGACATATATTCACACAGTAGGACATGAGCCCATATACTCATGGATGTGGGTTCATTCAGTGGAATGTAGTTGTTGACATACCAGGAGCCACACTTTAAAGGAAACTAACTTCTCTTCTCACAAACATCCCCAACTGGCAATAGCTATTCATGCAGGGTAGAGTCATTGTATGACTCCTTCTCCATCAATGTTGTAATAATGACTGGTTTGATTTACAAGTCTTAAGCAGCAACCACCGCTGCTGGTGTTCCTTGATATCACTGTTCTTTCCTTTCATCAGGCATGGCTTTGGACTTTCCTGACCTCTGGTCAGCCTTCTTGTCTCCTCTTCCGTGATGGTCCCTGAGACTTTGGGCTGGTGGGTGGTAGAGCTGTCCCATTTGGGGCTGAGCACTCAAGAGACACTTGTTCTCTGCATTTTGATAAGCTGTGAGCTTTTACATTAACAACCAAGTGCTGAACAAGGAAAACTTTCTGCTAAGATGTGATAGCTACACTAATCTCTAGATGTAGAGATATGAATCTGTCGGGAAGTTTGATACTATGACTAAAATAGTAATGATAATATGACTCCTGTAGTCTATGAGCTGATCGTAAGTACCAAAACTAAAACGTTTTGGTTATTATTGTATTCCTCGCTCTTTTCTTCCATAAAGCCTATCATAATTAAAGACACTATGAAGCTTTTAAAGGAAAGTAACAAAGAGAAAATGCTCTAGCACAGTGAAAGGCCAATCAGAATCAGGGCACTTTGCTTTTGGAAGACAAATTATATGTAAGTCTTTCCTTTTGTACTCTCCCCTGATGTGGGAGAGTCTTCTGTTTTAATAAAGAAACTGCCTTGGCCAGCCCTTAGGTGGGTGGAGTAGACAGAACAGGAAGAAGGAAGTGAGGTAGATGGCTCAGTCAGATGCCACGCCTCTCCTAAGTGAGACTGCCATGCCTCTCCTCAGAGAGAGATGCGATGAAGCCCGCCACCAGGTCAGACATGCTGAATCTTTCCCAGTAAGACACCACTCATGGTGCTACACAGATTATTAGATATGGGTTAATCAAGATGCGAGTAAGAGGCTGAAAATAATGGGCCAGGCAGTGTTTAAAAGAATACAATTTGTGTGTTGTTATTTTGGGGCACAAGCTAGCTGGCAGCCAGGAGCAGGGCAGGGTGAAAAGCAGGCCTGCCCAAAGCCCTCACTACACTCCCCTGAGGATTTCAGTAAACGTATTCCATTGAATCTGTGCAAACGGAAGCATAAATTATCTAGTGCCTTAATATTTGCAAAGAGAAATAGACGACAATTTTAATATTAATTTAGGCTTAAAAACAAAAGACCCAAGAGTTAAGGTGCTTTCTGTACTGTATAAGAAACAGAGTACATTCCTATGACCTACCTCAGGTATCTCATAATTGTCTATAACACCAGCTACAGGGGATGTGATTTCCTCTGTCATCCAGGGCACCCATGTTTATTTGTGCAGACACACACATAGGCACACACACACACACATACACACACATACACACAAGCATGTACATACACACACATACACATGCACACATATACATATTCATAATTTTTAGTCTTTAATGAAAAAAATATATGGATAAAATTAAGAAGGTAGACCAGAGCTTGCTCTTCTTGTGCAGTGGAGAATGGAGAGGCGGGGCTAGGTGATACTTTTTGAAAAATGTATGTTATAGTAACCCTTTTCATATATATATATATATATATATATATATATATATATATATATATATATGGGTGGGGGTGTGTATGTATAAAACAAATTTCAGCACATGGGTTTAGGCAATTGTGAAATTATATGTATAAAATCCTAAGAACAATTCTTCAAGTAACTCCTGAATAATCATTGTCAGTTTGGAGCTGAACTCTCCTTGCTCTATCAGCCAGAGCTCCCACCAGGGTTCTAGCTTGCTGAATGCTGCTTAGGCAATGGTGATGATATAATAGAAAGGCACTCAGAGATCCCCCTACCACAAAATGCACTCACACTGAACAGAATCCATGGCTTACTTCCAAGCATCAGAAGCTTCTGACTCTTGGATTTAGAGAGTCAGATTTCCCACATTGGATTTAGAGCCTGGGATTTAGAGACAGACATAGGTCATTTATATAATTCTAAGGCTACACAAATTCAACTTAACTAAAAGAAATTAAAATTCTTGTTATGCATTTTATATGACTTTCCCAACTCCCCAAATCACACAGATCAGAATGAGACTCACAGAGTTCACTTACAATAATATCTGATTTTTATTTAGAACTCTGTGTGCACTGGGAATGTTTCCTTTGATTTGAATCCTCACTAATATACCACACTTTGACCTTCACTCAAAATTTGTGAAAGCAAAGATGGCAAGTAAAGGTTAAGACAGTTTTCTACTTAGCAAAACTTTTATTTTTTTTAAATTGAAACTATGAAACCTAGCTGCAATTTCTCTCATAATTTGCTATATTTTTACTGTAATAGTAGAATTTATAGTTTTGTCCTATTGGCAAGCTTCCTGGAATTGTTCTTTTGCATACAACAGGGAAACACTTTGCAATCCATTTTCGAGTTACCATTTCTATAAAAGTGTGCAAGTCGTCTGCTATCACTATCCAGTCTGCTGCCACAAAATATATACATTGTTCTGAGACATAAATCTCCATCTTCACTGGCATAATGAGCTATAGATGAGTAATCTAAATTTTAAAGATGAAAAAGCAAGTGAAAACCCATTTCACAAAATGTCATAACATGCCATATACCTGAAAAAGAACTTGCTGGAACCCCCTTCATCATTGTAGCAGCTGTGATTGTAATCATTTCTAAATGATGTGCTTCACTGAAAAGAGTTGATCACACACTTTATGCAAAGTTAGAGTACCCAAATATATCGCCCTGTCTTGTTTTGTCATCAGATGAATGAGAGCATATTTGGGCTCTTCATAAAATCCAAAATCCTGCACAGTTCATCAATGGAAAACAGTCTCTTGGATTGAACCCTTCCCTGAAATACTTTGTTGTTCCCTGGGAGTACCAAACTACAAATGCACAAGAAGGGCATGAAGGTTTAAAAAGGAGCAGTGCTTCTAAAATGTCCTCATCAGTTATGGCAGGGTCCTGTTGTTACACATTTAAGCCACGGTGAAAATAGATTTTCTAGGGGGCTACAAAAGATTGTTTATCTCTTTAACAATGAATCACCCTGACTTAGATTATTTTCTTGGGTTCTATATGCTACCATTGTGTCATATTGAAAAATATAATGACAGCAGGAAAACCAATGCATGTATATAACACATGTACTACAGACCTGGAATAACTAACTTCGGCAGAAAATTTTAATTTCTTCTGAAAAGTCTCATACCCTTCCACTCAGGTCTGAGCTAGAAGATGGTGTTCAGTTTTGTTGCAGAATCATAATTGTACTTATTTCCAAATTTCAATGTTTTATTTCCTATGCTAAGCCATATTTTGGCCACAGTTACTTACATCGAAACCTCTGTTTTTAAACATGTTCCACAAAATGTTCAATTCACCTATGAAAACTGAGTTATTACTCTCAAACTTACCTATGCCATCCATCATCTCTGCCAAGCATGGTGCATCAAGTCTACCTTCTGTCACTTTCTTCTCTATGACTGGCATTCTGGATTGAATTCTGTTCACTCCCCAGTTCTAACTTCACATGACTCATCCAGGTGAAAGATCTATGATCACAAACAATTTTTAACTTTGAACTCCCACCTGATTAGGAACTAAATATCAGCTACTTAACCTTTGTCTGTGCCAACTTCCTGTGTTCTGAACCTCTAGTTCTGTTCTCTAACTATGTTTCCTAATGGAGATCATTATTCAAGATATATTTCAAACTCAGATGCATTTCTATTTCTGATTATCCTTTTATCCTGATAGAATTGCACTGATAAAAGTTTCCTACTTCACACTTATCATTGTCTGTTAGCCAGAGGCACATGAGGAATGTGTGAGGACTGATGTGGAAATTAGGGGTTTAGCACCTATGTTATATAAATTAACATTAGCATTTTGCTGAATATTTTCATACATGCATGAATAGAATATTATATTTCATTATATTCTATTAATTATTCAGATACTATACAAACTATATTAGCAAATTCGTCACTAATTATATGAATACTTAATATCTTTATTCATGTGATCATTTAATGTAGCGGCGGTCGGAGGAATTTGGAAATTGGAAATAACCTAAAATAGTCCTTTTAGAATAAATCAGTTTTAATAAAAGGAGAATAAGGGAACTTACAGAGCCAAGGGTCCAGCGAAGCAGAGGGTGACGTGGGGAAAAAACAGGGACATCCCTCCCGGACCCGGTTCTTTTTAAAGGTACCTTTCTCCCCTGGGGCAGCCACGCCCCTGAACGCAGGGATTGGACCAGCTGCCCCAACAATTTAAGAACATTGCTATTGTTACTCCTCTTTTTTATTAATTAAATATTTAAGTCTTTTACAGAATAAGCCTTTGATTTTGTGCTTTTAACAAAATGTAATTTGAAACCAATGTCATTTTGTCTTACTCAACGTTGTCCTCTGACTACTGTCTCTAATATCCACAATATAATTATTTCTTTTAATAAACATAAATATTTTCTTCTAATGTTAGTTTATTTTTTAATAAGAACAGAGTAGATATAATTTATCAAATATGGAATAACAGTGTTCCATTTTTTGAATATTCATACTCTTGGGAGATACCGCTCTTAAGTACTAGCATATAAGAAGCTGAATGTAGAAGAATGACAATTGTCTCAGGTCTAGCATGCTGCATGAAACTCTACTGCAAATATGTCAAGGACCCTAACTAAGATCATATACCCTAAATCTGCTAAAAGAGCCAGTAAGAAATATATCTAAATTCATTGGCATAGGATAGGACTTTCTGAACAGGACATGGATAGCACAGGCATTAAGACCAACCATTAATATATAGGATCTCATAAATTTGAAAAGCTTCTATATAGCAAAGACACCATCATTCAAGCAAAGCGTCAGCCTAGGAATGGGGAAAAAATAAACAATTATACATCAGACAAAGAATACATATCTGGAACACATGAAGAATGCAAAAAACTGAACACTGAGAAAGTAAATGCCCCAAATAAAAATGGGTCATGTACTAAAACAGAGATAAAACACAAAAGACTGAGAAATACAAAAATCTGTTTAATATACTTAGCCTTCAGAAAAATCAAATTAAAACTATTTTGAGTTTCAATCTTACTTTGGTCACAATGGACAAGATCAATAAAACAAATGATAACACAAGCTAGAGGGGATTTGGAGAAAGGGGAACACTTGTTCATCGCTGATAAAAATGCAAACTGGTAGAGCCACTATGGAAATCATTGTTCCTCAAAAAGAGGAGAATAGATCTACTGCATGATCCAATTATTCAACTTTTAGGTATATAACCAAAGGACTCTACTTACAACTGCCAAAATACTTGCTTATTTATTGTTTCTTTATTTATAATATCCAGATATTGGAAACATGTAGATGTCCTTCAGCTCATAAATATATGATGTAAATGTACTACTATTACACAAGGGAATATTATTCAGATGTTAAGAAAATGAAATCATGATATTTCCAGCTAATATGGATGGAGCCAGAAAAAATATAATCCTTGGTAAAATAATCCAGGCTGCAAAATACAAAGATTACATGTTTTCTCTTATATGTCTATATTGATTTTTAAGCTTTCTATATGTTGTTTCAATATGAATAACCACAGATGCTGACTACCCCTAACATGGAGCATAAGTGGAGGATAGGAAGGTTGTAGTGAGGAGTGGTGGGCTGTGTTCCTGCTGCCCTGCTCCTGGCTGCCTGGCTAGCTTATGCCCCAAAATAACAACACACAAATTGTATTGTTTTAAACACTGCTTGTCCCATTAGCTTCAGCCTCTTACTGGCTAACTCTCATATTTTGATTAACCCATATTTAGTAATGTGTGTAGCACCACGAGGGGAGGCTTACCAGGAAGATTCTAGCCTACATCCATCTTGGGTTGGAGCTTCATTGCATCTGACTCATTTCCCTTCTTCCCAGCATTCTGTTCTGTCTACTCCACCCACCTATGTTCTAACCTATCAGGCCAAGCAGTTTTCTTTATTAATTAACCAATGAAATCAACAGATAGATAGAAGACACGCCTACATCAGAAGGTGAAATAGAATACAGAGTTATAAAACGATGAATTGGAAACTAAAATAGAAGGATTAAATGTAGAGACTGGTATGGAAGCAGGGTAAATGAATAAATATGGACCAGGACTTATCCTGGGTTTGTGAACTGGCTTTTTGGAGTCTATTCCCTATGCTAGAATACCTTGCTCAACCTTAATACAGGGGAGAGAAGCTTTGTCCTACTTCAACTTGGTATACCAGACTTTGTTGACTCCCCATTAGAGGCCTTACTCCTTCTAACGAATGGAGGATTTGGGATAGGATGAGGTGAAAAAGGCAGGGGAAGGGAGGAAAAAATAGAAGTGAATATAGAGAAACTAATATCAAAGTCCTATTAAGGAATCAACGGGAAAACTATTATTCTACAAGATTCTTAAAATATGCGAATGAAACTCTCATAAACAGGGAAGATAATATCCCAACTACATATCATATGCTAGCAATTTAAATCCCTAGTATCAGGAATGGATTACATCTTGTTGATGTAATTATCTGTGGTGCAAAGTAGTCCTATAGGTCCCCAAAATATCAGAGGTTATTTCTAATGCTATTGATTGATTGCCCTCCACAACCTGACATTAAGGCCTTATTGCTTAGGACATCAGTTTCTTAGCTCATCAAACTTGGAGAAATCAAATTTGTGCCCAGCTAGAAGATCTATGCCTAATGACAAGTGTTCTCATGTTGTAAGAGCTTATGCACAAACTACTCAAGTAGAGAAGGACTTATCAATCTCAGGTATGTATGCCTCTTGTAATCTACAACAGCAACCTGACTGTAAGACAAAGAGATACAATACTGACACAAATGTTAGGAGAGTAAACATGTACTTTTTTCTTGGCTTAAAGGTATGCTCCATGAAATGAAACCCATACTTGACACTACTAATAAAGCCAAGTGCCTTAGACTAGATAAATCATGTCCCTAGTTAATAAATTTCTAAATAAAAGAATTTCCTAAAACTTCTACTTTTCTAAATGAATGTACCAAGAAATTGTCTCCTAGTAGCATTTCTATACTCACAGATCACTGCATCAATAGCCCTCACCAGAGCTCCTTCTTATAGTAGATGGTAATTAACAGAGACCTACAACTGGAAAATGTGCAGATAGTAGAGGTCTAAGAACACTTAACCTGAGCTGGTATAATTTAATCAAACCCTTTACCTCAAAACTAATTGATCTATGAAGAATAGGTGGTAGCAAATATATTGCAAGAACCAGAAGTGGTAGACAACTCCAACGAGATGGCACCTTTCATATAGAACAGGGAAGATGAATTTGTGAATTCACAAAGACTGTGACAACATTCACAAGACCTTCACTCTTACAAGCCTGAAACACAAACAAACAAAAACAGCAAAGAGCAGGAGAAGCAGGCAACAAGTATCATCCTTAAACAAAAGTCTATTTGAAATTGATACCTAATAGGAAAAGGAAAATTAGTAGGGGTGGGTTGTATAGATGGGAATCGTGGGAGAACTTTGGAAGGAGAAAATATGATCAAAATTTATTACTTGAAAATTTTTAAATAATAAAAATATCTCAAAACTTCACTTGTAGAGAGAGATTTCTTTTCCGGGGACACTAATTCAGACAGTCACAGCAGCGTTCTTTTGTTCACCTGTATGATATTTCATTATAATAAACACTTAGTAGCCTTTTTCCAGGTCTAGCACATTTGTCCACAGTATAGCAACTATTTCAAACTTCTCAATAAACTTTTTTAGCTATATACTTATAAAATATATGGGGGTTATCTTATGCTATAAGTGAAGTTAACAACACAAAGAAAATGACTTATTTTATTCTTTCCCAAAGTGTTTCCATGTTTTTTGAAATTTGCAGGCATCAATACGATGTTTTCACCTTGAACTTGTCAATACTCTAATAGTTACAAAATATGAAATCGGATAATTAACATGAAAAATGTATCCAATTACACCTTTCAGTTCTTTATTGTGTTAAACTAAAAGTTTCATACATATTACAATGTCTGCACCATGTGAAGTTTGAATCTAATCCCTATATGCATTGTAGTTATGACATAAATATAAATATATTTATATAAAGATGTGCAGCATATTGATTTATATAACATAATCACTAGAAGAAAATATTTAATATACACGGACATTCATTAAAATGCACCTTTATTCTATCATCAATGTTAAATTTGTATAACATCCCAAATATTATCTTTCTGATCATACAATACCATGTTCCCAGATACAAACCTCTCTCTCTCTCTCTCTCTCTCTCTCTCTCTCTCTCTCTCTCTCTCTCTCTCTCTCTCCACACACACACACACACACACACACACACACACACACACCACAGATAAAGGTAAAGAAAAATCTGTTTTCTCTAAGGATTGACAACTTGGAACTTGGTTAATGTTCAGTGATACATTTCTAATGTCTTCAATGAGTCTTTCTACTAAAACCAACATTATTTGTTTCAATACTATTAGGTTATGTGTCATACCTTTAAGTCATGCCATATAAAGTCATACTACTGAAATAAAATGCTTGTTAAAGCTAGCTTAAAGATATATTACCATTGTGCTGTCTAAATCACTGCAGTTTTCTACAAACACAAGAAACAAAATCCAAAACCTTTACTACTAACAACAAACTTGATATGTATGAATTCTCTTTGCAATCACCTAGGTCCTCTTGTTTCAGACTACAACTGGTATCATATGTAATGATTAAAGCTTTCAATTCTCCCTACCAATGCTCAAAATCAAGGTGAGAATAATTGGTACATTGCTTAGTTTAGGCATGGTAGCCATTGCAATAAGGCAGGAACATGAAATAACATGCAAACTGATTATAAAAGATGTTAGTGGTTTTAATTTTAAATAACATGACTGTGTTTATAAATCTCAAAAGTAAAATATATAAATATCCTGAATTATAGTTATCAAAGTACTCATGAAGGACTGAAAAGACAAATCAGTGGGCAAAAGAACATAGCTCAGCAGACTACATAAGTTCAGTTCCAAGAACCCATATCAGTTTTCTTACAGCTGTCTATAACTCCAGTACCAGAGGAATCCAACCCTTCTGTTTACCGTAGGCACTCTTACACATGTACACAAATAAACATAGAGAAACATAATGAAAGATAAAATTTAAAAATTATAAATACACACAAATATGTTAACAATAATAAAAGATTTAGTATACAACATTAAATATTGCAGAGGTAAAGAAGTATGATATGGGCTGGGGAGATAACTGAGTTGAGTCAAAAAGTAAAATGTGTGCAAGCATGATAATCAGAGTCTGATTCCCAGAAGCCACATAGAAAGAAGCTGGATATGCTAATGTGTGATTCAGTCCCAGTGCTGGGAAGACAGACAGGAGGATCCCTGAAGGTGTTGCTCTTCTAACTCAGCTTAATGGATTTATTCAGTCTAATGAGAGGCCCTGCCTAAAAATGACAAGGAAGATAGTACCTGGTGGATGACACAAAATCCACTAGCCTTTCTATGCACATGTAGGTACACACCATCCTCTCAATACTTGCAACACACACACACACACACACACACACACACGCACACGCACACGCACACGCACACACACACACACACACACACACACATACATACATACACACATTTATACCTGTGTTAGCATCTGTAATATTATTCTATTTCCTTTCACTCAGATTATGGCCATTGGCATTTGTCATTATTGTCACATGCATTGGTGCCTCATTCTGTTTCAATGTTAGTTGATGAATCAACTTGTGTTCTTTTCCCTAACTGACACTGTCATTGTGTGTTTGGCTAACAAAGGCTGCTATGAGCACTGTTGTACAGAACACTGTAATACATGAATTATGTCTTTGAGATAAATCTATAGAAATGCAATGGGATAAGTATTATGACCTAAAATATTTAAAAGAATACTTCGCTTATGAGTAATTTTCCAAGTGGTGTTCCATGTTACATTCTCACACTCTATTAGTTGTCTCAAGCTATTTGTGCATATCTATTTTGACATGTATTTATTTTAGCTCTTTTAGTCCTTAAATTTGTTCTCTCTAGTAACTATGATGAATAGCATTCAACCATAATTTTTTGCTTTTTGTACTTCTCCTTTAGAGAATATTTATAAAACTTTAATTTTGGTACATAGTTTTCCATGGAATTGTAGTGTATAGACTATATAAAATCCCTTTCTACATCAGGCTATGCCTTTTATATTTGCTTCCTAATAGTGTCTTTTCATCCACTTACAAATTCTTTATGTCTTCTTTTTTTTAATATGGTTTATTTTTTATATTTAAAAATTTCCATCTCCTCGCCTCTTCCTCCCCCTTCCCTTCCCCCCCCTCCACCCATACCCCCCCTCCCTCCTTCTCCAGGCCAAGGAGCCATCAGGGTTCCCTACTCTATGTTAAGACCAAGGTCTTCCCAACTCCCCCCAGGTCCAGGAAGGTGTTCAACCAAGCTGAGAAGGCTCCCACAGAGCCCGTCCATGCAGAAGAATCAAAGCCCAGCGCCTTTGTCCTTGGCTTCTCAGTCAGCCTCCACCATCGGCTACATTCAGAGAGTCCGGTTTGGTCTCATGTTCCATCAGTCCCATTCCAATTGGAGTTGGTGATCTCCCGTTAGTTCTGTCCCACCGTCTCCATGGGTGAACGCACCCCTCACGGTCCTGACTTTCTTTCTCATGTTCTCCCTCCTTCTGCTCCTCATGAGGACCTTGGGAGCTCAATCCGGTGCTCCAATGTGGGGCTCAGTCATTTTCTTCATCTATCACCAGGTGGAGGTTCTATGGTGATATGCAAGAAATTTATCAGTATGGCTATAGGAACTGGCCTTTTCAGGCTCCCTCTCCTCAGCTGCCCAAGGAACTAGCTGGAGGCGTCTCCCTGGAAACCCGGGAAACTCTCTAGAGTCAAGTCTCTTGACAACCCTCATATGGCTCCCTAAATTAAGATATATGCTTCCCTGCTCCCATATCCACCCTTCCTGTATCCCAAGCATCCCATTCCTCCGAGCTCACCCAATTCTCCCCTTCATGCTTTTCTCTCCCCATTTTCCCTTGGCCCCGTCTCGCCCCACCCTCAAGTTCCCAATTTTTGCCCGGCGATTGTGTCCACTTCCAATATCCAGGAGGATTACTATATGTTTTTCTTTGGGTTCACCTTCTTATTATCTTCTCAAGGATCCCGAATTATAGGCTCGATGTCCTTTAATTATGTCTAGAAACCGATTATGAGTGAGTACATCCCATGTTCATCTTTTTGGGTCAGAATAGTGTTTTCTATTTCCATCCATTTGCATGCAAAATTCAAGATGTCATTGTTTTTTACCTCTGAGTAGTATTCTAACATGTATATATTCCACAGTAAAATCCAAAACACCAATGATAACCTTTGCTGGAGAGGTTGTGGGGTAAGGGGTACACTCATCCATTGCTGGTGGGAATGCACACTTGTGCAACCACTTTGGAAAGCAGGGTGGCAGTTTCTCAGGAAATTCGGGATCAACCTACCCCAGGACCCAGTAATTCCACTCTTGGGAATTTACCCAAGAGATGCCCAATCATACTACAAAAGCATTTGCTCAACTATGTTCATAGCAGCATTATTTGTAATAGCCAGATCCTGGAAACAACCTAGATGCCCTTCAGTGGAAGAATGGATGAAGAAATTCTTTATGTCTTAAAGCCTGGTTTAAATTTCCTCCTTTGAGTATTAACTGGTTCAAAGATCTTTCTGTTTCCCCCAAAACAGAAGGGCAAGTGAGGGTGTCTTGCACATGAGTTTACTCTTGATTGATCCTAGAGTTAGAGAATCCAGTACCTTTAAGTTCCCATGGCCTTGAAGCAAGTGCTGACCTCTTAGAACTGCCCGGGAGACCCATAGCAGGACAAAGAAATGAAATGCATTTTTTCACTCGTGAGTTACTGAAATAGTCTAACCAGTTTAAAGCACGGCTTATGAATTTGCAGCCTATGACTTTTATTACTGTCGCCATGCATGATAGATTTTCCAAAATGAAATAAAATTATAGGAAGATTTTCAAAGTGAAATAAAATTACATGCAGGTTTACCAATGTTACTAATCTTACTATCATTTCATTTTGAGTAACTACGATGAATAAGAATAAAGGACTGTTTAGTTATCGACTGGTAAGTCATTGTGTTTCTGCAAGATTAGTTTCAAAGCTAAAGGAGGGACTTTTTCTCTTTCTTAATCAGCAACCTTGTTCTCATACATAGCCTGGTCACAGCGGGGTTTGCCCTTCCTGCCCTCCATGCTGGACTACTGTGAGAATTCTAATCAAGGGTTTCTTGAAGAGCTACTTCAATGTTTCCAGAGTTCTGGCCAGGGAAGAACCCAGCAGAAAGCCTGTTAACTGCCTCTGATTGCGAACAACGTGTGCCCTGAGGAAACAGAGGAAGTTCTGTCTTGAATCATGCCTCCAGCCATGCCAGCCTCCTAAGGAGTTTCATTTGATATTAATGCTGGATCAAAACTTATTTACTGAAAATCTTCGTTCAGTCACTTAAAGGTTTAGAATTTAAAAACTGAAAGTCCTCTCCCATACATTGATGATTTTCCCTTGCCTGTTTTTTTTTTTTTTCCTATTTTGGTTGGAATTTGGGGATGAGACCATCATAACAAGTATAAATTTTGATCTCTATGTTTCTCTTACATACAGGATCAGCATCTAGGTATTCACATACAACTCAATACACTCACAGAACATGCATATACTTTTAATAAAATTGGTAGTAAGTTTATACCAATCTGAAATATGTTCTACATTTATGTGTCTGTATATAAATATTCATATATAATGTTGTGTATATAAACATGCCAAAGATTTAGCAATGAAAACCATTGTACATTTTGCAGAAATTGGTGATGTTGACATGTCACATTTTGGCATAGTAATCTCTTAGAAACCATTTGTTATCATAGTAAATAGCACATTTACCAATTTATAGCCCATGCTGAGCTTATCTCTTCCCTGTGCAGATGACACATGGAAAGCAAAGCCTGTCCTCTAACAAATGCTTTTCTGGGCTGCCAACAAGAAGTCACAGGCAGAATGGAGTTTTATCTCTGCTCACATGCCTTTCTCCAGCTCAGGCTCTGATACTAATAACCACAACACTGGCCACAGATCAGCAGAAAGATGTAGGAAAATAAGCACAGTCTCAGAAGATGGAAATATTTGAATATATAGTTTGTATGGGCAGCTGGTAATATTTAAGGTGGCAAGACCCTATATTTTTAGCTGCAACAATATAACTATATTCAAGATAATTTATTGACCCAAATGCCAAAGGATTTTAATGCTTGCCTTCTGCTTTTTTAGAGTATATTCAGCATTCTAACACACTGCTCTATCACTAAGTATATATCTGTTACTTTACGTTTGTAAAATTTATTCAGTCAGGGGATGTATTTTAGTTTCTTTGGGCTTTTTGTTCTCTTATCACAGAAGCAACAAGCTCCCAAAATCCTGCAGTAACTAAAGAGTATTTCCAAATTATTTTATTAATTGCATGATGCTATTGATTCAAACATACTTATAAAACTGCATTTATAATTTTAGTTATATAGAGTCTGTTTGTAATTATTATATGATGATAATGGTCAGAGCTGGATCCACAGCAGCTGATCTGTTGAAAATAGATAGTATCACAACTTGGGGGACTACTAGAACTGCCTACACAGGTGCCCTGGACAAAGAAACATAACAAATCAGCTGACATTTCTGGATCTATTTTAACATATGTCAAGACAAAGAAATTTCTAAAAACTATTGTTGAGAAGGTTTAGTTGACTGTCAATATAATGGTGAAGGTACCATCTAATGAGGCCGGGTAACTGGAGCCTCATCAGAGTGGCTGGTGGCTCAGGATACATATCGGCATATATTGTCAGTTAGAAAACAAACAAAAAAATACAGTCATTTTATATAAAGGATGACTGTTAAAACTTATCAGAAATTTCTTCTCTACACTTAGCATAAAATGGTTGAGAAGTTAAAGAGGTGGAGTATGACTGCCACAGTATGGGAAAGATACACTCCATGAGCGGAGCTTTCCCAAACGACTCCCCAAAAGGCTACCAGAAAGTGTTGCTAGTCAAATACAGTTCAGTCAAGTTTAATAAATGAAGAGCACAAACTAAACAGTGTCCTAGTCATCTCAGAATATCAAGGCAAGATAGTTTTTTTTTTTTTTTTTTTTTTTTTTTTTTTTTTTTTTTTTTTTTTTTTTTTTTTTGTTTCAGGACCCATACTCATTGGTTTTTCTAGGAGATTTGCAAAACTTAAAATGAATTAGACTGCATATATATCATAACTTTGGGTTGCTGGGCACATAGAGCCAAAGGTCTTGAAGCAAGCCTTGATCAGGAAGCTGTTAGTCCTGATAAGTAATCCGTTTAGCTGGTTCATTCTCTTATCTTCTAGAAGCAGTTATATCCTAAAGCAAGTAGCTAAATCAGTTTTGCTTGGTTTAAGCAGAGTTTAACACAAAGAGAGAATTCTCTTGATTTCCATTTCCATGACTGGGAAAAATTGCATTTTAATTGAAGTGGCATGTGTGTGTGTGTGTGTGTGTGTGTGTGTGTGTGAGAGAGAGAGAGAGAGAGAGAGAGAGAGAGAGAGAGAGAGTTAACTTTGAATATTCATTGTATTAGCTGACTTTCTGCCTCTGTGATTAAACACCATGACCATAGGTGTGTGGAACTCTTTCCTGGCTGTTGGAGGGATTGCAGTAGACAGCAGGAGCAGGACATGGGGAGACAGACAAGCACTAAGCAGGGGAATGCCCTGAGCTTGTGCTGAAGCTATGGCATACATTTGGCAGACAGGCCATATGTCAGCATAACTCCCCTATCCCGCCAAAACTGCCACCATCTGGGATCTAGAGCTCAAAATCACAAACCTGTGGAGACATTTCTCACTCAAACTACTGACCACAGTTACTATTCCTCTGTTACTGGAATTCTTAAAATAGATATTAGCAAAAACAATTTAACTACATTTTACTTACTTATTTATTTATTTATTTATTTTTATTAAAAATTTCCACTTCCTCCCCGGCTTCCATTTACCTCCCCATCCCACCTCCACTCTCCCTTCCTCTCCTGTCTGAAGAGCAGTTAGGGTTCCCTGCCCTGTGGGAATTCCAAGTTCCTCCCCCCTCCATCTAGGTCTAGAAAGGTGAGCATCCAAACAGGCTACCCCCAACAAAGCCAGTATATATAGTAGGATCAAAATCCAGGGCCATTGTCCTTGGCTTCTCAGCAGCCCTCATTGTCTGCCATGTTCAGGGAGTCCGGTTTTATCCCATGCTTTTTCAGTCCCAGTCCAGCTGGCCTTGGTGAGCTCCAATTAGATCAGCCCCACCATCTTGGTAGGTGGGCGCACCCCTCGCAGTTCTGACTTCCTTGCTCATGAACTCCCTCCTTCTGCTCCTCATTTGGACCTTGGGAGCTCATTCCAGTGCTCCATCATGGGTCTCTGTCTCTATCTCCATCCATCGCCAGATGAAGGTTCTATGATGATATGCAAGATATCCATTAGTATGGCTACAGGATCTGTCCATTTCCGGTTCCCTCTCCTCAGCTGCCCCAGTAACTAACTGGGGGCATCTCCCTGGACACCTGGGAACCCCTCTAGAGTCAAGTCTCTTGCCAACCCTAAAATGGTTCCCTTAATTAAGATATATACTTCCCTGATCCCATATCCACGTTCTTTATCCCAACCATCCCATTCACCCAAGTGCTCCCCATCCTCCCCTTTACACTTTTCTCTCCCTATCTCCACTTACCCCCATCGCACCCCACCCCCAAGTTCCCAATTTTTGCCTGGCAATCTTGTTTACTTCCAAAATCCAGGAGGATAACTATATGTTTCTCCTTGGATTCACCTTCTTATTTAGCTTCTCTAGGATCACGAATTATAGGCTCGATGTCCTTTAGTTATGGCTAGAAATCAATTATGAGTGAGTACATCCCATGTTCATCTTTTTGGGTCTGGGTTACCTCACTCAGAACAGTGTTTTATATTTCTATCCATTTGCATGCAAAATTCAAGATGTTATTGTTTTTATCGCTGAGTAGTACTCTAATATGTATATATTTCACACTTTCTTCATCCATTCTTCCATTGAAGGGCATCTAGGTTGTTTTCAGGTTCTGGCTATTACAAATAATGCTGCTAAGAACATAGTTGAACAAATGCTTTTGTAATATGATCGGGCAGGTCTTGGGTATATTCCCAAGAGTGGAATTGCTGGGTCCTTGGGTAGGTTGATCCCAAATTTCCTGAGAAACTGCCACACTGCTTTCCAAAGTCGTTGCACAAGTTTGCATTCCCACCAGCAATGGATGAGTGTACCCCTTACTCCACATCCTCTCCAGCAAAGGTTATGATTGGTGTTTTTGATTTTAGCCAATCTGACAGGAGTAAGATGGTATCTCAAAGTTGTTTTGATTTGCATTTCCCTGATAGCTAAGGAGGTTGAGCATGCCCTTAAGTGTCTTTTGGCCATTTGAACTTCTTCTGTTGAGAATTCTCTGTTCAGTTCAGTGTCCCATTTTTTAATTGGGTTAATTAGAATTTTAAAGTCTAGTCTCTTGAGTTCCTTATATATTTTGGAGATCAGACCTTTGTCTGTTGGAGGGTTGGTGAAGATCTTTTCCCAGTCAGTAGGCTGCCTTTGTGTCTTAGTGACAGTGTCCTTTGCTTTACAGAAGCTGCTCAGCTTCAGGAGGTCCCATTTATTCAATGTTGCTCTTAATGTCTGTGCAAGCAGTCTCCTGTGCCCATATGTTGTAGAGTACTTCCCACTTTCTACTCTATCAGGCTCAGTGTGTCCTGATTAATATTGAGGTCTTTAATCCATTTGTCCTTGAGTTTTGTGCATGGTGATAGATATGGATCTACTTTCATTCTTCTACAGGTTGACATCTAGTTATGCCAGCACCATTTGTTGAAGATGCTTTCTTTCATCTATTGTATACTTTTAGCTCCTTTATCGAAAATCAGGTGTTCATAGGTTTGTGTGTTAAGATCTAGGTCTTCTATTCAATTCCATTGGTCAACTTCTCTGTTTTCTTGCCAATACCAAGCTGTTTTCAATACTGTAGCATCAAATTAAATGGAGAGAAATTCAAGGCCATCCCACTAAATTCAGGAACACAATAAGGCTGTGCACTCTCTCCTTATCTCTTCAATATAGTGCTTGAAGTTCTAGCAATAGCAATAAGACAACATAAAGGGATCAAGGGGATTCGAATTGGAAAGGAACAAGTTAAACTTTCATTATTTGCAGATGATATGATAGTGTACATAAGCAACCCCAAAAACTCCACCAAAGAACTACAGCTGATAAACTCCTTCAGTAATGTGGCAGGATACAAGATCAACTCCAAAAAATCAGTTGCCCTCCTATACACAAAGGATAAGGAAGCAGAGAGGGAAATCAGAGAAGCATCACCTTTCACGATAGCCATAAATAGCATAAAATATCTTGGGGTAACTCTAACCAAGGAAGTGAAAGATCTATTTGACAAGAACTTTAAGTCTTTGAAGAAAGAAATTGAAGAGGATACCAGAAAATGGAAGGATCTCCCTTGCTCTTAGATTGGGAGGATCAACATAGTAAAAATGGCAATTCTACCAAAAGCAATCTATAGATTCAATGCAATCCCCATCAAGGTCCCATCAAAATTCTTCACAGATCTTGAGAGAACAATAATCAACTTTGTATGGAAAAACAAGAAACCCAGGATAGCCAAAACAATCTTATACAATAAAGGAACTTCTGGAGGCATTACCATCCCTGACTTCAAACTTTATTACAGAGTTACAGTATTAACTGCATTTTAAATGGAGGTTTGTAGCAGGCTACAACAACCTGGTAAATTTCCCTAGATGTGTTCCCTTGGTATGTAAGGCACACAACAGTATTTAACTGGTAAATGAAACTAACACCAGTAAGCCACTTTACTGAAAACAGTGATGATCCATAAAGTCAAAGACATTTTTTTGATGTTTTCATCTTGTTGCCTTGATGTTAAATATTTATCATAGCTGGGGGAAGGAAAATAGTTTATTAAACATTTTAAGCATTATAAAAGTAGCTTTCAGTGCGGTGGTGTGGCTAACCCCTGGAACTGTACCCAACATGGCTTCTGAGCACAAGACTAAGTTATCCTAGAATCTGCTGTGCATAAAGTTCTTGCAAAGGGGCCTGGGCTTGGAAAATGATAAATAACTGGAAGAGGAGGAAAGGCAGATGACCACTGGTGAGCGCTGGTACCTGGATTTGCCAGAGCACAAAGAGAAAGAGTTTCATCACCAAAGAGCAGAGCTTCTCACTATGTGAATGAAGATGTTCTTTCTCTATGGAAAGATGCCATTCAGAAGATTTAATTCTGAAATTGAGAAGTTAATGCTTCAGATAAAGTCTAAGAACAAAAGAGCAGCAAAAGAAGATTAGGCAGTGGAGTTTGATATGTCAGATAAAGAAATGACAAAAAGATATGAGACTTTGATGGGAACTATTGGAAAAATGTTTGCCAAGGAGAGGGACCGATTATGAAGAAGAAGAAAAATGGAACTATAAAGCTCATTAAAACAAACATGTTCTTAAAGCCCCAAGTTAAAATGGATACCTCAGCTACAACAGATGTCTGTGAGTACAGTATGGTTTGAAGTTATCCTTGTGGTGTCCGTAGTGACTAATACTCCAATACCTGTAAAGAAATGATAATTTTGGAAATCTGCTGTTCTTGAGACAGATATGTAATAGATGTTATACATCCCTTTAAACACATTCTCTGGGGTCTTAACATGTGGGGGCAAATGCCACTTTCTATATTTTATATCCAATTTTGATTGTATGTACATACACAAAGACTGGACACATATGAACAGCTCTCTTATTATTGCCCTGGAATTACTGTTATAAACTAATATTGCCATTGTTTCAACTACTCTTATATTTATCATTTACCTTTTGAATCACACCAAACCAATTCATACATTCATTTGGAACTCAAATATTTGAGAATTTTGCAAAAGTGATTCATCAGGAACAGATATGTCTCCCCAACCTGAAATGTCTACATGCTGCCAGGTCTTTCCAATCTATAGTCATGTAGTTTATGTTTATTTAAAGCAGTCAGTTGGGTCTTTTTACTAACATTCTGTAAACATCTGTTTTCATATACTTTTCTGTGTTTTACACTTTGAAATAATTTCAGTCTTAGTAATCAAGCATTTTGCAAATAATAACTTATAAAGACCAGCCATTAATTGAGAATATACTGATATATAAGGTAAAACGACAAAAGGTTTCCTTGTGTTGGACAAGAACAATTACCATTTTTTTAGGGTACACATTGATAGAATTTAATTGTCTATCTGTCTGTCTGTCTGTGTGGAGAGGCATGCTGAGAACTTCTGTTAATTTTGTTATCAATGATAAGTAAAAGCTTTGCCTTTCTCTGGATCTCTGTGGTCTTCAGCTGTGTGTGACACCAGCTCAGTGAGTTAGGTGTTGATTTTGCATTCCAGTCAAGAATACTCAGGTAGGCCTGTGACCAAAGAAATAGAGTGAGTCTCCTAGAAACTGATCCTGTACCAACTGGGATTCTGCTCACTTTTGAAGATACTTTTCATACCACAGACATTTGCAGTTTATTAAGGAAAAATGAAGATGAATTTCTTAAGGTGAAAAAGTAGTTTTCTTCTGCATTGTTTTGTTTTCTACTCATATTTGTCTTGAGGCAGGTTTCTCTTGGTAGCCTAGGTTATCCTGGAACTTACCACACGGCTAAGTTGTATTACTTTACACATAATTGCTAAATACACCTCTAGAATATACATTAAAAGAACATTCTCCAAAGAAATAAATTATGTATGTATTCTCACAAATTCAAAAATCAATAACTATATAGATTGTTATGTGATTATAACAATATTATCTTTATTCTGAAAATAAAAATTTTGAATCGTTCAATTCCCACCCACAATTTCTTGCTGAATAGTAATTTCTGTGTTTTAGGCAGTAGCTTTTTTATCATAATAATAACTGAATACAGAAATAATTTAAAGTCAGATGATATAGAGACAGTAACTGTTTCAGGGGTAACTTACAACTGATAAGAAATTTTGTGAGTGGTCAGCTCTTAGAGATGAACTAGAAGGCTTTCCCGCATTAATAGACTGAATCAGAGGACCTTCAGCATTATTACGTTTCTAAAATTTATGCATTACCTCTAAATACAAGAACTACCTCCAAAATCTCATTAGTGAAAGGATTCAGGAGGAGGGATCCCAATGGACAGTTAGATGGACAACTGGAAGTAAAAGTTTATTAGAAAAGGTACCAAGATCATTGATAGACGGGGTGGTGACAACATGATGGGACCTCCAAGGAGTGTCAGGCCCCAGCACCAGAAACAGAAAGAATGACAGGGTTTCCGAAAAGGATTCTGAGCCCACATGACAGAAGTGGGGTCTCTTCTAATACTTTTCTGAATATGAGAGATAGCTCATTGTAATGAAATATTTCACTTCTGTAACCAGGTTTTCTGATTCTCTTTCAGCAGGCAGAACTGGGGTGGAGACAAGAGAGTGTGATATACAAATAGCGCCTGGCTTTTCCGGGAAAGAAATCCCGATTCCACAAAAACTGTTAACTGGGGCCGTACAGGCAATGACATCGTTTCACTGGGATTGCTGTAGCCTGGTGTGTGTAAGAGGAAAAGGTCTGCTGTAGACATTATGGCCTGAGAGCAATACCTAGATTCTTACAGTTATATGCCTTGGTATGATAACATAATTTAAATCATAATTTCATACAGATAAAACTGCCTTAAAATTTTCTTCAGTTTGGTCCAACTTTAGACAGCATCTTTCTGCCTTGAGACCTTTAATTTCTGTCCTTAGAACATTTACTTTAGTAGGGAATATTTAGGCTACAGGACCAACAACAGAGGTGAAGAAGGGACAGAGAAAAGGTAATAGAAGATAAGACTGAATGAAAACAAAATATAATGATAAATATGTGTGAAAAATATGATCATGAAATATATTATTTAGGATTCTAACTTAAAAAATAATAACAATGACAATAAAAACTGCTTCATATTGATTCTTCTCTTTAGAGAGACAAACCTTTTTATATTTTCATTTCTGTTATTTTAATCTATTTTTATTTTCATTTTACATTCCACAGTTCTCTCATGACTCCTCCTGCTGCACCCCCCCCCCATGCCAGCTCAGCTCCCAACCACTCTTCCAGACAGGTAAAGGCTCCCATGGGTAGTCAACAAAGTCTGGCGCATTATGTTGAGGCAGGACCAAGCCCCCAACCCCCATGCATTAAGGATGAGTATGGCTTCCAAACCTAGAGAATGGGCTCCAGTAAACTAGATCATGCTTCAGTGATAGATCCCGGTCCTAATGTCAGATGCCCCACAGAGAGTTCAAGCTTCACCACTGTCTCCCACATATGGAGGGTCTAGCTTGATCCCATGGATGCTCCACAGCTGTCAGTTTAGATTTCATAACTTTCTAAGAGCTTAGATCAACTGTTTCCATAGATTTCTCTAGCATGACCTAGTGAGCAATTGAGACACAAATGTGTATGAAAGAAGTAAGGCTTGAAAAAGACTTCAAGGACATGTGATGCTACTGAAATTTGGGAAATAAATTAGGTGCTTTAGGTCTTTATGAGCTTTTAAAAGCATGACATCAAGAACCTGAATTTTGTTTCATAGAGAATTAGAAGCTGTTGAAATATATTTTTAAGGAGACAGAAGTGACTTGGCCATAAATGATAGTTTTAATTTTTTGCTTTCCAAATGACCTTACCTACAAGCTCTTTGGACATGAACACAGAAACTTACTACGAGCATAGTCTCTACATTAATACTTTGGAATCTTAGGAGTGAAAAGGGAGTGGAAAACAATAGATCCTGAGGTCACGATCACAGGAGCACTTGTCCTGACGTAAAACAGTTTTGGAAAGAGGTACTCTTACAACATTAAGGATTTAGAAATGTAGCCTTTCAAGATTATATGAGAAAATGCTATCCTTGGTAAAACATTGCCATTCCCAGGGATATAGATATATAATTTCATCAATTAATTACTAATAATCACTTTTATATTATGCGTGTGTCCACATGTATGCAAATATGCATACCCATGCATGTGTATTTTGTGCCCAGAGACAGAATGTTGATTTTAGGTACCTTCCTCTATCTCAGTCTCCCTTATATTTTGAGGTGGGACATTTCACTGAACTTAGAGCAAATTGAGTAAGAAGCAAAGATTATCAGTGAGACCTCTAGAACCTCTTACTCTGCCTAAATAGCATTGGGATTACAAATGTGACTAAAGCCTTGTTTGTAAAGCAAATGCTGGGGATCCAAACTCTGCTCTTCTTGCCTGTGCACCAAAGGCACTTTGCCCACTGCGTCATCTCCACAAGCCTAGACAGGTAATTTCAAAGGTCTCAGAAGATTTTAGATAACATGAGGGTCTCTATAGAGAAATATTAGCAACACACTTTTGTATAAGTTCTAAGTACCTTTTCTCAGGTTCCTTTCCTTTTGTGTGTGTTTCCAATGTGCTTGCTTTTGTTTTTATGAATTATATTAATTTTTTATTATTATACATAGAAGCTTAGAAGCCTGTTTGCTTTCTAACAAGAAACAGAAAGTGAATGACCCTAAGCCTAAACTGAAGTTATCCAGGGTTGAAAAAGAGAGTGGAATGGGGTTTGGTTTTGATTGTTTAATGAACCATTTGCAAACCTACTTAATTACGATTTATGAGTCATTTAGGAAGTTCTGTGTGACCTGTGCTTACCGTGTAGTGATCCACTTTTGCCTCTCTAATGAGCACTAAAGCAAGTAGAAATCTTTGTATTATTTTCCTGTTCCTTTGATGATACCATGATCAGAGAAACCTAAGGAAGATAGAATTTATTTTGGCTTATGTGGTAGCCTGAATGAAAATAACCACCATATATTCATAGAAGTGACATTATTAGGGGATGTGACCTTTAACAGTAGGTATGGCCTTGTTGGAGAAAGTGTGTCACTGAGGGTGGGCTTTGAGATTTCAGATGTTAAAGTCAGACCTGGTGGTTTATTCTCTCCAGCTGCTGCCTACAGATCAGGATGCATAGCTCTCAGTTCCTTCTTCAGTACCAAGTCTGTCTACATGCTGCCAAGCTTCCTGTCATGATGACAATAAACTAAACCCCTGAACTGTAACCCCTCTGTATACGATAAATATGTTTATTACTATTGGTTAATAAAGAAGCTGTTTTGACCTATGGTATAACAGCATATATCAAGAAGGAAAATCCAAGCAGAGTAGAGGAAATATGCCATGTAACCTCCATAGGCATAACATGCAGGCACTGGTAAACCACAGCCTAGTGGAAATACACAGATTAAGAGAAATGTGTTAAATTAAAATATAAGAGCTAGCTGGGGATATGCCCAAACCATCAACCAAACATTGTTGCAATTAATACAGTTTTCATGTGATTATTTGGGTCTGGGTGACCAGGAAATGAAATACAGTCTTCATTTACAAATGACACCCAATATACATGGATCCACATAAGATCTTTAAAAGCTTAAGAAAAAAATGAGCACTTCTAGATCCACAAAAACAGGAGTCAAGTGAGCTTCTTGGTAGTCATATTTTTTTTTTCAGATTGACTCTGTTTGCTGGCTGCAAGCAGAGGCACAGTTCCTTTAAGAAATGGATTCCTGGTTTATACTGGCAGCATGAATGGCTCTGGAGTTTTCAAGAGATCTGTGACAGAGCACTTGGGGGTTGTGAGCAGAGTGCTATAAGTTGCTTAATGCGAACATAGACCTGCTGAGTCCCTGGAGCTGGGGCAATGAGCATTGCTCATTGAAGCAGTGAACATACCTCTGCCATGTTGAACAGCTTGATAGATGTTTCATATATGTAATTTTACTATGTTAAACTTAAAGCCTTCCATTTTTTAGACAGAAAAGAGGAGATGATATGGGATTCCCTTCTGTATACTATGAATATATTTCATTACCACTGATTAATATAGAAGCTGCTTTGGCCTATGGCATACCAGCAGATAGCAAGGCAAAAAATCCAAGCAGAGAGGGAGGAGAGACACCATGAAACCATCATAGGAGTAACACACTGGTATCAGTAAGGCGCAGCCTAGTTTCAATACACAGATCAATAGTAATGGGTTAATTTAAGATGGAAGAGCTATGTGGAAATATACCTGAACCATTAAATAAGCAGTGTTGTAATCAATAGAGATTTTGTGTGATTATTCAGGTCTGGGTGCCTGGGAAATGAAACAGAATCTCTGTTTACATTCTGCTGTTGCTTTGATGATACCATGATCAGGGAAACTTTAGGAAGAAAAAATTTATTTTGATTTTCAATGGAAGTCTGAATGAAAATGGTCCCCATAGGTTCATAGAAGTGATGCTATTAGAGAGTATGACCTTCTGAAGTAAGTGTTGCATTGCTGGAGAAAGTGTGTCACTGGGGGTGGGCTTTGAGGTTTCAAATGTTCAAGCCAGACTGAGTGGTTTAATTTCTCTGGCTACTGCCTACAGATCAGGATGTAAAACTCTCAGTTCCTTCTCCAGCACCATGTCTATCTATATGCTGTCATGCTTCCAGCCATGAGGACAATGAACTAAACCACTGAACTGTAAGCAGCCCCAGTTAAATGTTTTCCTTTCAAAGTATTTGCATTGGTCATGGCGTCCCTTCACAGCAATAGAAACCATAACTAAGACAGCTAACAGTTTCAGAGGCATTAGAGACCATAATGTAAAGCATAATAAATAAAAATCCATGGTCAGAAATTGGGGTTCAACTTGAAGATCTGAAAAGCCAAACAGTCAACTACTGGTTTTTACCTTGACCTCTGTCTGAAATGGTGATCCTGCCTCTAGGATCTCAAAATGAGACTGTGTCTGAGAGCTGTCTCTCCCTAGTTCATATTATTTTCTAGGGCTGGCATTAAAGGCATGAAACACTGAGATTAAAGACGTGCATGATGTGGTTTCTATGGCAACTAGTGTGGCTAGTGGGATTAAAGGTATGTATCATTGTGACTACTGGGTTTAAAGGTGTATGTTACCATAACCTGGTCTGTAAGGCTGACCAGGGAGACTGTTGTACTCTCAGATCTTCAGGCAGTCTTTATTTATTAAAATAAAATGGAAATGCCACTACAATGATAGCAAAACAGAAATACTGCAGAGGGAGCAGAGAGTCGAGTGCTCACCACTTCAAACCTCAAACACAGAGCTGAGAGAGTGAACTATAAGTGCCCAAAGCCTACCCCAATTGATAGACTTACTTTTTCCAGCAAAGCAGAATCTCCTATACCTCCAAAAATAACGCCACTCACTAGAGAGCAAGTGTTCAAATGAGAGAACCTAAGGGGACATTCTTATTCAAACAACTATAGCCTTAATCATCAAAAAATGGCCTCTGTGCATATACAGGCTGGGAAAATAAAGATAAATGAAGCTATATGGTATCATTACTCACAAGCTTCATCCAGGCTTGCTGACAGGAAATGACTGAATGTCCAGAGGATAGAAACAATAGCCTTATACCTGTTTTATACCTGTCTAATGTATACTCTAAACCTAAAATGTTGGCCCAGAATCAAAGGACACACACACATACACACACACACACATATATATATATATATATATATATATATATATATATATATATATATATATAATCCAATTTTCTTGAAATAAAAATTAAGACAATTTAATACTTTGTATGTGTTCCCTAGTAGTAATTTTAAAAAATTATATAGTATATCCTAATTAAAATTTTTCTTCCTTCTGTTCCTCCCAGTTTCTCCTCTTCTCCCCTCCTATCTGGATCCATCTCCTTTCTGTCTCTCATTAGAAAACAATCAGGCTTTTAAGGGATAATAATAAAATAAAAAACAATATAAAAAGACAAGACAAAAACAAACACATTGGAAACAAACACACAGAAGGAAAAGAGTCTGAGAAAAGGCATAAGAATCAGATACAGATTCAGAGAATTACTAGTTTGTATGCAGGGATCCCATAAAAATATAAAATCAAAATTTAAAATATGGTTAAAGACTGTGGAGTTTCAAAAAACAAGAAATTGTTCTATGGTGATAGTTAAGATATCAGTCTGACTACAGGGCAAGGCCAATTTGGGCATCTCCTCTTCTATTGCTTAGAATCTTAACCAGGGCCATCTTTGTGGATTCCTGTGATTTCTCTAGAGCAAGGTTTCTGCTAACCCCATAATGGCTCCTTTAAACAAAATATCTCTTTTCTTGCTCTCATCTCTGTCCTTGCTCCATAACAACCATCCCATTCCCTCAAGTTCTCCTCACCTCTCCCCTTTTCCCCTCCTATTCCCCTTCCACCCTCCCACCTTCCCTACCCCTATGTTCCCAATTTTGTCAGATTATCTTGTCTGTTTTGACTTTCCAGGTAGATCTATATATGTTTTCTTAGGGTTATCCTTGTTACTTAGCTTCTCTAGGATCATGAACTATAGGCTCAATATCACATTTTAATCACAATTTCCTTCCCCCAAGTTCTCTCAGTTCCTCTCCACCTTCCCTCCCTTTGGCTATATTCCCATTTTGTTTCTCATTAAAAAACAGACATCTAAGGGATGATAATAAAATAAAACATAACAAAATGAAGAAAAAAAACAATCGGAATAAAACAAAACAAATAGAAGAAAGAGAGCCAAGGGAAAAGCACAGGAAATACATAGACACAGAGACATACAAGTCTTCATGTACAAGAATCCCACACACACACAAAAAAAGGAATCCATAATATATACATAGGACTTGTAAGGTTAAAAATCTCCTTGACACAATATTAAGAGACGAAGAACTTCTAAAGATGCCGTTGAGTTCATTTTTTTCTTGGACATCTACTATTTTGATTGATCACCCGAGCAGTATTAGCATGAACTGGACCTTACATCAAATCAGGTACTGGTTAGTTATTCCCACAAGCTTTGTGCCACCATTGCCATAGCATATCTTGCAGGCAGGATACCAATATAAATAGAAGGGTTTGTTTATCTTTTTCCTTTGGCAGGATGCAGAGTACTTTCCAATAGCAAGAACACTAGCCCATAGGTGTGAATGCTTTAGGTGAGCACAAGCTTGACTTCTCCATGTTCAGTGAATTGTGTGGTTACTGTCTTCAGCAATGGGGTATTGCTATCAGTTTGTGGAGAGCAACCTATAGCCTTGGCAACATCTGGATTGAGTATTTTTATGGGACCTCTTTGGCCAACAACTTAATTAACTCATTCCCCGTTGTGGAAACTTCATTTGGTGTTAAGAGATGTCCAGTTGGGGCTGTCTTTCCCATTATTTGGTGAGTTCATTTAGATTTCCTTCACGCACACACACACGCACACACACACACACACACACGCTCTCTCTTTCTCACACACACACATTCTCTCTCTCTCACACACACACACACGCTCTCTCTCTCACACACATTCTCTCTCTCTCTCTCTCTCACTCTCTCTCTCTCTCACACACACACACACACACACACACATTAGAAAGCTTCTACTCTATTGGGTTTCCAAACACCCTCTCAAATGCCCCTTAATTTTAGTTGTCCCTCCCCATTTTCTGTCCCTTATTCCTCCTTTCTTCACCCTCTCCACTTGATTCTCCTATTCCAATCCTCCCCGCACCCCTCATCCCTCCATATATTCTATTTCTGCTTCCTTGGGAAATCTATCCCATCTTCCTAGTTCCTTACTCTACACCTAATCTTTCTGGTACTATGGAGTATAGGTCACCTATCATTGACTTAACAGCTAGCATTTTTAGAAAAATGAATAAATACTATATTTGTCTTTCTGCATCTGGATTACGTCACTCAGAATGTTGTTTTTTATGTTTCTCTCCATTTACCTTTTTTAATTTTATGGTTTCATCTTTTAAAAGTGCCAGCATCCAATGAAAACAGAGGCAGAGACCCAGATCAGGACACTGGACTGAGCTCCCAGATTCCAGTTAAGAGTGTGAAGAATGAGAAGTTGAGTGAAGAGGTCAAGACCATGATGGGTAAACACAATGAAACAGTATACCTGAGCTAATGGAAGTTCACTGACTCCAGCCAGTTTGGAAAGGAACAAGCATAGGACTGTCTTGTCCCTCTGAATGTGGTTGACAGTTGCATGACTGGGGCAGACTGGGGACCACTGGCAGTGGCACCAGAATTTATCCCTACTGCTTGTATTAGCTTTTGGGGAACCTATTTTCTTTGGATGGATACCTTGCTCAGCCTAGGTATTGTAGGCAGGGTCTTGGACCTTCCCCAAAGCAATGTGCCTTACCTTCTCTGAGGAGTGGATGGGGATTAGGTGGAAAAGTAAGTGGAGGGAATAGGAGGAGGAGAGGGAATAGGAACTTGAATAAGTATGTATAGTGAAAAAAGATAGTTTGTATAATATATATATATATATATATATATATATACATATATATTGCAGAAAGCTTAGCCACAGAGGACAAAATAACTGATTGTTTTGTAATCAACCACATTGGTAATAAAAAGAGTACCAGGGAGATTTTAGAATGGGACTGCTTTAAAATAAACACTCTTGTCAAGTTCAGGCAGGATGAATCAGTGCAAAAAGACTCCAGAGTGTACAGATTAATGAGATATAAGCCTTTGTGACAAAGTATGGTAATGCAAACTCAAAGAATAGATGTTGAAGAAGAAATATATGTAACCTTGAAATTGTGAATTTTAGAAAGTGTTAAGCTCTTACAACAATTCATTTTAATTCAGTTTTTGCCAAAATACTAATTAAATTCAAATTCATTTTAACAGAAATTTAGTTAATCAATAGCTTCTTTAAAGTTGGCCAGTTTTATTAAGTACTTAGTGAGTGTTACATATTAGTCTTGGAAAAAGTATTTACTTCCTTGTAAATCAGCAAAGTTAATAATGTGAAAACAATATGTCATTCAGTCATTCATAAACCCAGGTATTAAACATATAAATAAAGAAATGATTCTGGAATCAAGGGGACTAAAGACTAAGTAGTCCCCAACTATGTGTTCTGAGAAGTAATGTCTGAACGTGAATAAAAGGAAAATTTTACAAGAGTTAAAAAAATTGAGTCTCAGTGATCAGCTTCAAGAATTTCTAAGTCTTCAATAATCAATGTCCATTTATCTTAAACCATAACAAATTGAAAATGAGGGGCACTTGAAAAAATGTCCCAATTGAGAAGGAAATACTGCATTAGATTTTTGCATGTGGTTGAGTTCTTCTTTTTTGTCCTTTTGTTTTTCTCTGGTGAGTTCACAACTTCAAGTAACTTCAACTATAGATGATAAGCATCCTCTTCTGGCCACCACATACACCTACACTTTCCCATTCTCTACTCACTGCTCGCTTCCCTATTTTCGGGCAGTTGGAGAAAACAATAAACACAAAGAAAAGCACTAGAAGGTATCCAAAGGCAGAACAGGAATCAGAGTGATTGCCAAAAAAATGTAGCACTGACTAAAGAAAGAACATCCATTTGTTACGTAGATGGCAGCAAACAGAGAGTGGACATGAATGTCACTGTCACTACTTTTAGTGAGTGCTTCATCGGGAGCTCCAACTCAGAGATCCAGCACGCAAATCAATCTGGCAATCTTGACATCACACCAATGTCTCCAAATTCCTTTTATCTGAGATGGCCTTCAAGTAATTAAACAGAGCTCAGCTTAATCAGGTATTCTGATTAATAGTAGATACATAAATTCTGCACGTGATTTAATTTTCATTAAAATTCAGGAAATATGCTCGACATCAAGCCTCTACCAAACAGAACATAATTTGTCTGTGTTGAATCAACAGAAATAATAGTACGGGGTTATTGAGACAAGTTTTATTGTCTTATTGTTGAACTACAAGACAGCCTAAAACAATCGAGTTCCTTGGACTACTGAATGGAACACAATAACCTGCTTGTATCTCAAAGAAATTTTCCTTCCTGTATCTCCAGCATAGAATGTCATATTTTTGTTTATGAGGTTTTCAAATTTACAAATGCTCATTTTGGATTGTAAATAAAGACTGAGAAAGAAGCGGCCCCCAAGTATGTTGATAGTTACAACAGATGGCACTAACCATGTGGGAATGCTTGAGATTCATCTGTAATATTCAGAAAAATAAATTGTTACATAGTGAGGGAATGCAGCTTAACTAAATCCTTGCTAGAATAGACACAATGATATGTGCTCCAGTCTTTTACAATACTGACATTTTTAGACACTTGGAATTAGAAAATAGTAGATAGAAAGCTTAGAGACATAAGGTAAAATCAAAATCTCCTTGGTCTTAAAAAAAAGTAGTGATAAAATGACTCCTAATGATAATCTGCTATACTCATAGATCAGTACCTTATTCAGTCATCATCAGAGAAGCTTCCTGCTGCAGTGTATAGGAACAAAAATAGAGACCCACAACCAGATAGAATCCAGAGAGACAGAGAGGCAGACATAGAGAGGATGGAGAGATATAGAGAGAAAGAGAGAAACACACAAACACACATGGCTGGGGAGAGAGAGAGAGAGAGAGAGAGAGAGAGAGAGAGAGAGAGAGAGAGAGAGAGAGAGAGAGAAGGCTTGGAACATTCAGTGCTAAATGGAATTTCTCAATCAAATTCCTCCCCTTGGAGCTCTTGGAGCCCCACAGAAGAGAGGCAGAAAGAGAGTAAGAGCCAGGAGGGATTGAAGAAACCAGTAGAACAGGGCACTTTAAAACAACTGAGCAAAACTCATTCATACTTGCAGAGACTGAAGCAGCATGAATAGGGCCTTCAGTGGTCTCGACCAGATCCTCAGGGCATATATTATGGTTTTTCAGTTCAGTGTTTTTATGGGATTCCTAAATTTGTGAAATAGTGGGAGCCTGGCTCTTGTGCCGGCTCTTATAACTCTTTTCCTCCTGTGGGCTTGCCATATTCAACTCATGACAGTTTTTGCTTCACCATAATATGTTTTTCTTTTTCATATTCAGTAGTTATCTCTTAGAAGCATGTTCTTTTCCAATGGGAGACAGAAAGAGAATGAATTCAGATGGGAAGGGTGGTAGGGAGGAACTGGGAGAAATGGGAAACTAATCTTTAGACTGATGCTGTCATTGGTTTCCCAGCCACTCAGAAATGAATAATCACATAGAAACTGTATTTTTTAATATACTGTTAGGCTGATGGCTCAAGTGTATTTCTAGCTATCTCTTACATTTTAAATTAACCCATTTTTATTAATTAATGTATCACCATGAGGCTGTGACCTACCGGTAAGCTTCTGGCATCTTTCTCTTTTGACAGCTACATGGTGCCTGCTGACTCTGTCGTCTTTCCACCTACATTCAGTTTAGTTTTCCTGCCTGGCTCTATTCTGCCCTGTTACAGGTCAAAGCAGCTTTTTTATTAACCAATGGTCATAAAATATATTTATAGCATACAGAGGAGAATCCATATCAGTAATTAGGATATATTATGTGAGAAAAGAATCTATTTCAATGAAAAGGAAAAATGAAAACACTTTACCAAAATATTAAAAAGTAAATATTCTACATTTATAAAAATTATAGACATTTGTGATTACTCAGCTATTTCAGTCATAGGAGAATAGATGAAACTGGAATTAATTACACTATTCAAATTAAGTCAGAATTACACAGACAAATATTGCATGCTTTTCCTCATATGTGATTTCTGAGTTTGATATAGATACATAAAATCATATATATAAATATATGAGAAGAAAATGTAAGTAAAATTGGCATGCGAAATAACAAAACTAGTGGGAGGCAGGAGTAAAAAAGGGGGTGGTAAGTGGTGTGGGAGTGCGTTCTCATTGTTCAATACATATACTCATATGAAAATGTCCTTGTGTGGCACAACACCCTGCACAGTGACTATGTGCAGCAAAAAATTATTATTTTTAAGTGACATTCAACTCTATTTTTTTAATTTAATTTTTTTATTAAATTATATAATTTTACAAATTTTCACCTCTTCCCCCCTTCCATTTCCCTTTCTCTCCCCCACCACCTTCCCCATCCCTCTCCATTCCAAGGAGCAGTCAGGGTTCCCTGCCCTGTGGGAAGTCCAAGTTCCTCCACCATCCATCGAGGTCTAGGAAGGTGAGGATCCAAACAGACTAGGTTCCCACAAGCCAGTACATACAGTAGAATAAAAACACAGTGCCATTGTCGGTCGTGACTTCCTTGCTCATGTTCTCCCTTCTTCTGCTCCTCATTTGGACCTTGGAAGCTCCAATGTGGGACTCTGTCTCTATCTCCATCCAATGTCAGATGAAGGTTCTATGGTGATATGCAAGATCAGTGTGGCTATAGTAAAGGGCCAGTACAGACCCCCTCCCCTCAGCTGCTCAAGGAGCAAGCTGGGGACATCTCCTTGGACACCTGGGAACCCCTCAGAAGTCCAATCTCTTGCCTACCTTCAAATGGCTCCCTTAATTAAGATATATATACTTCCCTGATTCCATATCCACCCTTCCTCCATCCCAACTGACCGATTCCCCCAAGCTCTCCCCATCCTCCCCTTCTCACTTCTCTCTCCCCATCTCCCCTTACTCACATTGGGCCCCCACACCCAAGCTCTCAATTTTTGCCTGGCAATCTCGTCTACTTCCAATATCCAGGAGGATAACTACATGTTTTTCTTTGGATTCACCTTCCTATGTAGCTTCTCTAGTATAATGTAATATAGGCTCAATTCTATAGCTAGAATCCACTAATGAGTGAGTACATACCATATTCATCTCTTTGGGTCTGGGTTACCTATCTCAGGATGGTGTTTTCTATTTCCATCCATTTGCATGCAAAATTCAAGATGTCATTGTTTTATTATCGCTGAGTAGTACTCTAATGCGTATATATTCCACACTTTCTTTATCCATTCTTCCATTGAGGGGCATCTAGGTTGTTTCCAGGATCTGACTATTACAAATAATGCTGCTGTGAACATAGTTGAACAAATGCTTTTGTAATATGATAGGGCATCTCTTGGGTATATTCCCAGGAGTGGTATTGCTGGATCCTGGGGTACATTGATCCCAAATTTCCTGAGAAACCTCCACACTGATTTCCAAAGTGGTTGCACAAGTTTGCATTTCCACCAGCAATGAATGAGTGTTCCCCTAACTCCACATCCTCTCCAGCAAAGGCTATCATTGGTGTTTTTGATTTTAGCCATTCTGACAGGTGTAAGATGGTATCTCAAAGTTGTTTTGATTTGCATTTCCCTGATGGTTAAGGAGGTTGAGCATGACCTTAAGTGTCTTTTGGCCATTTGAACTTCTTCAGTTGAGAATTCTCTGTTCAGATCAGTACCCCATTTTTAATTGGGTTAATTAGCTTTTTAAAATCTAGTTTCTTGAGCTCTTTATATATTTTGGAGATCAGACCTTTGTCTGTTTCGGGGTTGGTGAAGATCTCCCAATCAGTAGGTTGCCTTCTGTCTTAATAACAGCGTCCTTTGCTTTACAGAAGCTTCTCAGTTTTTTAAAGGAAAGTAACAAAGAGAAAATGCTCTAGCACAATAAAAGGCCAATCAGAATCAGGGCACTTTGCCTTTGAAAGACAAATTATATGTAAGTCTTTCCTTTTGTACTTTCTACTGAGGATTTCAATAAATGTATTCCATTGAATCTGTGCAAACAGAAACATAAATTATCTAGTGCCTTAATATTTGCAAAGAGAAATAGATGACAATTTTAATATTAATTTAGGCTTAAAAATAAAAGACTGAAGAGTTAGAATGTTTTCTGTACTGTATAAGGACCGGAGTACATTCCTATGACCTACCTCAGAGAGCTCATAATTGTCTTTAACACCAGCTACAGGGGATGTTATCTTAATACTTCCCTGGTACTAAAGAAGAGAAAAAATACACCTGTCAATAACTAAGCCCAAAACTGAACTCCACATTTGCAGTAAGCGCTGTGTGAGTGGGAAAGATCTGAGGCCATCACACTCTGCCAATTCTATTAATCCCAAGAAATTTTGCAAATGTAATGTGAGCCCAGCAATTGCTTTTAACGGGATAAATCAGGTGAGTCTGAACAGTGAGAAGGAGGAATTACAGAATCCTCTACATGTGGCAATGGAAATTTTACTGGGCAAAATAAACATAAAACATGTCCTTCATAAGCAAAAGTTTGCATTGCATAGCAAAAAACAGGTAGGTAACCTCTCCTAAAACTTGTGCAGTAGATTTATTTCCAACAAAATCAAGCAGATTTAATGAATATGGAATATTAAAAACTCACCTCGTATTTGCTGTATGGAATGACAATACTTTAAACATTATCATGGTGAATTGTGAGTTAGCAAAATTTTCAGAAGTAAATCATTTATGACTTTTCAAATAATTAAAGGTAAATTTTCTAGTACTTAAGCCAAAATCATTAGGTAAAGCTAATTTTTGCTAAGGTACTCATGTTATATTGCAGAATAAGCAATAAAATATACTATCTATAAGCAACAATCACAATCGTAAGTTTCAGCCTCCAAACATACCCGATAATCATACATTATAGATACAGAGGTGTGCATGTGGCCTTGTTTTTGTGGCCTTTCCCTTTTAATCAGATGATAAATATACACATGTATGTGTACATGTATATTATTTACACACCTAACTTGAATAATGGATGTACCTATACACCATCCCACTATATTTCATCATCTATAAGCTTCATTGAAGGCCTTTGCAACTCTTCCCCTGCAACTCCCAGGAGTTCTGGGAGATCTGTGGTCTGCCTTGGATCACAGCAGGGAAATCTGTCTTTCCTCAAGTGCAAGGTAAATGCTCTGTTGCATCTGGCTTCTCTCATTCTGCATATTTTAAAGAGTGGTGTGTGCTTTGTGCACACTAAGGAATTTGTCTTTAATACTTAGATTATTGGAACTGATAATATTATAATGTTTTAACCAATGGCATGAACACTGACAGATGTTTCTGGTTTGGAAATTACATGAATAAATTGCCCTGTGTACTTACATAAAAGTTTTAGTAGCTCTGTATATCATAACTTGGGAAAATCACTAAGAGTATAATCTAGGCTTGTGCAATATTCTTAGGTATTTTTCTAAGCTGTTACAACACATGCGTTCTTGTGTCATTTCTGTCTTCACAGGTACCAATGCGACTTCTGTGATGTTATATGGCATCGCATTTTAGCTTTTCTTATCCTGATAACTTGAAGAAATCTTTTCAAGTACTTCTTGGTCAGTTGTTTATTTTCTGTGAAGTCTAAGTTGAGCAGTCTATTTTGTGGTTCATTTTGTTATCTAAGTGCATTATCTTCACCTTTTATTTCAAGTGTGTATTGCAGTAATAAGTGTGTATGTTTCACAAACATTTCTTCAAGTCTGTGGTCCTTTTTTTCTCTTTTTGTTTTAGAACCTTTTTTGGAAGTGTTGGAAGTTGACCACAGGGCCTCATGTATTCTAGGCATGTACTTTGCCACTGGGATATGCCCATAACTCTTTTGGTTTGCAACCAAACTACCTAATCTATAAGCAATAATCTTCATCTTAAATTATAAACTCTATAAAAATCTGATTGTCCTATTATATAGATACTCTTGTATATAGTTCACATTTCTTATTAATATTTAAAGAAAGCTCAAAGACAAGTTAGAGATTCTGAACACAAAGAAATGCTTGGAAATAATAAAATGTTAATTATACGGATTTGTTCATTGCACATTTTATATAGCGATTGAATTAACACAGTCTTTTAGAAATTACCAGATATGTATGTGGTGGTTAAGGACACTTTAAAAAATATTGGTGGTGTTGATACATGCCTATAGCGCAGTATTCAAGTGGTGAAGAAAGAGGCTCATGAGTCATGTTAGCCTACACTATAAAGAAAAAGTGTAACTCAAAATGAATTTTAATAACACCCTTACTTCCATTGAACATGTTGTCATCATAATGGATATTAGTGAGGACTGTTATGGTCAGTTTTATTTTTACAACTGAGACAATCATGAAGCACCTGCAAGAAAAACCTGAGAATGTCTGTTAGGGACTACCTGAAATGCATTAATTGATGTGGCAGGACCTGCCCACTGTGTGCAAGATTCTCTTGTCTTAGAGTCCTGGGTTGAATAATTAGAAAAAGAGAACTGAGCACAGAAATGCATTAGTCCACTTCTCTCCATTCTAGAATGTGGGTGACTACAAACAGGTCCCCAAGCTCCTGTCACTATGACAGCCCCAATGTCATGGACTATAAACTGGGATTAGAGTCTGGATAAAAATCTTTCTTCTTTAAATTGCTTTTGTCAAAGTATTTTCCAAGACAAGGAGAAAAGAAAACCTATAGTGATATGTGATTGTATGTATTATTATTATTCTTTTCCATTGATTGATGATTATGCTTAGGTAAAAACTGTATCATCTTGCTTACTATAACTTCATAATTAGTCTTAAAATAACAGCATTTCAATACACTTGCAATTTGTTAATTCAAGAACTGAGATTTAGATTTCATTGCATGAATTCTGTGAGATAACTAACTGGAAAATATTGGATATCTTCAAGATGTCAAGAATTTCTAGCAATGTTTACAAGTTTATTTTGTTTTAAATTCTTGACTAAAATCGGCAGTTTTCACTACTCAGGTGTGCCTATATTTTGCTAAATTTGACTTATATAGTCCTCCATAACATTATACATGTGACTTTAACTTCTACATATGTGTTTATTTTCCTACTTATTTTTCTAAATAAAAAGAGTATAAAATAAATCATATAGTTAATTATGTAATTACATTATATATATATATATATATATATATATCTCACTATTATGTTAAGAAATCCAACTTTTTATATGTCTTGTATTTTGTAAGAACATTAAATTGACTAGTTTGTTTACAACATTTTGATAGGTAACTATTAGTTTTTCAAGTGCATATTTATGTCATGTGCCAATAAGAACACTTTACAAATAAGCATCTTTGCAAATGTTATGTGTTGCTTTATTTTCTTGCCTTACTACTTAGACTATTACAAACCCACTAGCAAATAGCACACTGAGCACAGGTAGTCTAGTTTGGATTCCCTCCTTTGACCATAGCAATGTCAATATATTTCATGGACTATCTTAATTAATCATGAAACTCTGAAAAGAAATTTAAATATAATGATACAAAAAATACAGGAAATAAAATACTAAAAAGGTAAAATAATAAAAATGTAATGCAAAAGCAATCCCTCAAAAAATCTTGCATGATTACTGAATATTTTAATTTCTTAGTAATAACTGTTGCCTACAGTGTTCTATGAAAACATACCAATTTAAAAGCTGCATGGACTCAACAGCAGTATTAAGGAAGAAAATTACAAATAAACAAATGAGCAAGATTAAATATGATTTGTTCTCTCTCAGAGTTAATACTCTCCAAGTTCTTTCATTTTTATTGATCACATGATTGCAAAACTTTTTGCTCTACAACAATTACATTTACCTTTTTGAGCAATTTGCATTTTCTGACTCCTCCTTGTTCTGTCTGTATATCCGTCTGTCTTTTATCCTTCCCCTTTGCATATTTCTGCTTAAATATCACCTCACCAGAAGTGCTTTTTTTTTTTAAAATCCTTCCATTAAATGTTGGGTCCCTCTACTTTTCCTCAACACCGCTAGACAGATTTAGCCTTTGTCACACCACTTTTCAACACCTAATATATTACATCAAGTTGTGCCAAGAACCTCACTGGACTAACCCTGGAATCATTGTGGAAATTAGTTACTCATGCTTCATTCTTGTCACCTAGAATAGCACCAGACCCACTGTGCAAACTAAGTTAACACTTGGTGAATTAAGCAATCCATATTTTTAGAGAAATGTGAGATGTGGAAAAAATTAAGAATTCTTAATCTATAAATTAAAAGCCAGAGTTTCGATTGATTTTTTGCAAACCTTGGGCTTCTTTTTTTTCTCATCTTACCTGTTTAAAAGTACAATTAGTTTTTCTCATTTAACAAATACTACACAAATAGTTCTTAAATAGTATTGCTTGGAGGAAATGTGAAGAGTCAATTTTCAAATATTTTAAATTTACCATTGTTCAAAACTGTAAGGTATTCTATTCACTAGGTGAAATATATGCCTACTTCTCTAACATCCAGGAGGAAGAAAATATTAAGATCTTTTTCTTGTCCATTAACTATTGGCATTCATTGTGGCCAAATAAAAAACAACACACGCACACACACACACACACACACACACACACACACACACACACATAATTTGTGTGTGTGCATGAAGATATAGCTTTATAAAATATTGTTCCCTACCCATTTTGTGGAATTTTATGCTGAAATAAAGCTTGTTTTCTACATTTAAACAACTCATGCTCATTTGTGGTTAAGCTTCATAGCTCATCACAGAAAAATGATAGTCTTGTACTCATAAATTCACAATTAAAGACAATTGCAGATTTTCACTGCTCTGGAAATTACTTGATTATCAGTGAGATATAGCACAAGTCAGACTTAATCATCCCTTGGTGCGTATCAAATTAAAGCACAGTAACAACTTTTAAAAATATAGTTATTCTTAGAATTCTCTAAAATTCAGCCCTCACTAAATCATTTTTGCTTGTTTGGTGTTTGCAGAATGTTAGTTTATAAGGCTAACTATACTCTGTTCAACCCTATCTGTTCAATTTCATTTAGAAAATATTAAGATCTCTTTTGTAGAAGTAATTAAATTCAATGTGTACTTGCATGCATATTTCTTCAGCATGACTGAAGAAGATTTGATAGCATAAGTGTTTTTGAATGAGCTTGATCAACTCTAAATGTTCACCCAGGAACAATGATTTGAGTTTGCATAAGAAAAGCCAATCTCTTCCCATCTTGTCACATTGGGAAGGGCTCTAAAAAAGTGGACCTCAACTTCCACCCGTGCCCTCTACAGATAACATTTCAGCCAAGATACTAATCAAATAGTTAGCTTACTTACTCTAATTTGATGAGACACAAGGTATGTATGCGTGGGACTAGCACATGGAAACCCATACAGGTATACAATTATTAATAATCAAAAATTTTTAAACTTTAAGAAAAATATATTACCCTAATTAATGCATTGCATATATACTGAATTATTTCACTCTACTTGTGAAGATACCTAGAAAATATGATTAAAAGAATAAAAACCCTTTTGTGAGATGTACGTATGTTTAATAAGAGAATATCACTTTAAAACTATCTGCCTCTTATTACATTGACTTAATATGTGGTAACACCTAAAATAATTTCCTACCAGAAGGACAGTTCTGGCAGAGGTAGAAAATGAAGGAGGTCCAAAAGAGAGTAGAATAATCATCTTCAGACTACGTAGCCATTAATGTTAAAGAGCGAGAGCCGAGGAATCAGCAGCAGTGGCACAAGCCTCATCAGAAAGAATAGAATAAGATAAAGACGTTGCAAAAGGCAGAAAAAGGAGACTGCATGTGTCTTTGGCATGTTCCACAGCTGGGGCGGGTTTTACAATTGCACTGATGTTGTCGGATCTTTTTAGAGCGGCTGCATCTTCTCAGTGTACACATTTGCAGGGAATAATAGCAGAAAGTTTGATTACAATGGAGTCCTGCTTCCACCATCAAGATGATGTTTGGATGTACGAAACTGTTATCACAGAGAGAAACTAGTTTGGTTATTTACATCAACAGGTTGACTATCCAACTATTGCTGAGGAGGGCAGCCTGTTGATCCATCTCTATATCACATGGGATCCTTAAGTCCAAGGTATGCTTGGTGTGAACTGCTGTAATCCATGATTCTTGGTGATAAGTATTCTTTACCAGTGTTTTAAATATAAATGTGTGTGTCAGTATATGGATGAATAAGAACAAAATGTAAATTCAAATTTAGTTTTAAAACCATTTATTTTTTCCAGTCATTTAACATTCCCACTCATCCTCTGAAGAAAGTTGGAAACGTGGCTTTGAAGGCAAAAAACACTGAGATGCTATACCTATCTCACCTCTTCTCACATGATATCATGAAGGTCAGGGATGCCTCAGGCAAAATCATTTCACTTAAGCATTAACATGCAGGGACTGACTGTCAGACACTCACTCCTGACCACCTTTTCTCTTTTCTGGGTAAGATCAAAGCAGGTAAAAATTATGTGTTCCACTAAAATGGGTAAGTACCACATGTGTTCCCATCATTAAACATTGCAGTACACTACAACACAATTAGTATACGTGTGTCTAATCTGATTAAATTATGATGCTAATGATTCTGATGATTTTTATTCAAGTTATAGACATTTCTAGCTCTTGAGTTTTTCACAGTCAAAAGGGAGAGAGTATCATTTCCTATTTTGAGTTCCTAAAGATAAACTCTTATTGTCTCCAGTGTGGAATCTAAAGAATGAAGGCCCATAAATCAGTGGCTGTAGTGAGAAGCCATGAAGAAATATGCCCTTCTAAAGAACCAACTGAAGCACTATGCAAGCTATTATTTCCAAACTTAAAACTATCCGACAGATTCCCTCTCTGCTTAACTATGCTATTGCAGGAATGAATGAGAGTTTCCTTTCAAGGTGGAAGCCTAAATCAACAGAGCAAATATTATTCATAGAATAACAACAGTAAATAACTATCAACTAAGCATGCAAAATTTTATCCCCATAAACTTGTCGGGCTATCTGCCGTGCAAAATTTACTAAGAAAAATCTCCTCTGGGAACCTTTACTAAGATACATAAATATCATAAGGCACTACAGCTTCACTAGGCATTGTCAATTGTGCTCATACTGATGCATGAACTCTACTATACCTTTTGACATTAAGTAATATCCAGTTGCCTCTACTTCCTCAAACACAAATCCCCCCAGTCTGCTAATTTGTCTTCATTTCTATAAAGATTTTCTAGTGACTCAATTGTGCCAAGCATTTGTTTCATACTATTTTTATAAACTATATAGCATTTTCTCTAAAGAGTTTACATTTATTATTTATTAATTTTCTTAACAACCCTATTTAGATAGACATGGTTAGCAAGCTCATTTTATTAGAAGAAACCTAACAATAGAACAAACACTTAATTTCTTCTGTGATATTCAGTTTATATAATGCTGTCTATACAATCAAAGACTATTTAAATCTAATCTCCTATGCCTTATTGCTCTTTCAGCATACAAAGGAAAAAATAAACCAAAGTATGACTGTAGTATATTTCTCTATTATTTCTGAAAATGAATGTTATTTATTCCCCCGATGATAGGCATAAAATGTGTCTACACAAATGTTTCTTAAAACACTATAAAAAAGCAAAGGACAAAACAAAGTGCATGGAAGGCAATGAAAGCAGACTATGTAAAGCTCTGCATGGATCTCTGAACCAAAATATAATAGATGGATGAATGGATGGATGATAGATAGGTAGATAGATAGATAGATAGATAGATAGATAGATAGATAGATAGATAGATAGATATAGAACAAGGTACAGTTAATCCAATGAGGATTTTACAGTCTTCATTCCTGGACTTTGAGGATAGTTTAATGGATAAAATACCTGTCTTTCAAGCCAAAATCCTAAGTTTGATTTCAGAAACTCAACTAAAAAGCCAGATCTGGTCACCCTTATAATACTAGAGCTTGGGAGACCGAGATATGCACGTCCTTAAGGATCAATGCTATTTGATATCTAAGGAACCCTTTATTTTCATCTGACCTGGACTTGTATATATTTGAATTTGAATTCAAATACATGTATGTACAGGCATGAATGCATACGAACATACAAATGAATATGCATACATACACATGAAAGTTGTGCAAATTCTAAAAAATTATTAATGAGTGAACAAACGAAGCAATACAAAGATAGGAAGACTATGATAACATGCTTGGTATAAAAAAAGAAATTTTATGTCTAAAAGTCAGTATTTTTCTGCTCACCTATGGTTACAAGCCTGAGAAATTGCTGAAGTGAATCCAAGCTTGGCTTGAGTTAGCCATTTGATTTTACTGTAATCATTAGTTTCACTTTGAAAATTCACTTCAGGAATAACTGGCCATGGTGGCAGTGTCTTTCTGAAAGTTCTTCATCTGACCTTCCTAAAACACCCATCTTTAAACAGACTCTTTATTCCCAGAGCAAGAATTTATGGCTAAAAAAGTTGTAATTTGATCAAATCAGAAAGTCTATTTTATAATCCATATGAAGAGAGATTCTCAGGGTCAACTTGATCATATATATATATATATATATATGTGTGTGTGTGTGTGTGTGTGTGTGTGTGTATTTTATGTCTATATATATTTGAGTATATATATATAACATATATATATAATACATAAAACAGCAAAGAAAATCTTCAAATGATGTTTTTTGTTTGTTTTCAAATTAGAAACTAATGATATGCTCCTTTAAGAAGACATATTGGCTACTGTGGGAAAATATTTTTTACACTATCAATATGTATTGCTCTCCATGGTTAATAAAGATCAGACTGTTCTGTAGTTAGACAGGAAAAGATTAGGCATGAGAACCAGACTAGGAGAATTCAGGGAAAAAGAAGGGTAGAGTTAGAAGATTCTCCAGGAGATGCAAAAGGAGCAAGATATGCTATAGGAAGGGTAAAGCCATGAACCATGTGGGAGCACATAGATTAATAGAAATAGGCTAAATTTAGTTGTAAGAGCTAGGGGTTATAAGTCTAAGCTATTGGCTGAGGATTTATAGTTAATATAAGCCTCGGTGTGCTTATTTGGGAGCTGCCATCAGGACAGAAACTTCCACCTACAGTTGGGAAATTCTTTAATCTTTTGGTAGGTTTTGTATTTCCTATTGTATTTTCCTGACAGAGAATGAAAGAGAAATGTGATGTATTTTGGTATTTGCCAGCTTTAGACAAATCAATCAGTTGTTTTCTCATACCCCTATGATGTATTGGATACTTTATTTTATTCAGCAGTCCTATACTTTATTGTCATTGCGTCTTAGGCCTTGGTCCTATACTTACACAGCTGATACAATTGCTCCTTTAGCTGCTGCTTCTTGATCCTCAGCTTATCTTATATTAACTTATCCTATCCTCAGCTGGTAGCACATGACTCTAGTCTTCTTGGTTAACAGATTCAAAAGCTTGTACTTCTTGTCCTCGTAGAATTTCTTGAGGTTTTCTTTTTGAGTATGGTTACTGCTGGTGAGGACACAGACGATAGATTAGAGGGCAAAACATATCGTGAAGAACTTGGATGTGACCCTACCTGTCACCTTGATGATGTGAAATTGGTGAGTTCTCTTTCATATCATTCATTTTTTTAGCAGCTCCTCATTGCCATGTAGGTTCTGAGATTTAATCCTGCCCAGGGCTGCATTGCTCACTGATGACTGTATTGATTACAGATTGCTAAGTACTATTGACCCATGTTTATATATTCTTGGTTAGCTATAATATGCATATAAGTTTAAACAAACATAAACTTACGCACACACAAACACATGAAGTATCTTGTGTCTTCTGCAGACTCATTTTCTTTTGACACTCTAGAGGAATACTATCACACACTCAATGTGTTTCCATCAGTTCTGCAGTGTTGTATATTTACTATTTTGGTAATAAATAAATATTTTTTCTCTTCTGGCAATGAGCTTCACATATGCAGCACAGATTCAAACAATAAGAAAGACCCTGGGTTAATAAAGTGAAAGATGAGACCCAATTCCTGAAGATGTCCTCTGATCTGCTTGTCTGCATGCAAGTTCCTATGGCACAGGTAGTTCTTAACATGCATGTGTACAAACATGTGTGCATCAACACACACACACACACACAACCATAAAAATCAAGCAATGCTAAAACTGATGAAATCATGTTCCAGGAAAAATAGACGAAATAAATAAATAAATAAATAAATAAATAAATAAATAAATAAAATGGTGAGTGCATAGGTGGACAGTATTAAATTTTAATTTTCTAATTATTTTAATTTTGGAAAAGGGACAACAGAAAACTTGGACAACTATTCCAATATAGAAAAACATAACAAATCTAATTTGAAGGTAGAGCTTTATTTAAATACAAGTTTCCGAAATTGCATCTAGCAAGTAGAAAATTAAAGAACATAAAATTATAAAAAAATGTAGAATGAAGAAATCAAATCAAAATGGACATTAATAGACATTTTAATACAGAAATAAAGAATAAATACAGTAAGTAGACTTTGGAAGTTGTGGAAAATGGATAAATCATTACAAATACTCAAGAAAAGAAAAGATCTTAAAATTTTCTGTTCTATAAACAAAGAAAGTGTCAACAGGTCATATTCTTTTTACTCATTCATATTGTAATAAAATATAGTGACCACAAGTTTTCCTTGCAAACGTTTTCCAGAGGATGAGTCCAAAAATGAAGAAATTATAGAAAAAAACTTTTCTGGATAATTCTGTCAGCACTGACTCCATTTAAATGATTAAAGATGAAAAGAATACTGTTTTTCAACAGAAAAAAAATATAATTAAAAGCATGGGATAAAACCAGACTCCCAGAACATGGAGGACAATGAGGGCTGCTGAGAAGCCAAGGACAATGGCACTGGGTTTTGATGCTACTGCATGTACTGGCTTTGGAGGGGCCTAGCCTATGTGGATGCTCACCTTCCTAAACCTGGATGGAGGGTGGAGGACCATGGACTTCCTGCAGGGCAGGGAACCTTTACTGCTTTTAGGGCTGGAGAGGGAGGGGGAGGGGAGTGGAGGGAGAGGGAGAGTAATGGGAGGCAGGGAGGAGGTGGGAATTTTTAATTAAAAAAATAAATAAATAAGAAATAAAAAATGTATGGACTTTATAATTTAAACACTGAAGTACAGGATAAGTTAAAAGATATAGTAACAGAATATCAAAGGTAACTTTTAAATTAAACTGAATGTGAGAAAATCTAAGCATGCATTTTTTTTTTTACTCTAAAGATCCACTAGTGAACTAAAATAGTCATCTGTAAGTATACCAGATTAGCCTCAGGAAGGGGAGGAGTGGGGACTGAAATGAGTAGAAGTAAACTAATTAAGTCATCACCTAGAGTGAAGGATCAATACATACTCTCAATAAATGATTGTATTTTATAGTCTACCACAATAAACAACTCCCAAAAAGGCAATATTAAGTTGCCTGAAAGACCATTTAGGAAAATATAAAGCAAACACCATCCTATAGGAAAGAAGAGGGAAACATCAAAGCAAGAGCTCATAGGAATGACTTCAATAAGACAGCAGAACAGCAAGTATCTTGCCATGTAGCTCCATAACAAGCATAGTATGGCAACATTCTACAGAAAAGCATATTCTTGTGTCCATAGTGTTCCAAATAGGAAAATGTAAAAGCCCCATGGCATCTAAGACTGAGAAGAGTTCTCATAAGACCCTAAGAGAAACCTATAATTGTTATTTTGCTTAATGAACATACTTCCAGACTTCCTTTGAAATGAAGTTTTTACCTTGACTAATGCTGCCTTTAGTCTCCTCAGAGAAGCTTCTTACTGCAGCAACTGGCAGTGAAGGCAGAAACTTATAACTGTATCCCCAGACCATAATAGTTAACCATTGAGTGGTTGGTCCTAAAGCAAACATTTGTAGTGCCCCCTTTATGACACCCAAGCTTAGGGAGCATTACAGAAGAGGTGGTATGAAGAGATTCACATTCAATCTTGGAACAGTCTTGCTTGACAGAGAGAAAGGAATGCATATTCACTCATACTCCATAGACCACTGACCTTGATCAAGGATCTCTGAGACTTCTTGCTATAGCCTTCAGGACAATGCTAGGAATTTTACTAGAAGGTATAATTATTCATGTCCTTTGATGTAAACTCACATATCTTGTTCTGTTTATAGAAAAAAATAGCTCAATGACTATATTATCTATCTATCGACTTGCTATACAAAATCCCCAGGTATCAAAAGGCTTAAGCAATAAATTTTTGTTTCTCATGGTTTTGAAAGCCACATGTTCATAGTCAGGATGTCCATGTGGTTGATGAAGGCCTTCTTCTTGCTCATACACTCACATGACAAAGAAATATCTCACTTCCCTATGTTTTATAAGGACATTCCTCATATCTTTCATCTTTACCATATAACCTCACCTGATACTAATTCCCTCCCCCAAATTACATCTCCAAATATAGTCATCGATATACATATATATATATACGTAGATAGATAGATAGATTGATAGATAGATAGATAGATAGATAGATAGATAGATAGATAGATAGATAGATAGATAGATAGATAGATAAGATTATATATATTGTCCATGCTGTGGGACAACCCTTCTTTTCTGGGGACCCACTCATTGAGTTAAAGGGAGGCTTTCTAAGATGCTAAGAGAAAATATACCAAAACCATAGAAAAAGCTGCAAAGCAACCACATACCCATCATGATATGGCATCCTTCCTATTGTCATGTACTGGAGGAGCTTTCATTTGTCAAAGGTCCAGGCAGGCTCTCCACCTATCAAAGAGTCATCAGTAGCAGAGTCTATATGCCATCCCAGCAACTGTATTTTAGCTCAATTGAAATTCAATAGGTAACCCCTCAGAGTGGAGGAATACTTGAATATTTATATGTGAAACAAGCCTATGAAAACAAGAAATAGTACATTCTTCTTCGAGTGCACTGATACTAAATCAAAAGTTCACAAATCACACATAATTTGGCAAATATGACATCATCAAAAGAAACATAAAACTCCAGGAGTAGCTGAGAACCACAAAAAAATGGTGATTAACAAATTGAAAATGAATACAACATCAATCTTAAAGATGTTAAAAATACAATATTAAACTGATAGAAAATATTGAAAGTCAAGTAAAGTTGGAAAAACAATGACAAAATAGTAAAGAAATAGAAAGGATACATACCAATCAAACAGAATTATTGGTATTGAAGAATTGACAGAGGCTTTTTGTCCTGCCCAGTCCTGTAGCTGGTCATTCCCAAACACACAGAGGACTACATTAATTATAAACTGGTTGGTCTATTAGCTCAGGCTTCTTAATAACTAATTTATACATATTAACCCATAATTCTTGTCTGTGTTAGCCACGTGGCTAATCACCTTTGTCAGTCTTTCTTCCTCTACATCTGTGTGAGAACTGCTGACTCAGCCTTTCCTCTTCCCAGAATTCTTCTGTTTTGTTCACTCTGCCTATAATTCCTGATGGCTACTGGCCAATCAGCATTTTTACTAAAGCATACAAGCAACAAATCTTTACAAAGTAGATTACCATCGTCCCACCTGAAAAAATAATGCTACTAAGAAGCCATGCTTAACTCTGTTCTTTTTGTGTCTAGAATCCCTTCCCAAACTCTCTCAGGTTTTATGTAGATGTAATTGTTCACATTGGTGCCATCTGTTGACAGAGGTTTCTGTCCTGCCTGGTCCTGCAGCTGTTCAGTCCCAAAGAAAATACCCAGAGGCATACATTAATTAGAAATGAGTAAGCCCAATCTGTAGAATTCAATAGAGCTTCAGCAGCCTCCTGGACAGCCAGATAGATAGATGAATAATTGCTAGAAATACATCTTTAGTAGTTCAACTTGCAATACAAAATCCCCACATATCAAAAGGCTTAAACAATAAATTTTTGTTTCTAATGGTTTTGGAAGCCACATGGTCATAGTCAGGATGTCCATGTGGTTGATAAAGTCCTTCTTCTTGCTCATACACTCACATAACAAAGAAATGTCTCACTTCCCTATGTTATATAAGGACATTCCTCATATCTTTCATCTCTATCATATAACCTCACCTGATATTAATTCCTTCCTCCAAATTACATATCCAAATATAGTCATGCTGGGAACAGTAGCTTCTACATCTATCTGAAGAAGAAAGTGGCGTTGAATCCAAGGCAAAATATATATTTATATATAACAAGAGAGTATATTTAATATACGTACTCACTATATATACATATTTGAGATATACATATGATATATATATATATATATATATATATATATATATATATATACATTGAGCCTAAATAGAAGCCTGTAAGTGAAAGTGGATTGTTTCTCAAGTATATATCCCTTTAAATAAAGCTAAAACAAAGTTAAATTAAATACTAAAACATACAGATATCCTGATTAGGTTAATACTGAGTAGAATATCAAATACACAGACCACACTATAATTCCAAAATTTAAGCACAGGGAAAAATACATCAGATATAATATAGTCAACCAAATTTTTAACAGTAAAGGTGTAATCTATAATAAATTTTAAAACACTACCATGTGTCCTAAATCAGTTCCTGAAAGCCAAACTCTTAAAAAGTTATAAGCTATACCTGAGCTAATGGGAGCCTACCAACTCTGACCTTAAGTGAGGGAACCAGCATATGACCAAAGTAGGCCCTCTGAATGTGGCTGACAATTGTATGGCTGGGGCAGACTGTGGGGCCATTGGTAGTGAGACCAGAACTTATCCTCACTGCTTCCTCTGGCGTTTTGAAACCATTCTCTTTAGAGGGATACCTTGCTCTGCCTAGAAACAGTGGGCAGGGCCTTGGTCCTGCCTCAAAGCAATGTGCTAGACCTTGTTGACTTGCTAAGGGAAGCCTTACCCTCCCTGAGGTGTGGATGGTGGTGAAATGGGGGGGCAGATGAAAGGAGCAGGAGGAGGGGAGAGAATGGGAACTGGATTTGGCATGTAAAATGAGAAAAAATATTTATTGAAATTAAATGTAAAAATTAAAAAAGAAAAGAAAAAATCAAGGTTAATAAATCATTATACAATTTAAAAAAGAAGGTATAAGCTCATCATAAGGTGAGTTATCAAAGAAGCAACAGTAAAAATGGTATTATGTGTTTATCATGTTTAGAAACAAGAAATCAATACCATAATCATACATAAAAAGAAATGGATATAACTACCTGGAAATGCCAACGGCAATGAAGGCATTAAAGCTTCTACCTTCAGTTATAGATCAGAGAAAACAGAGATAAAACTAAAAATGTTTAGAAACTTTCAGGGACAGTTGGGTTTAGGATTTTATGCAGTCTATTAATAAGATAAATTATTATAAAATAGTGATTAGAGGGATTTACTAATTCTCCCACAATCTTGAAAGCAGAGATCAGGACACTGGATGACCAATTGTTAAATATTATCACTAGTTTCCACGCAAGCATGGCAACTGTCATTCTTCTGAGCGAGGGACATCAGGATTAACACACAACACAACTTCAGGTTCTGCAGACAAGCCTTTATTCCACTTTCTCACACAGTATATATAGCCCTCAGCAAGAAAGGTCAAGCCAGCAAAAGCAGGAAGCTCATCACCGTAACTCTATGGCTTAGGGGTAAACATCCTTAGAAACATTGCTGAAAACAACAAATTATGTACCTGGTTTTCAACCAACCGCGAGAGTGCAAAAGAGATCAAGTGTGGGGGGGTAAACAAAGGCCTGTCCTCTATAGACCCAACAAATAGTGAGCCAAAGTAAAAATAGGAAAAGTAATTCGAATTTGCCTCCTTCTTAGTGGATGAATTTCTTTTGTTATGCATGCATGTCACTTCAGATATTTGTACTTGCATTAACAAACCATGCTAATAAAGCCAGTCTACTAGTCATTTGTCTCCAAAGAGGAACATAAACGCTGGTAAAGAAAGGACGACTATTTTAAAATCTGACAGCATAATTTAGTATTAAGAATGACTCTCAGGTGATTAATTTACCATTTGAGAAAGAAGATACACATTTAGAAAATCCTATTTGTTTAAACATTGTAATGAAAACCCATTTGAGGGAAAATAGAACAATAACTACTAAAAATGGAAACCAGAAAGTACAACTCCACAGGCACATGACTTTCAGCTTTTAGCTCCCACCACCTTGGGTGGGGAAGTCCAAGACAAGGCAGGTATCCCAGAATATTTCTGTTCTTCTTGATCATATCGTCTAACATAGTACCACGCATCTAACAAGAGTTGGGCAATATTAATAATAAAAACTGAAAAAATGAAGGATGTTGGCCTTGGTGAATATATGCAAACACATTGATCCTTAAAATAAGTTCTGCCATTGACCCTTCTGTGAAGGAAGCTGACTTTGTAACTAGTTGAATTTTAGATATCTAATGATAAAATGTACCATAAATTAATTAGTAAATGGATTCATTGTTTTTTGTTGTTTTCAATTGCATTGAAACCAACTTGACAAATCAAGTTAGCCTACTGCTTTATAATATTTAATAATACCTTGTATGTTATCTCTCAACCTAACCCCAAAGGCCCTCCTAGGCCAGATCCCCTTACCATTTTAGTTTTGTTAATTTCTGACATTCAGCATTATTCTTTGAAATCGATAATCTCTCTTCCAGCTTTATAGCAAAAATTAGCAAATGATGAATGAATGTGGCTTGAAGAACTGAGTCCTATGTACAAACTGTCTTCATAGTTCCTTAAGCATTTAAAAGCATCTATCCACCTCTGCGTACTCACTGTCACATTATGCAGGAAATAAACTAGAACTCTCCTTCTAAGGGTAATAATGCACACTCTATCTCTGTGCACACTCTATCTCTGTGCACACTCTATCTCTGTGCACACTCTATCTCTGTGCATTTTATCACTGTGCAGTCACCTATTTTTCCACAACCTTACACAAAAGCTGGGTGATATTTCAATGCAATTATCAGGAAATGTGAAAGGAAAAGGTAGCCAAGTGATTTGGCAGCTGTACATACTAAAAGGGGCGCTGGGGATAAGGGCTATGACTAACCTCGGGGATGCAACTTTGACCACGTTGTAAAGAACTTTGTCATGCACCTATTGACATGTTTTCAGAAAAGAAATGTGTGACTTGTTATATTCCCCAAAACTGAAATAGAATCAGCTTTTGTCTTCTTTGCTTCTCTTTATTTTTTTTTCTTTTTACTTAAATCTCCACTGAGAGAAAGAACTCAATTAATTTTGCAAACTACTAAGGTAGATTTTTTTTAGTGTTTATTGATATAACAACTTTCAGTTAAAGCAATACAGAACTATCTCTTATGTTTTCAATAACTGAATCACATTTTTGGAATTTTAGTTGGGGTAAAAATAATAAGCAATGCTAATCTCTTGGAAATAATTTCAGTTTAACAATGAGTTTATGTTTCTTTCTTTTATTCTTTATATTAGGAAAAATAGTTTATAAAGATTACACCAAAAAGAGTAAATTATGGGACCCATATCATTTATGAGCTGTTTAAACAATTAAATGCTAGAATGAGATATAGATGTGACCCTATGTAAAATTATTTAGATCTGAGCTCAGCCAATGACTTTACTGTGTAAGCAGCAAAATCTCATAGTTTGAAATTTTATTTTTTAAAAAATCAAAGTATAAATCTTATCCTATCAGACATGTCATAATTATATTTTGGTATCACAACAGTGGATTTAATATAAAAGTCATCAAAATCATTAGTGGACCCAGCACTCGGGAGGCAGAGGCAGGCGGATCTCTGTGAGTTCGAGACCAGCCTGGTCTACAAGAGCTAGTTCCAGGAAAGGCTCTAAAGCTGCAGAGAAACCCTGTCTCGAAAAACCAAAAAAAAAAAAAAAAAATCATTAGTGGAGAAGTATCTTAAGTTTGTTTCTCTTGCTGTGACCAAACACTGACAAAGGCCACATGGGAAAAAAAGACTATATTTGCTTCTCAGGTAACAGTTCATAATCAAGGGAAACCCAGGCAGAAACTCAAAGCAGGAACGGAAGCAGAGACCATGGAAACACACTTCTTACTGTCCTCCTTCAATGACTTACTCAACTACTCTTCCTATTTTATACAGTTCTGGCTCATTACCCCTGCTATGACACTGCCCTCAGTGGCTGTTCTTGATTGGTACAACAATGAATAATCAATAACATGCTGCAGACAGACCCACAAACCAATCTGATGAATGTGTTTTCCCAGCTGATGTTCTCTCTTCCCAGTTATGTTCATGCCAGTATTAGCCATCTATGAGGAGGGTGAGCAAACACATAACTTGATGTTGATAATGGCATTAATAAAAGCAAAGATAATATTAATGGACTAATACTGTGTCTATCTCTAGGAATTTTATATGTACTATTATTTTTATTTTGTCTTTACAACACTTTGTTGAAGCATATTATTTTTACTCTGATCCAAAAATCTTTCAGTATTACTTTTTCTCCATTTTAACTAACCTCGAAAATCAACTATTATTAATTAGCATTCCGAATACTCTCCCGGCTTTTCCTCACAACCACTGCACAGCACATGACTGTATCAGTGCACGCATATCTGAAGGTACCACAGAAAGTTAATTTATTATAGAATTGTCACGAGGAACAGTTGCTAATTCCATTATTTGATGATCAGTTATATTCAACTCACAGCAACTGGTGATAATTCCCTCTGTACATGGCTCTTTCTGATAGAGTTATATATAAAATCCCAAATTAGGTGGAATCATAACTGTGTTGTGGGTTTAAAAACAGAACAATGAGCCGGGCGGTGGTGGCGCACGCCTTTAATCCCAGCACTCGGGAGGCAGAGGCAGGCGGATCTCTGTGAGTTCGAGACCAGCCTGGTCTACAAGAGCTAGCTCAAGGACAGGCTCTAAAGCTGCAGAGAAATCCTGTCTCAAAAAATAACCAAAAAAAAAAAAAAACCAGAACAATGGAGACGTATTATTATTGAATAATATCCTGGAATGTCTAACGAGTATAACACAGAGATTATAACAGGCTGTTCTTCAAGGAATATCAATGTTCAATTACAGTTATTTGGTACGATGCCGATTTACCCAACACTGCCTTTTTTCTTAACAGCAATGCATTTGTCACTTCTGATCTCCCTTAAACAAATGACTCGTGTTTCTTTCTCTTTCTATCTGGAAGATATTTCCAGATATGCTGAAAGAATATCTGAGATAACTTTAATAACAATTTTAAATTTTGACTTTTTCTTTAAACTGATAGCCAATACTGTATGTGCTCATCATGAACAAACTGAAATTGTAAAGCATATACAAATCATGAAATGGTTAATTCTTATGTATTGACAAATGTTCACAGATATTATTTTGGTGCAAAATTTAAAAATCTACTCTACTTTTTTCAATAATACACTTTACCATCACTAATTATAATTATATGGACTATAATTTCTATAGTACAAAGGCAAGGTATTTTTCTTTATAACATTGAAAGTCACTGTAACCCTGAATATTCTGAATAAAACTCATAAGAACATATTGAGTGTGAACATTCCAGGACAGACTACAAAGCTACACAGAGAAACACTGACTTCAAAACCAAAAAAAAATTATGCAGGCATATCAAACAAACATCTATAAGTAGTTTGTGATATTCATATTCACCTAAAAAGATAATTAGCAGGAATTACAGAAATTCAAAACTTCAACAAGAATAAGAAGTACAGAAAGTTTTGTTCCCTGAATTCAGAGCACCTTAGTGCTTATTACCTTTCTTATGCTCATACCAAATTTTGACTCACTTTGACATTGAGGGAATGTGTTCTAGGAAGACAGATAGAAGGAACATTCAGAGGATGGAAGAGTTAAGTAGCATCTATAACAAAAGTTAGCAAAGATGATTTTTCTTCTTTCTCAATTTAGATGTATTCTCTAAAAGCTCATGGGCTTCTAGGTATATTTATTAATATTTCTAGCCTTTGCCTCTACCGGTCCTCATAACAATGCTTGCTACTTATCACCAGTACATTTTAGAACCATTGTCAAGATCATGTTATTTTAACCAAACATTTTGGTTTTCATTTCATGAGGAATAACACATAACCAATGTTTAAAACTGAAAAATAAAGAAGATTTTTTTCAGATAGAAGATTTTGAACATTTGTCTATCTCAAAACAACCTCAAATTCGTTTTTAAAAAGTATCTATTTTATTCATTTATTAGTGCTTCTTTTATTATTGCTCGCTGTTTTGTGTGGGTTAAATATTTTCAGCAATAATAAGCTCAATGCCAGTGTTTCTCACAGAGTGAGAAGATCTTTCTCCACGTATTTTTATAGGGTATTTGAACTAAACAGAAATTTAAAAGCTATAACTCAATAAAGATTATTTGTAGAAATGCTGTTTGGTAATATAATTCCTGGGTTATAAGAAACATAGTTTAGGCATCATATGTAATGTATCACTATATGAAAACTGTATGATTTCACTTTTTGCGCCACTTGAGAAGCCTCCCTCCAGTCCTCCAGATATTTAGGATGATGAGTATGTCTTTTTATTGAGTTCTAAAATAATGGGTGAAGGTTGGACTCTTTTAATCTTGAATTTATTTTCTTTCATTATTTATAGTATTCTAAGAACTTATCTATTCAGTATTCTTCATCTTCAGGATTTGTCTTTTCTTTCTATCAAAGTAATGATGTTCTGCTTATTTTGATTAATTTTATTATGTTCTAAAGATGATAGTTTCTTAAATGTGTCTTTTCAAGTTAATGTTTTAATAATTCCACATATAGGTAAAACTTATTACATTTTAAATGCATTTACCCTAACTAAGGAACATTTCTCTTCAATCTGTGTGAATGCTGTGGAATGGGTAACTTTTGTTTCTTTGTGATTGAATTAAACTTTTTTCACACAGTATTTTGATTATTATTTTGTCACTAATTGGCATTATCTCATTTTTTTATTTCAACTCTATTTTTTCCTCCCAGTTAATAACTTATGGTATCCAAGTTACATAAGCCACTTTAGGTATGGACTTATATCAGCAACAACAAACAAAATATGAAAAAAGACTGTTGAGCAAAAAAAGTTTGACAGAAGAACAGCTAATTAGATAGCATAATTTGATCTCTTTTTAAGGAGTGTGAAATGAGAAAATACTGTTCTTATCACTAAAACCTTACCTTAGACTCTACCCTCTTTTCTTTGTTTTCTAATTGAGGTACAGACACAGGCTCTCTTGATAATATTCTTCTTTATTTCAACACAAGAAAAGCTGACTTACATGAAAACAGACATATTGGTTTTAAGAAATCAAGGTGAAGTTTGTGTCTGAGACAAAACATGAGGTAGTGTAATACCCAAAGATACAAAACACACATTAATCCTACTGTTATTGTTTACGGAATACAAATATAAGGTCTTCCACAATAGACACGTCTGTGGCTTTCATTAAGTCCACTTGTCTTTCTTTGTCCACTTAGCTGTGATATGTTGTTGCTGCAGCCAAATTCCCAGCATGGACCAGTTGTCTCTATTTACCTTGCTGCCGTGTGTACCGGAGAAACACCACTGGAAATATTGTTATAAAATGGTCTCTGATACCTATTATTTATCCTATTCATTTTCCACAGCCTTCACTGAAGCCTCTGGAGCCACTCCAGAGGAGGCATTTGTCATAGCAAAGTCTTAATGAAATCTAGGGAAGGATGGGCATCTGAGGAAATGACAAAAGATACCTTGTCTCAGGAGACTTGTGGACTTATGTGACAGGTTACCTGTAGAAGTTCATTTTAGAGAAAGAAAACCTTGAAAATGGATTTTAAAAGTTTCCCTTTATTTTAAATACCTGCTTTTAGTTAAGGAAAATTGTGTAAGAAAAACCATGGGCTTTTAAATAACTGCTTATGGCCTATAACGACTTGATGATACAATCTGAACCACTGGCTATACTTGAAAACATGCAAGAAGTCTTCATTGCTTGGTAGATATTCCAAGGAACTTTAAACATTATCTTAATAAAAATAAATTTATCATTATTTAAAACAATAAAGCCTGTAGCCATATTGCAAAGATTTTTTTTTACATTTTTATATGGCGAGTGACAGTTTAACTAACTGTTGATAAACCACTACCCTACTGCAAGAAAAAGTTATGAATATGCATTGATCTGGAACAGTCATACTGTCAAGATGTGACAGGCCCATCCCATGTTATTAGTGTTGCACACTTTAGGATGCAAGGTGCAGCTTTTCTTATAGTCTGAAGGAACTTTAAACTTCCCTTTGTCTTATAAACATTCAACACCTGACATATGGAGTTCCTGTCTAGAACTTTAACCTCATCATTTATCATAATTTATCTAGCTCATGCATGCTCTCTTTCCATGCTCTAAATGATTATATCACACATTGTCCAAATCTAGACATTTGTGAGAAGAATGGAAACAACAGGTGCATATTAGGCAGAAAAATTAAGACACATTGACATCATCTTTGAGAGACTCCACTATTCCAGTAATTCCCCAAGGGCATTTCTCTATTTTCTTTCCTCATATCCCTGATCATGCTACTATATGTTTCTATTAAAATTAAAATTATGCCCCTTCATACAGACATATTCAAGAAACAAATTTATTTAAAGTCCAAGTGTAATAGGAGCTCTTTCTTTACAAGTACAAAGTCTGGTGCATAACTTCTCAAAAGCAACACAATGTGGTAAACATACATTCGCCTCAGTAGAGCTGCAAAGAAAATAAATAAATAGGAACACATCATTCATTTATAACTGTGAGTTATCTGTATTATATGATTGATCCATATGTCTAGTATTGCAGACAGAATACCAGTGAAGAGACAAAGGAAGAAAAAGAAATGAAGAACTCTTAAAGAAATAAAATGTGGTTCATTAAAACATTGAGTCCAATAAGATCTGCCTTCTTAACCTTTCCCCAAAGTTCAGCCCATCCAAGGCTAATCACAAGGTTCGTGAATTGTTTGGCTTGCAGAATGAAGTATTTTGTTCTAATTGAATGAGCCTAGTACACATTCTGCATGTAGAATAGATTTCTAAATTAATTTTTCACTCCTCTTGTCATCTGAAAGCATCTAAGGTAACACAATTTTCAACAATTTAAAAACAAATGACTTCAATTCAACTGGCCTATATTTTATGCCTTTTAAAAAATTAACTGTTATCACAGCTCAATGTGCCAAGTGTCAACCTTATCAAATTTCTCAGTGCCCAAGGAAATGAATGTAATTGCTTCCTCTGTATGATATATTGTACATAATTGGCTTCCTATCACAAAGCAGCTGGAAAATATTCACAAAATCTGAAAGAAGCCTGCATTTGTATTCAGGTCATGGACTCCAAATGGGTGTTTTTGTTTTAATGTAGGCTGTGACAAAAGCAACAATAAAATTTCTGTTGATATAAAGAAACTAACAGAAACAAACATAGAAAGTCATCAATTATTTTGTAGATTCCCATTGTTATAAATAAAGCTATTGAGGTCAACTCAATATTTCCTTGACATTTTGTACTTATTCACATAATCACACATTTTAATTTTTTTAAATATTTTAAAATTAATAGAAGTGTTAGTATTTTCTGTGCCTCTTACAAATCCATGTGGACCCCCAATAGCATTTCTGATATCATTTCTTCAATTAAAACCTACTGTAGAAGGTTATGTCTCCAGAAATATCTCCCATTTACTTGGATGTATTTCCATCAGGTAACCTCCACTTCAGGAATCCAAAGATGGACCACAGGGAAGTACATCTTCCTTCTGTGATGAGCATTGCTTAGCACCACTTGCATGTTATATGGGCTTATTAAGGACTTCTAAAATATAACTGGGAGGCGGGTGGAGGATGGGGGTGTGAGTGGGGGGGATGGGGTGTGTGTGTATGTATGTGTTTGCATACATGGCTGTGTGGGTATGTGTGTTTTCAAGCATATGACCTGAGATATTGTAGATATCTGAAGACAACTTTTAAGACTTGGTTCTCAGCCGGGCAGTGGTGGAGCATGCCTTTAATCCCAGCACTCAGGAGGCAGAGGCTGGCAGATCTCTGTGAATTTGAAACAAGTCTAATCTACAAGAGCTAGTTATAAGACAGGCTCCAAAGCTATTGAGAAATCCTGTCTTGAAAAAAAATATTAGATAAAAAAGAAAAAGAATTGGTTCTCTTCTTGCCTCTTCTTTTGAAGCAGAGCCTGTCTCTGAAACTTTCTGCCATTAATTCTGACCTTTTCACCTTTTATTCCACCATAAAGCACTGGAATTACAGATGTATACTACCACGTAGACCTTTAACCTGGATTCTTGGATTTGAACTCAGGTCATCAGATTGGGCAGCAAGCACTTTCTTCCACTGACATGTCTTCCCAGAACCATTAGTGATGCTTCTTAACATTTCTAATCACACTGAGTTTAAGAGAAAGTGTATACTTTTTAGAGGAAAATACTGAAGTATTTAGGGTTACCATGCCTACAACCTACTCTCAAACATTTTAAAAAATTTCAAGATTCAAGATGTCATTGTTTTTTACCGCTGAGTAGTACTCTAATATGTATATATTCCACACTTTCTTCATCCATTCTTCCACTGAAGGTCATCTAGGTTGTTTCCAGGTTCTGGCTATTACAAATAATGCTGCTATAAACATAGTTGAACAGATGCTTTTGTAATATGATTGGGCATCTCTTGGGTAAATTCCCAAGAGTGGGATTGCTGGGTCCTGGGGTAGGTGGATCCCAAATTTCCTGAGAAACCTCCACACTGCTTTCCAAAGCGGTTGCACAAGTTTGCATTCCCACCAGCAATGGATGAGTGTACCCCTTACTCCACATCCTCTCCAGCAAAGGCTATCATTGGTGTTTTTGATTTTAGCCATTCTGACAGGTGTAAGATGGTATCTCAACGTTGTTTTGATTTGCATTTCCCTGATTGCTAAGGAGGTTGAGCATGCCCTTAAGTGTCTTTTGGCCACAGGGGACCAAACCGGACTCTCTGAATGTGGCTGACGGTGGAGGAGGACTGAGAAACCAAGGACAAAGGCAATGAACGTGAAATCTACAGCATGGACGGGCTCACTGTGAGCCTTGTCAGTTTGGTTGCTCACCTTCCTGGACTTAGGGGGAGCTGGGAGGACCTTGGACTTAACATAGTGAAGGGAACCCTGATGGCTCTTTGTCTTGGAGAGGGGTGGAGTGGGGGTATGGGTGGAAGGGAGGGGAGGGAAGGGGGAGGAGAAGGGAAGGAGATGGAAATCTTTAATAAAAAATGAGGAAAAAATTTCAAGATATGTAATAAAGGAAAAGGAGCATGGAGACAGAAAGATACTATGAAATACTAACATTTCATGCAGCATTGGTGTTGTTAAATAACAACACTTGGAAAATCTTGATAATGTCACAGCTGTCTATAGTCTTATACATCAAAAAAAAATTGAAACAACAACCTCAAATAATCATGAACACTTAAAGAAAGTAAGGACTATAATAGGTATGAGAAAAATGCTTTCACTGTTGTGAAAGGCAGTAGGAAGCCCAAATGAAACCACTGGTTTTTCTAATATCAGTTGCTTAAATGTGTAAGGATATGTGGATCTTATAAATATAGATTGAAAATAGTTTAGTGCTAACTGTTTTATATACAACACAATTCTTGCTGAATATCTAATTAATGAAACCTAGAAAATACAAATTGTATTGAGATACCTACATTGTAGTGAAAACAAAATCAAAGAAAAAGAAATCCTGCCCCATGGCTCAGGGAACATCCTGGAAGCAAGGAAGGAAAGATTATAACAACCAGAGGTTAGGGTAGACTGACCTGAAACAGTGTCTTTTGAATACTTTAGTGACATTGAAGTCACACATTCACACTGTTTCTGATTTCCTAGAGAAAAATCTATCCAAATATCAAGCCTGTAAAATTTCCAGCATACAACGAGCGTGGCTTCTGAGAAACTAATGCTGTGGAATCAAGACCCACGACACGTAACTTTGTCACATCTGAGGCCCTTTCGGTTAGGTAAGGATTCAATGAAGTCATTACAGGCTCTCTCTCAGGAATGTAGTCTCATGCCTGACTTTAAAATGCAACGTTAAAGAGCACACAAAAGCAGTGTGGAGGTCTGGTTTTATTGGCTTTATGCGCCGATGCCTCATTTAACATTCGCTAAATTACAAAAATATTGGTGTCAAAACAAAAAAAAATTCCAGCATAGACTGGAAGGAGACTATGAAGCCCCACTCTTACCTTAAGGAGATTTGGAAGTTGAAAGCCCCTTTAGGGAGAACCAATTTGCTTCAAGGAAGTGTCCCGTTTAGGATGCTCATGGCTTTAGTAACTGTCACTATTCACATGAATATTATATAAGAACGGCACTGATTGGTCTCAGTGGGCTGTGAAAGGAGAACATGCACTTGGGAAGTGAATGTGTCAGGGTTGTTTGGGAGAAGTTAGAGGGAAAATGTAAGATTAATATTACAAGAATATAGTATACATCTCTGAAATTAACAGAGTGAATAAAAACACTGGAAAAATGATTTTGCAATTAGATTATATGGAGATCCATTTGGTAAATCAGTCAACAAGCATGTGCATGTATGCACACACATTCACACACACACACAACACACACACACACACACAGAGCGAGAGAGAGAGAGAGAGAGAGAGAGAGAGAGAGAGAGAGAGAGAGAGAGAGAGAGAGAGAGAGAGAGAGAAAGAATGGAGGAGTTTCCCAACGGTTACTTCCTAGAGAAAATGAGATCCCATGGTAAATTGCCCTTTTCTCTGTAGTTGGACAGACAGAAAACAATATGAATCCGTGTCTTCTTCCTAGCAGGATGAGAGGGAATACAAATGGAACTGAGGGTTCTCAGTTTCCTCTATACATCAATGTATCTTATCTGTGTTAGATTTGGGAACACTTCAGTAGGAGCTCTGAATGTGAGAGTAGAGATGCTGATTGAAGGGTAAAAGTGCAGTGATGGAGACAGAAATAAAGGAGAGCTCCACAGGGTAAAATGATAAGGGGCTCAGGGAGAGTCATAGCTCTCATGTCTAGCAGTTAACTGGACAGAAATAAAATCAGTCATCAGATTCATTGGCCTTGGCTCAGAGAGAACTTCCCTTAGACCAGTGGATAAAAAAGTAGGAGAGAATTGCAAGACCAATCTGAAAGTAAAGAGCACCACAAGTGCTCCAGTACACACACACCACACAAACACATACACACACACACACACACACAAAGACAGATCCAACTACAAGAAACCAAATATCCAACCGCAAGAAAGTGGGTGATTAAACTATTCAAAGTAAATAATTGCCTGTCCTCTACTGATAAAGTCTTTGTATATTCATATTATTACCTTCATTTAGTTATTTTCTCTAATATTGTATACTTCTTATTGCTAAGAAGTATAAGTTCTCATTCTTCTGATTGAAGGTATGTATTTCTCTCTACACAAAGGTAAACCACTGATAAAAGCATGGGACTGGGCTGCATTAGGGTGGGAAACTCATCATAACTATTTTTCTTAGAAACAACATGACCAACTATAAGTCTTAAGAAAAGACCATTTATGTAGGAAATTTCTAAATGAAATTTATTTATTAATGTCAAAATAATTTTGGAATATTGAGAGTGATTTCACTGATCAAATATGCCTGGAGACAGAGGAGCCATAGTTATTGGCTACTTCTCATGGAACTGAAGAGGGTTAGAAGTCATTTGGCATTCTAACCATCAAACCACTCAGCCATATCCTCTAATGGGGGAATTTTCCATTACTTTCTTGAATTAACTTTCTGTGTATCTCATCAGAAATGAACAGGATAATAATAACTTACTTGAATACCTATTAATTCTAGTAGAACTCTTTCCTTAAGTTTTAATGTAATATTGACTTGAAAGAGATCTCTAGAAATGATGAGTTAAGTGAAAAGATTCATAGCCTAGTGGACTCTAGCAAAACTAAGAGAAAAGAAAGCCTTGATTATAGATCCTGGAGCAAATGACTACAACTCTACATGGCTCATTTTCCTTGACTTTAAAATGGAGATCATAATAGTCCCTAATTTATAAAGTTGTTATAATAATTAAATGAGTTAATGTATGAAAACACTTAGCTCGATGAGTGGAACATAGTAAATGTTCAATAAACATTATCATTCAATTCTCAGTTAAAAGAATGTGAGGATTAAAGATCATGCTCATGCCTGCTTAATGGGAAAGAACAAATAGCTATTGAAAAGCCAATGTTATTAGGCTCTACCCCACCCTCTTCTATATTCAAGATTCATTAACTCTTTAATTCAGATTTAAAAACTGATAACTATAAAGGCCCAGGAAGTACCACAGAGAATAGGAAGATCAATGAGAAATCGAGCCCAGGTTTCTCATGCAGCAAAACACTGCCCTTTTCACTACTGCACGTTGTAATGCTTTTCAGTGTAGCTTGTGGCAGGAATAGAAATCACTGTGAATTAAGGGATTTTTTAAGTACCAGGTTTCTTGTCTGTGAGTTTCAGAATTATGTTTGATTTTTACTGTTCTTTAATGCAGGCAATTTTTAACTACTTTGTGGGCCTAATATACATGTATAAAATCTCTCTCTCTCTCTCTCTCTCTCTCTCTCTCTCTCTCTCTCTCTCTCTCTCACACACACACACACACACACACACACACACACACACACACACACACGTGGAGAATACTTTGCAGTTTGCCATTCTCTGCCATCACCTTTTGGGTCCCTGGGAATAAACTCAGGTTACCTGTTGAACCCTCTTGCAATACCAAGTCAAGTAAGATATAATAACTATCTAAAGTAGAAGTATCATGGGATTTTCATGATCATTTGGTCCCCTTTTCACCCTGTCCTTCCCCCACAACATGAAAGATGGAAGAGACAAGGTAAGATGAGGAACTAAAATTCAGCCACATCTCTCCTGGTGTGAGAGAAAAACAAAATTGTGAAAGGGTTTCTGGACTCTCATGGATTCTGAGCTGCTGGCAGAAAACTATATACACACACACACACACACAAATTCCCATGACAAATTCCCTGGTTGGAAATATTTCATGAAGTCTTTGACCCTCTGCAGCCTCAGTAACTATGATATTCAGCTAGGTGACTCACACTCATCTCTCTAAAAACCTTAGGCTCACCTAGGTCTCCCATCTACCCAATTAGAATGGACCTCTAAGATTGACATATGGTTCTGGCACTGTTTAAAGGGAATGAGCACCTTTGGTAGCTCAGTTGAATGAGCGAAGGATGAAATAGTCAAGGCTTTTGTGATTTATTGGACAGATACTAAAGGTATGCATCTATGCATGCAGAAAGAAAGTATAAAATAAAGTCATCTCCATGATCATACATGAGTTCACAGTAGCATCTCATTCTGGGCTCTTCTGAAAGCAGAACAAATTCGAGTGGAATTCTGAAAAATTATTTCACCCAACATGGTTGAGGCTTCAAAAATTATATCCCAAATACAAATTTAAAATACAGTTTCCATGAGATATTTTCAAGCATGAAGTTAATTTGAACTACCTAAATAGATAATTACTAAATTTTATTTTATATTTATGGAATAAGGTATACAGGGAATTTAATGTTCCATATCAACTTATCCAAGGATCACCCAGATCTAGGAAGAAATAGGCAAACAAGAAAAAAGAAAAATTTGTAACTGAAATGTGTCTTCTATTATTACATAATCAATGACAGCAAAATTAGAAAACCATTAGTGGCTTCAATACAAGTTGTCAGTTAGATTTTAGAGACTAGTGGTCTTTCCCCCAAAAACTCTGCTAGTTGTAACTGCTTTACCTGCTCCACACTTAGGCACACTATACATTGTCCTGTCCTTCAAAGAGTATGGAAACAGCACTATTTTCTCATGATAGCCAATCACAAAGTGATATGACAAGTTAAATTCTAAATCAAATAAAACATGGCACATATTTTTAATCTTCTGTATCCCATGAAGTAACATGTTTTGTCAGATAATTTACTGATGTCAATGTATAACTTGTCTCTCCCATTCATCTTGGGTTTCATGTTTAGCATACCCATCTCAGAGGCAACCAGTACCTCTGGGGAAATACTACCAGGAAAAGTAGAGAGAAACGGAGTAATACACAGAATACACAGCTTGTGACTCTGTGGTTGGCAACAAACAGAAGACACTGTCCAAATCCTTTCTGGCCAAAGAAACGGTTCTGTAGAAGGAAACAGGAATGTACTGAATCCGGAAGTAAAGCATGTTGTTTGTTTAGGAGTGGAGAACCACAAGTCCTGAATGCATGAGAACTGCTTTCAATGCTCTCCAAATATTTGCTTATGGAGTTTTTGGTTTATCTAGATACACTCGGTTTGGCTTAGTTGTTTGTGGCATGTGCCTGGGCTGGCATATCCAGGGATACCTTGGGATGCTACCCCAGAACTCAAGAGATGACGCAAATACAGACCCAGAGACAGGAACTTAAGCAAGCATCTTGGGAGAGAATGGGGAGTACAAAAACCAATCTTGTGGCTCGAACTGACCTAAAGATGGGGAAAGGAAAGTTGGTGCCCAGTGTTCTCGTGCTGCTGTTTCTGCCTACAAACAGGTGCATAGGAGAAACCTTCAAGGTAATCAAAGAGTGGGAATACTGTGGTGAGTTCAAAGTAGTGGTCAAAGCCCCAGATGAAGACACTCTCATTAACTTACTAATCAATGCAAAAATATTGAGACTGACTGTAAATTCAATCCAAGATTCTGGATATACTCAGATTGAACCAGGCTTTCAAACTGCCCTAAAACATGGGCCAGGATCAGTAGGATTAATTGATGAAGTTACTAGCCACATAGAACTTTACTAGATTGGCCTTTATGTGAGAATAAGTCTGTCTGAATAGTATAAAAGCTGTCAGCAACAATAAAGGCTTAATTCTTGTCCCACTTTAAAAAAATAAGAGTTTACTGAATCATCCAGGATACTGAAAATTAGCAGATGAAGTAGGAATGTTTTCAATGTAGGAATTCTTCAGATGGTAGCTTGTTGATAAGAAAACTACTGAAAATATTATTTTGGATATATCTTCTTCCAAAAATTATCCCCTGCTCCCTATGTGTAGCTGCTTAAAACCGCTTGAGGCTTCTCTCTTCAACCCTGTAGTCTCAAGCACACCAGGTTAATGAGGGAGGTGCTGTGAGAGTAACAAATTGTCTTTATTATGGAGAAACAAGAGAAATGGGGTTCATAGATGAATAGAAATGGGCTGATTGATAAAAGAGAGCTAGCCAATAAGAAACCTAAGCCATTGGCCAAACAATTGTAACAGATATTAAGCCTCAGAGTGGTTATTTCATAAGCGACTGCGGGGAATGTGTGGTCAGAGAGAAACCCATCAAATAGGACCTGTGGGATGGGGATAAAGTTCCATTTGCAACAGGTGCTGGCCTGCGCTGACTCTGTGCCTGCTAAACACAGCTCTCATAGTGTCCTGACTAAAGAGGAGTGTGAACTTTATGCAGAAAAAAGGTCAGGCCCATTTCTGTTCAAATCTCTAACAAGCATTTACTTTCAGTTTTTAGCAAACTATGTCATGCAGGAAACTCCAGAAATCTATAGGATTCCTTCCCTCTTTCCTCCTTTCCTCCCTCCCTCCCACCTTTCCTGCCTCCCACCTTCCCTCCCTCCCTCCCACCCTCTCTCCCTCCCTCCCTTCCTTTCTTCCTTCTTCCCTACTTCTTTCTTTCCTTATTTCTTTTCTTTCTCCCTTTTTTAAAATTAATTTTTATTATGGTGAGAATACCAATAAGGAAGCTTAACAAATTTTAAGTGTACTCTGTAATGGCGTGAACAGAAACTCATGAGCTCTATGAAATGTAATGTCCTGGTACAACTAAATTTTATTTCTACTGGACTCCATTCCCCTACTTTTTAAATTCTGTCTATTCTCGGTGCCTCATATTAGTGGAATCCTGCAGGCAGCACTGGTCTTTTCTGAAAAGCTCTGGCGGATTTCACCTATGCATCAATATTTGTCCATATTGCCACAATTTACAGATTTTCTTCCTTCAAAAATTGGAATAATAGTTCATTCCATGAATATAAAACATTTTCCCATCAATGAGTATGTAACTTAGTGTAGCATGAATCATAAAAACCCTGAGACAGATATTGGGGTTCAATTTGAAGAACAGAAAAGCAAAGCGGCCAAGCCACTAGAGAACTCTTATCTCTATGAAATCTTCAGACTGCAAGAGAGCAAGTTTCTGTCTCATATTGCCTTATAGACCACTCTAGTGCTAGGATTAAAGGATGCACCACCACTGCCTGGCCACTATGGCTAACTAGTGTGGCTGCTGGGATAAAGGTGTGTGCCACCACTGCCTGGTTTGCGTTCTGATATTCAGGCAAGTTTCATTTATTAAAATACAAATGAAATGTCACTACAACCTAGAATGAAGTTTTGGCTGTCGTGAGTCATGAATCATGCTAAGATGAACATAGACTTTTAATATCATTCTGAGATTCTGACTTCAATTCTGTTTGAAAAAAATATTCTAAATATGATGCTAGATCACATAGTAATTCTTGTTTAGTTATTTTAGAACATACCATATTATTTTTCAGATTATATAAATTTCTTTCCAAATCTCCTATCTTTTTCCTTATTTGTTTACAATTTTACATATTGTGGATATGTTTCTCATGGGAAAACTATCAATTTCAAGTTTCCTAGTTTATAAGCAGTGAAGGAAAAAGTGGATTGTATCTCAGCTCACAGTTATTTATATATTTTAAAACATAAGTCTGTACAGCACTCTGTATTTCTCTGTGGTGGCTCAGGTATAATGCAAAAATTAATATGTGTGGATAATTTTATTTGTAGATATATCATTTCATTTTAAGAATCTTGTTATCTTTATTCACAAAAAATTCAAGAACTTAGAGCAAGATAGTAGACTTGTTCAAATATTTCCCAAATAAAAAACTTTCAACTCTATATTCTATATAAATATTAAGAGATATGAAACTCTGTCGAATTACCTGACTTGTATGATAAATTTTATAAAAACCTATGTAGTCAAAACACGATAAAATAAACCTTGCCGCCGGGCGGTGGTGGCGCACGCCTTTAATCCCAGCACTCGGGAGGCAGAGGCAGGCGGATCTCTGTGAGTTCGAGGCCAGCCTGGTCTACAAGAGCTAGTTCCAGGACAGGCACCAAAGCCACAGAGAAACCCTGTCTCGAAAAACCAAAAATAAAATAAAATAAAATAAAATAAACCTTGCCTTAATGTTTCATTGGCAGGACTATCTAAAGTTCACTTGTGTTTAATCTTTCTGTTTCCAAATGAAGAACAAATCTCTTTTAGGCATGACAATGTTAATATATGGTGTTTTTTATGAAATAACCATGACTATGTAACCCCATTCTCATGTTAAGAACTGCTTATTTTTATCTTTATAACTTATGATGCAGAGTAGATCTTGAGGAGGTTTAGTGAAACCTCAAGTTAGATGGAATGACTTCCAGATGCATTTACACACTGACCTTTATTATTCTTTTCATCTGCACGCTGAGGATTTTCCCAACTCCATCCTTTCTGTGTCTCTGTCCTTGCCCGCATGGTGGCTCTTTCCCTGGGTACCCACCAGTATTTCTTGAACTGTCCTTTCATCCATTCTCCATCCCGCTACCCTGCACAGACCTTCTCCAGGAAGATAACTCATCATAGTCTAGATTTTCTCTTCTTCATTTCTTTTATTTCAAAACACATCTGGCTTGTTCCAATCCTTAAAAATATAGGTGGTAAATTGTTAATAGCTAACAAAAGATTTATAACCACAGAGAGATGTGAATTTTAATGAGACATCCCTATATATACAATTTAATGGAAATAAATTTTAGCCCGGTAGTGCTATTTCTGCCATCATGGCAGACTCCCTGGGAAGATATTATTGATTAATAACCCAAACCTCTATGCAGCTGGTCTCCTTAGCAACCCCTGCTGTAGGTCATGGTGTTTCTTTCCATTTCTTTTTTTTTAGCAAGTCTAAACTCTGACAGAATCTGGAATCAAAACTTTTCACATAAAGATATAAGTGAAAATTTTCTTTTGAATTTGAAATCATGTATCTTTGGATATAGAGGTAACTTTATACCCACCTAGCTCAAACTTATAGAATATGAAACTTATATCGGTTTATGTGGATGACACAGGGCACAGAAAGTTTTTAATAAACCATTTTGTTAACTCCTCCTCTTACTGTAGTTCTTTCCTAAAGACCGAGCTAAAATGTGTGGTTAAAATACAAACCCTCACACAGTGTTTTTTGGGAGCTGCTAACTGGATGTTCAGAGCTGTAAGCTCTTGAAACCTATTGTCCCTGGACTGCAGCTTCAGTGTTGGGCTGGGCTGGATCGTCATTGGCAAGAGAGTCTTCACTCAGCATCTCTACAGGCTGTACAGTGACAATAGCCTTTCAGAGCCTGCCTTTCAGCATTCAACAGTCTGAGCTCTGTCTGCCATCAGGAAACATGAGAATAATCAGAGAAAATTTCCCAGGGAGTCAGAGGACATTGAAGGTAGCTTGAGGGCAGGTGCCACAGCTTTGCTGGATTAAAGGATTGGGCAATAAACACATCCCTAGGTACAAATGAAAACCTATGGAACTTTTTACTTCTGATGAAAAATTAGGATATTTGTAGTTGGTGAATATAATTCTGAATTCTTCAGGCAGCAACTCACTATATCAGAGCACAAAACTCAACTAATGAGGCCAGAGTCACAGATCTATTCCAGCGAGGAAGAGTTTTCCTTCATTCTATCTAAAGTTTCTTACTGCTAAAGGCCTGACTCGAAGAGAGGTGTTGGAGCTTTATGATACGGGAAACAAATAGAAAGGCAAAGTCTTTGTCAGAACAAAGACAGAATCATCTATATACTGACACAGAACACTTTTATCTAAGTCATTTAATTTTATACCCAAACTTATGAGAATAGGTTAACTTCATTTTTAATAATCCATCTGTTTACATAACATAAATCATATGAACCAGTTAAATAAACTATAATTCATAAAACCGTAAAACTAGATGAATATGTATGCACTTATAAATATTATACTGCCTGTGGTTTTAGGGTCACTTTCACATTCTTATCCAACTCCTCAGCAATTCAGGTAGAATCGATGTGAGAGTAGATAACTATCATTCTGTACTTCTTGATTGACACATAATATCTGTGCATAAATATGCACTGACTGTTGTATATATTCTCTTTTTAGATAGTCCAATCACATGCTAGAGATGAGGAAGACAAGCAGAACAGAATCAAAATGAAAAGAAAGAAATAGTACATAGCCATTACCTGACTCTCTACGCACAACATCACAGTCTGTGTCCATTTTATCTCCATGTCAACTTAATCCAAACTCTAGTTCAACTATGGTGGTATCTAAAAAGCAGGAATGTTTATTAAATCAGTTTTCCATCAACATCTAATAAACACTCTAATTTTTGTTTTACTATTTATACCTACTTATTTACCTATTTATATTTTAAATAATCTAATTTCAGTAGTATAATTGAAATATTTCAAATTACTATATGAAATTTAACATATTTATAAAATCAAATCATGAGATAGATGTGTCTTCATTTATTCAGAGCACTTTCAATATACTTTATTTTATATATATATATATATTTTTTTTAAAATTCCTTATTCTGTTCAATAATCCCTGCTGTTTGTTCTATGCAAATATTTAGATTTTAATATTTTAATAGGAAAATATATTTTCTCTGTCACCTTTATATTGCTTCCCAAACTCGTGCACACTGTTGGTACAATTATTAGTGCAAACAAACTTGGAGGAGCATACTTTGGATGGTGTTTACAGAGCTCACTCCAATGCATAGACTAAACCTTCAAACTCTCTGCCTGCAGTTTCTAAGATATAACCCAGTATACCTTAAGGGCCTTCACTGGAATGTTCAGTTTTCCTGGCTTGGAGAGTTACAACTAATGGCTAGAGTGAATGGATACTTCCTTGCCAATTAAAAGTAATGGGAAAAAAATAAAAAGGAAAAGAAAAGACACATCTGCTCCTAGATATCGTGGAGGAAAAATAATAAAAACAAATATTCTGGCGAGCAGGGATATCTGGGAGAATCCAGAGTGTTTATAACTGTACTGAGCAGAGCCATGTTCAGAAATGTGGAGGGGAAGGCAGAGGGGAAAAGAAGAACCAGGTGCAGCATCCAGGAAGTTAAAGGTATTAAAGAGGAGGCTAACCAAAATGTCTGGATTATATGGGAAGAGTCTCTGGAGTCAGGGCAGCCCAGTCCCCTGACTGGAGAGTTCAGGGTAGGCAGTAGGATATGCAAGCCATATGCTGTAACAGGTAGGGACTGAGAGATGCTGAAAGAACCTGGTGTTCAAGCAGGTCTTTTTGATATGTTAAATAAGCCCCTCAGCCCTTTGTCGGGAATTTGAAATTTAACGAAAAGTAGATTGTGATCCAGAGTTAAGAAGAAACTACTTCCCTATATAAATCATATAAATGATTGGCAATGGAGCACAATAGAGAGATACACTAGGAAAAAGAAATTAAGAAAACTATACTCAAAAATGCACAGATAAAGATGACAACCAGAATCCACAACTAATCAGAGTATTAAAGTCAGGTGGTTCATAGAAGAATGGCATCAGATACCAATCTTCACTGGAAATGCTCAAGAAGACCCATTCCAAAGTGCACCTCACTGATGCCCTAGGAGTTTCTCAATTATACAAATGAATTGAAAATGGAAATTAAGCATGGAACTCAATGAAAAGGATCTTGGGCTTTAGCATTCAATAAAGTTTAAGAGACTGCTATAGGATTTACGAACTGGACAGATAGATTCTACTACTTGTAGGGCAGCTGATTTTCTAGGCTATGTTCAGACATGACTGATGAGAGACAATAGAGTCAATCTATAATATCAGTGTGGTGTTTAAAAGAAAATGGTTCTCATAGGTTAATAAGTTTGGGTACCTGGTCCCCAGTTGGTGGAATTGCTTGGAAAGATTAGGAGGTGTGACTTTATTGAAGGTGGTATGTGACTGAGGGCTAACATGGGGAATTCAAACGACTACTGCCATCCCCAGCCTGCCTCACTCACTTTACTACTTGTGAATCAAGATGCCAACTCTCAGCTGTTTCCACTGCCAAGCCTTTATGCCTTTAGTCTGGCTTTGTGAACTTCAATCCTATGAAACCTTGTCAGTCAATTCAAACGCTTTCTTTTATAAGTTGTTTTTCTCATGGTATATTATCTCAACAATATAAAAACAACTAAAAACAGAAACAAAACCAGAAAAATTCTTAAGATGATTAAATGTTGCCTTTAAGTATATTTGGCTAATTAAAACTTTTATTGTAAAATATCTGAATGAAATGTTTGATAGATATGCTCTGTGTTAAAAATAAAGAGGTTGTTTGGGTTATATGTTTGTTAACTAAGTAAAAAAGTAATCGTTACTTAGAAAGTAGCATTCCTGGCACACTTAGAAACTTATCCTCCTTTTCCTTCTTCGCTCATATACCTCTTTCATCAGTCCTGCACTTTATCTCTTGGTCACATCTCATAGACTCTGAGGAACTGAGAGTTCACAACATATAACACAGTGAGAATGTTCTGTCCATTCCTTTTTTTCTTTTTTTTTTCTTTTTTTGGTTTTTCGAGACAGGGTTTCTCTGCAGCTATTTTAGAGCCTGTCCCGGAACTAGCTCTTGTAACCCAGGCTGGCCTCGAACTCACAGAGATCCGCCTGCCTCTGCCTCCCGAGTGCTGGGATTAAAGGCGTGCGCCACCACCGCCCGCTTCTTCTGTCCATTCTTGACCCAGGGTTGTGTTGGAGTAGAATGCCAACTTGGAGTTCATACAATTTTGAAATAACGGCAATAGAAGCACATTATAAGCTAAATTTTGGTGATTCATATATTATACCTAACTAAACAAAATTTGCAGATCATAAATCTTTGTGTACCTCAGAGACCCTAGGGATGTATTAGGTTATTTCTGTGTAATATTATGTAACAATTTTCCTTATTGTAAGAAGAAATTATAACCAGTTTGAGCATTCAAAGGAAAAATCAGCAGAAGCAGAGAAAATTGTGAATACTATAACTATATTACAGAAGATGAATAGATTTGAACAAACAAGTTTTTTACTTATAAAACACATTTTTTTTCACTCAGTAAAACCCAAATGAAGCAATGTTAATTACTTGCCTTCTACCCAGAATATTTCAATTTGTTTTTTATAGTATTACATTATTTTGGTACATGAACTGAATACATAATAGAACATTAACTCCTTATGGTAAATTAAGGAAGAAATCAGTATAATAATCCTTTTTGTGGAGGAGGAGATGAAAGCAGTTATGCAATCCATTAGTGAATCATATTTATTAGATTCCCAGAAGGAGTCTTCAGTTAAAATTCAATACTTTCTTCTTAGCATGTACAATCCCTTAGAAATTGGGTATATTGTGAGTGAAGCATTTTGTTAGAGGAGGTTTTGCAAACACAGTGCAGGTAATAATTTTGTAATCTTCCTTCCTATGCTATACTCTTGTCACTTGCTTACTGTAAAATCCTTGACCAGGGACTGGTAAGATAACCCCACTGTTAATGGACGTGCCAGGAGTGTAGGTTTGTTGTTCAGATCCCTAGGACCTAAATAAATGCCAATAGGCATGGTAAATCTCCTCTAATTCAGTGCTCAAAAGGCAGATACAGAGATCGCTATAACATGCTAGCTAGCTATACTTACTAGCTGTATGGGTGAGAAAATATCCTGGTAGGGAGACCCTGCCTCAAAGGATAGAGAGTGATCAAGAAAAATTCTCAAATCAACCTTGAACCTAAACATACATGCACACATGTACACACACACCCACACATAGCATGTGAGAAAACGATAGGCAATCTTCATATATAGACATAAAGAAGATAATACTCTGCTATAATGGGATGAGGGTGTAGTAGGTTCTAAGATAGGCAATCTTTATATATAGATAGAAAGAAAATAATAATCTGCTATAATAGGATGAGGGTGTAGTAGGTTTCATCAAGTACTGACTACCTAAACTGACACATAAGCACATCACATGTTACTCACATATAATCACCACTGACCTCGTAAACCTTAGCTGAGGTATTGCTACTAAAATAGCCTAGGAAATGAGGCACTGAGAAGTTAATTGTCCCAATCCCATACATATACAATGAGAAATGCTATCATTGCCAAAAAGCTTCAATATCTGTTTTAAAGTCAGATGATTAATTTGAAATATGAAAACTGAATGTGATAGAAGAGAAAGTAGGAAGTAGCCTTCAATGCATGAGCTAGGAGACCACTTCCTAAATAAAACACCAGTAGCACAGATACTGAGAACAACAATAAATAAATGGGATCTCCCAAAACTGAGAAGCTTCTGAAAAGCAAAGGTCACAGTCAATAAGACAAAAAGTCGGCCTACTGAATGGGAAAATATCTTCACCAACCCCATATCAGACAGAGGACTGATTGTAGTAAGGAAGCCACTTGTTTGTTCCTGGCTACTCATCCTCAAAATAATCACTCAGAAACTATATTATTTGAGTCACTGTTTGGTCAATCACTTAAGTGTACTACATCTAGAATTAAACCATTTCCAGTATTTCATATTTTACAACAAGGCTCGTGGCTTACCAGTAAAGTAAAGTTCCAGATGGTGTTTGCATGTTTCTTGTCCGGCGGCACCATGGCGAATCCCTGACTCCACCTTCTTTCTCCCTGCATTCAATTTAGTCTCTCCCCCACTTAACTCTAATCTGCCTTATGCAGGCCATAGATAATTTCTTTATAAACTAATGACATTCACAACATTCAGAGGGGAATCCCACATTACCTCCCCTTTTAGTCTAAATAAAAAGAAAAGTTTTAACTTTAACATAACAAGATTATAAAAATCAAAAGTTATCAAGAAAGAATTACAGTTACAATATATAATTATAGCTATCTATTCTTCAACTCCATCAAAGACTACAGAATGATATATTACATAAGTAAACAGAAAGTGTATTCTAAGCAACTTCCAAAACTCTAGAATTGGCAGAGACATCTCGCTACCTAGACAGTAACCCAAAGTTCTTCTGTATTTTGGGGGCATCCACTACAGCCTACAGGTGCATAGTATCTGGCAGACTTCTCCATGAAGCAGGAAATACCAAAGACAGTTCTGCCAATATTGGCAGTTTGTCAGTCATATTTTTTCTGAGTCCTGCAGAACGTTTGGCACACTCTTTCATGAAGCAGAAACCCCATAAGATCATCTCATCTTTAAGCAAGTTCATCAGTCATTTCACTGTGGGTCCTGTATCTCTAATTCATACAACATACCATCAAGCAGCCCAGGAAAGAGCAGTTTCTTGCCCAAATGGATAGCAAACTCCATAAGAAACATCTTTGATGCTCATCTTCCTCTTGAAGTAATTGTTGCTGCCAGGAGCAGATGTGTCTCATTGTCATAAATAGTTCCAAGTTTTTAAAACATTGTAAATGCCATATTCTGAAGGTCTCTGAAAGATCTGAAGAATAACTATCTAACAGAAATATATCTCTATATAACTAGACACTCTAACTAACATGACTACACACTTGATTATTATAGATAATTATTTGTTAACCTTTATTTCTTAATTATACATTTCATTTTTAATGAGCAACATAAACACAATACCTTAATCAAGAGCAGAAATATACATACAACAAAATTGGCCTTAAATTTTTATCAATAAAAAAAGATCCATACCAATGGAAAGTATTGATCTCTATAGCATATTCCCCTTTAAATGTAAACAAACATTTATAGACAATATTTGGGAATGTGGGCATAGATCTCTTCAAACTGCTTTCTGTTTTTTGTTTCTCAAAGTATTTTGGGGTATCTTCACAGTAACCTTTTGGAGAATCTTGGTTCATCAAACCACATTAGTCTGGAGTTAATGCACAGGTTCTCATCTTCTGTGTAAACAAAAGCAGAACCTCTTTGTCAAAGCAACAAATCCTTAGAGCCAAATTTTGAAATCAAGATACATTTAAATTATATAGGTTAGTTTAGATTAGCAGTGCATATAATGAAATGTCTCTCTGTACTTAGCTCCTTCATAGTAAAAAATTCAAAAAATCACAGTAATATAAATAATCTAGACTCTCTGTGTATTTTCCATATTTACATGGCTTATTATTTTTTATTCCTATGACTGTCTATACTCTGTCTCTTTAAAGACTTTGTTTTATTTTTAAAAGTCATTTAAATTTCTTTTTATAACTCGTTATATTCTTTTTCTTCTCTCTCCCAAGCCTATGTACATTGTGAACTGTTTAGAGGTTTACTTTTTTATCTGAATCTCTCTTTATTATGTATCTGTATTTATTTTCTGACCAGAAGTGCCAGTGCCTTTTTTCTTCTTCTTCTTCTTCTTCTTCTTCTTCTTCTTCTTCTTCTTCTTCTTCTTCTTCTTCTTCTTCTTCTTCTTCTTCTTCTTCTTCTTCTTCTTCTTCTTCTTCTTCTTCTTCTCCTCCTCCTCCTCCTCCTCCTCCTCCTCCTCCTCCTCCTCCTCCTCCTCCTCCTCCTTTTTCTCCTCCTCCTCCTTCTTTTGCTAAGAAAGTGTGTCTAGGGTGACCAAGCAAGCAAGGCCCTGCCTGTTGGCTCTGTCCAGTTCAACATGGAGGAGGGATGTTTAATGTCTCTGAAACTGCCTGGTAGGAGCCATCCTCACCACCTCAACTATGGGAAGCACCATGCAGCATATAAAACCCTTTTTATCTTAATAAAAGCTAAATATACCATGAAGTGCACTGCATGGCCTGGAAATATCTCTGTCTATGGTGGTGGGAATCTGCCATGTTCTCCTGCCTGTGTATGCCTAGTACACCTGACTTTATTGCCTGCCCAGGTGGGAAGTGCTGAGACATGCACATAGTCTCAGCTAATTTTCTTTGTGACCCTAAGTGAGCACATAAGCATCTAGACCTGAAGTGGGTGGCAGGCATCAGCCCCAAATATTTCAGAACATGTTGGCATGCCAATTTGTAGAATGGAGGCCACTTGTTTGTTCCCAGCTACTCAGTCCCAAAATAATTACTCAGAAACTATATAATTTGAAAAACTGCTTGACCGATCACTTAACTGTATTGCTAGCTAGTTTTTACATCTAGAATTAACCCATTTTCAGTATTTTATATTTTACCATGAGCTTTATGGCCTACCATCAAGCTTACACTGGAGGCTTGCATCTTTCTTGTCTGGAAGCTCCATGGTGAATCCCTGACTCTGCCTTTTTTCTTCCAGCATTCAGTTTAGTCTTCCCACACCCACCTAACTCGATTCTGCCCTGTGCAAGCCATAGACAGTTTCTTTATTGACCAATGGTATTTATAGCATACAGAGGGGAATCCCACATCAACTGATCTCCAAAATATATTTAAAAACTCAAGAAATTAAACATCAAAATTCCAAATAATTCAGTTTAAAAATGGGGTACAAATCTAAACACTGTATTATCAACAGAAGAATCTCAACTGGCCAAAAGACAGTTAAGGAAATATTCAACATCTTTATCCATGAGGGAAATGCAAATCAAAACAACTTATACCAGTCAGAATGGTTGAGATAAAAATATCATTGATAGCTTATGTGGAAGAAGATGAGGTGTAAGGTGAACACCTAATCATTTCTAATGGAAATGTAAACATATACAATCACTCTGAAAATCAGTATGGTGGTTTCTTATAAAATTGGGAATCAACCTACCTCAAGACCCAGCAATACCACTCTTCGGCACATTACCAAAGTATGTTCATACATACTACAAGGACATTTGTTCAACTATGTTTATAGCAGCATTAATAGTAATAGCCAGAACCTGCAAACAAACTAGATGCTCCTCAACTGAGGAATGGACAAAGAAAATGAGGTACATTTTACAATGGAGTACTACTCAGCAGTAAAAAACAATGACATCTTGAAATTTGCATGTAAATAGAAGGAACTAGAAAAAAATTCATGAGTGAAGTAATCCAGACCCAGATGATGAGCATAGTATTACTCATAGTGGATACTAGCTGTGAAGCAATGGATATTAAGTCTATAGATCTTGATCCTAGAGAAACTAATTAACAAGGAGAACCCTAAGAGAAACATACATAGATCCCCCTTGGAATGGAAAATAGACAAGATCTCCTGACAAAATTGGTACTATGGGGGTGGGGAGAAAAGGGAAGGCAGAAGGGGAGGAGAACGGGAGAAGATGAGGGCGTGGAAAACTTGAGAAAATAGGATAGTCAAGTTGGGGGAAAAACAGAAATGGAGAACCAGAAAAGAGATATCTTGATTGAGGGAGCCTTTATGGGACTAGCAAGAAACCTGGCACTAGAGAGATTCCCAGGAATCCACAAGGATGATCCCAATTAAGATCCTAAGCAATAGTGGAGAGTGTGCCATAACTTGCCTTGTTCTGTAGTAAGATTAATGACTATTTTAAAGTTACCATAGAACCTTCATCCAGCAACTTATGGAAACAGAGGCAGAGAACCACAGTGGAGCATTGGGCTGAGCTTTCAAAGTCCAGTTGAAGAGTAGGGAGAGTGGGAATGTGAGCAAAGAGGTCAAGAACGTGATAGGGACACAGATTGAAACAGTTTATCTCAGCTAATGGGAGCTCACCAATTCCAGCTGGACATGGAAGGAACTAGCATAGGACCAAACTAGACCCTCTAAATGTGGCTGGGAAAGACTGCATGGCCACTGGAAGTGACACTAGGATTTAATTTTTACTGATTGTACTGGCTTTTTAGAACCCATTCTCTCTTAATAGATACTTTTATTCAGCCTCGATATTGTAGAGAGAGACATGGTCCTTCCTCAAAGCAATGTGCCTTACCCTCTCTGTTGAGTGGATGGAGGATGAGGTAAGGGGAAGATGGAAGAAATGGGAGGAAGGGAGCGTGTGGGAACTAGGATTTGTATGTAAAATTGAAAAAAAATTTAAAAAATAGAAATATTAAAAAACAACAAAAAGAAAATGTTTTCATAAACATCAGTAGTAGTTTTTATTGATTTGAAAATTTAAATTTCCCTGTAGTTTCTAGAGCCTGTCCTGGAACTAGCTCTTGTAGACCAGGCTGGCCTCGAACTCAGAGATCCGCCTGCCTCTGCCTACTGAGTGCTGGGGTTAAAGGTGTGTGCCCAGCCGAAAATTTAAATTTCTGCAAGTAAACATGGTAAGTACAACTTAGAGGAGATATCAATAGTCTTTGGGCAAAATATAAGAAGTTTCTTTATTACTGGATATAGTTTTAATTTTAACTTATCAACACAAATCATGGTCTAATTCTTCCCTTTTATTGAAAATAAATTCTTTTCTCATACAATATATGCCAATTGCAATTTTCCTCTTTCCAGTATTCCCAGTTCCCCACCTTCTCTCCCGTCAAGATCCACTCCTTTTCTGAAACTCATTAGTAAAGGACAGCCTTCTAAGAGATAACAACCAAATAAGACAAAATAAAATATTATATGATAAAGCAAAAACCATTGTACTTAATTTGAACATGGCAACTCAACAGAGGAAAACAGTCCCAACAGCAGATACAAAAGTCAGAGAATTACTCATTCTGACACTCAGGAGTCCCATAAAAATACAAAGATAAGAGCTATAATATATAGGCACAGGGTCTGGTCCAGACACATGTAGGGCTGCGATTGCTGCTTCAGTCTTGGTGAACACATATGTGCCAGGATTATCTGATTCAGAGGGACTTCTCTTACTGTCCTCCAATACCTCAGACTCTTAAATTTTACCTCCTCTTCCATAGGGTTCCCAGAGCCCTGAAGTGAGAGATTTGATGCAGAGATCTCATTTAGAGATGTGTGCTCCAAGGTCTCTCTGCATCATGTCTGCAACATGCCATAAGTCCCTATATTTGCTGCCCTGCTGTGGGAACTCCTTCAGTCAGGGATAGAGACATCTATTAGCAGTAGTTTATAAGTGGTCCAGGGTTAGGGGTTGGGTTGGAATTAAATAGGTTCAGGGGTCTTTTTTGAAAAAAATGAAAAAAAAGAATTAAATGGGATAATTGGTAGATTAGTTTGAGCTTACTCACACTAAAAATAATAGTGAGTAATAGTGAGAATACTTGTGAGCTATTATTTATAGACAAATCTACATTTGTATAGATTCTTGTATACGGATAAAAACTTACATTATATTTGTTATATTGAATAAGCTTCTCTTTCTGTTTACAATATTTGTGCACCTAGGCAAAGTTATTTTGTCATATTGTATGGATGCATATTTCCACCTCTGCTTACGCTATTTTGCATGTTGATGCAATTTTAGAATACATTTATCATATTGCACTGTACATTTCTACCTGTAATCAAGATACTTATACTGCATTTTGAGGTCAGTGTCCTCATTTGCTACAGAGTTGTTTAAAGATTTTTTTAATATTTTAATATGAAACCTTAGTCTTTAAGATATATAGATATTAAGAATTATAAGTCAATAATCATTCATGCTTGTCATACTTATAATTAGACTAATCATGTTCTTTAGATACATAGGCATTGTATTCCACATAGATAGGTAATCTTCAATCACTTCAAAGAACTGTAGAATATGGCATTCAAGTAACTTAGGTTTCTGTTGACACGAGACATGATTGCTTCTGATACCACCGATCTATTCCCCAGAGAATGTTGGGCACTGAAGACACTCCACTAGGAGCTTGTTTTCTTCTTGGTGAAACTGGTCATTGGGGAAAAAACTACCCATGCCTTGACCACTGACAAAAAGCATAGTGTCCAGACTGGACTAGCAGGATACAAACAAAAGGACTACTAAACCTTGCCAAGACAGGGCAAGACAGTTTTAAAATTTTTTTCTGCTTCTAAAAGTTATCTGTCAGTTAACTCTAAGCCTTAGCCACAGTTGGTTGCCCCAAGGTTGCAAATGAAACTTTGGGTGATTACTCATGTAGCTGGTTGTTTCTGTCATTTATTGCACCTTTTGGAAGTTGCTTGATTGCACTTCCTGTTTACTTAAGTAATATTACTTCCCTCCTCAGGTCTTTAATGGGGTTGAAGATGAGATAGTTATAGTTTGTTTCCTCTCATTACTTAGTCAAGCAATTTCTAATATAAGACTTAGACACTTTAAGATAGGAGAACTATTAAAATATTTAGCATATCTTCCTTGCTTCATGCTGGTTGTGATTCCAATTTTTATTCTTGATATTTGTCCTTGTTGTATATAATTATGTGTTAGGCTTAGAACTCTTTTACTTAGACAAAAGGGTAATGTGCTGTGGAAATTTCTTCAGCCAATAGCCTTTAAGATACTGGCCCACATTCTTTGTGGTCACATGTACTATATATGCAGATGCAAAAGCATATGTGGACCTTTGGCTGCTGGATCTAGTTCCAGTTGCCTGCTCATGCAAAGACTACTGATTCTTGAGTCTGTCCCTCAACAAAAAAACCTTTATTATACTCCATTCAAAGCTAGTATGGGACTATTTTATTATAAGCTACAACAACTCCCCTCTGGTGCAGTAAGAAATCCTCTCTGTTGATGACTGAATAAGGCATCAATTTATGAATATAGCAAAATATCATTAGGAGTCATTTTATTGTTAATTTTTTATAACAATAACATTTGGTTTTATCCTAGTCCTCTTTGATACCAAGTCTCTGGTTCTTGGCCACTCAAACAGTGTCAAATATAGTTTCTTCTTGTGAAGTGGGCCATAAGTCAAATCAGACATTAGTTGGATATTTCTAGAAATTCTGTGCCACCATTGCCCTAGCATATTCTGCAGACAGGACAAAATGTGTGTCAAAGGTTTTATGGCTGTGTTGGTACTTACATCTAGTTTGGTAGCCTTCTGAGTATCTTCTTATACCAAAAACACTAGAACAAGGGGTGAGTCTTGGTATAGGCACCAGCTCAACTTCTCCATGAATAAACTGCATTGGTGCTGTGAGTGGCAATAGGAAAGTTGCTTTCCATTTGCAAAGAATAATCCATTGTTTTAAAGTAGCCTGGCAGCTATCAAATTTCTTACTTTGAAATTAAACAACTAGATGCTAATAAGAAGAAAAATAGGGAAAAAAGAAGAAAAACAAAATAACAACAAACAATCCTTCAATACAATGGTGGATGTTTATCCTAAACTAAATCTTTTATAGAAGGTTTGAGTGCACTAATGCATTTTGTATGACATGTACCTGGGTTCGTTAATGTGTTCCCATTCTATAACCTTGACATGACTAAGTGAAGAAAAGTTTATCTTAGAGGTACTCAAACAAGTACTCATTCTTTATTACCTGTTTTTGAACAATACAGAAGCCAGCTCACAATAGATGTAATGGAGGTAAGTGCATGCTTCATTTCCTTGATGGCATTGGTACCTACAGAAATTGTGCTAGCCTTGAATTTGGGTAAAAAAATCATAACACTGTCTTAAAATGTGAGGTTCAGAAATTTAGTGCTATTTTCATAGAAGGGCAAAATGTTGACCTGAGTTATATAGCATGGGTGTGAAAAAAGATGAAAAGTGACATAAAGATGTTTGAGATCATTCATCACTAAGGCACCACATTTGGGGTCACAGAGTAAAAACATTTAAAATTAAGAATTGCATGCTTAGATTTACTTTCACATAATAAACAATATTATTATATGGATTGAAGAAAATGAAAGCTGAGTAGAACTTCCCAATCATAAAGCAACCCTTTATGAATTCATGTAAAATGGAGATATAACAAAGAACAACAACAAACCATGTTTACATCTTGCACCTTCATTTCTTTCTTTACTCCTCTCTCTGGAGAAAACTAAAATGGTTGTATGCAGAATGATGACTTTGAGGGGCAGGGGAGTCAGCTCAGGCTCCAAAGTGTTTGCTGTGCAAGAACAAGAACCTAAGTTCATGGCTTCAGCACTCAGTTAAAAAGCCAAGACATGTGGTGTATACCTAGAATCTCAGTGTTGGAGAGGTGGAGATAGGCGGATTGCCAGCTGCCCTAGCCAATCAGCAAACTTCAGGTTCAGTGAGAGGTTATCTCCAAATAAGGTGGAGTCCCAATTAAGAAAGAAAACAAAGTGCACACCTAGACTCCACCTCTCTAATCTATTAATGTTTGGATTATCCCGAAGGCTCATTTTGTTGGTATATATAAGTGATGAATGGCAACCATCTAAACAGGATGTATTCTACCATGTACACATTCATCATTCTGAGACTCTGCTCTTAGAAACAGAATCTCAACTCCAAATGTCCTCTATAATAAATTGATGTACAAATGCTGTTTTAAGATATTATTATTAAGCAGTATTATGAATTGTACTTCTTCATCCTATGAAAAAACTATTTGACAAATTCAAATTATGAACAGATTTTTTTCATCTTACTAAAAACTTTGATTTCCATATTAACCACTTGCTTCAAAGCTGAAAAGTGATAGATATGCCCCTTTTCATCTTGTCTTTTCTGTTTCTGTTCACTTTCTCAAGCCACCATAACATTAGTTCGCTTGGTTCATCACTGTGCAAGGGCAGTAAAGAGAGAGCAGAGAAAACTTCTGAAATCCCACTAGGAACATGGATTCTACTTCAATTTTGGTTGGAGAACTTAATCTCTTTTAAGCAAAGTCTCATCTTCCTGCCTTATCTCCAAGTGTCCCCCTAGTAGTAGGCTACATGCTACCAGAGAACCAAGCATGAGGTGTCCCACATTCTACAGGAGTCTTTCAATGAATGCAGCTACCCTTTACTTCCTTTCCACGATGACATGCAAGGCAACAAGTTTCATAATGGCAACAGGTAAAATGTTCAGAACTCTGACATTTATGGAACAGAAATAATGGCAGAAATGGCTGAGAACAAGGCATGCATAATGTAATTTCGTAATTTGAGAAATGGCTTATCTTTCTAATCTAATTGAAGGTAGTAACCTAGAGAAAACAAAGATGTAAACAAAACAAAAGCACAAAGTGTAAGCACTATGGATTTGCTGTATTTTTGATAACTTATATCCTCAATATGAATATATATTCTCTACATGGAGTTTAACTCACATTAAATTATTTTATTCACAAAAATCAATGTATCTTTCATACTTGTACAACCTGTCAAAAATGTGCTTAAAGGTGGTCAAACCTCATAATGTATGTTGGCTAAATACTAATAAACCAGAACATTAGAAAGAGAGTGCTGGAGACCTGATTAGGTGGTTGCTCAAGGCCCAAAAAAGATGAGTGGAGCCAACAGGGTGCAGGGGGCATGGACACAGTCTGAAGGACAATCGGATGACTTCCAGCACGTTTATTGAAAAAAGAATACACCTTTTATATTCCATAGTTGAGAAAGAGGCATGTTAGCTGGGATGTGGCTTGAGATCTGAGGTTGAGGAATTTAATAATTGACCTTCACAATAGGCACTGGTCATGTCTTAATGGAAGGCACACAAGTTTCTCTTGCTAGAGATAAGACTGGCTGCTTTAGCAAGCAGGGACTTTCCTCAAGTCCCAAAGGGAACAGAGAATTTTATGCAATGCCAGACCTTGAGAAAAGACCTTCTTCTGGACACCAGACACTATACTACGATTTAAGAGCAGTTTTCAATCCTCAATGGGATAAACACTGACCTGTTACCTAATTTTGTCTCTGTGTGTCTTCTTAATTGAACCTGTTCCACTCATAACACTCTCAAAAATGAAGGTCCTGATATCTTACTTTTTTCCCATTATACTGTACCATTCTGATTATTCTACATTTATTAACTGAAATCTTGTTCTTAATGGCCTGAAGCTCTGGATGTGAATTGTAGGCATATCATCCTTGGAATCAGGTATATTTAGTAAATCTCTACCTTTTCTATTCTTGGTGTAATTGGGGGGCACAAGGAAATTCTGAGGTAGCTGGGAATTTATTTCCCCAAAGAATTATTTGTTTAGAGAGGCAATCATTGTATACATTTTCACCCTTTACCAGAACCCACACAAAATTTCCCAAAGGGAAAGGAATTAATAGTGAGAATCATTAAAAATGAAATGAAAAATCATGCTGGAGAAGTGTGGTCAAAATGTCAAAATACTGGATGGAATTTTGTCAAGCAACAGTGGTTTCCAGACAGTCCATGCCAAGAGTGCACAGAAGGTTTGTTTGTATAAGACATCCTCTTCTCCATTTTAGATGTTGTCAATATGTCAAGCAACATTTACAATTATTTGGAGTCATGATTATTAAGTGAAATTTTTAATAACAAATGTGCTGTTTCAAGTATATATAAAGAATGTATCAGCCTACTGAACACTCCTTTGCTCTTAATATAGATACAGCACACATAAATAAAACATCTATAATACAGAAATGACATCATTTATTACCTCCTTTCTACCATACTAATTAAATGTAGATGCCAAATCATACTCCGATTTCTCTCTTCCTCTTTGTAGCAAAGCTAAGCATCATTAGTTAATATAGTTCAAGGATCACTCCAATTCATAATTATTCTATTAAGAGTTCTATATTGAGTTCATTTTTCTTTTGGCCATCTACTCTGGGAATGTAGCCTACACTGAAGAATAGTTTGATTCCCCAGTGAGACTCTCTTGAAGAAAACTGAATTTCCAGTTGCAGGTGGTTATCATTTGAAGTTAAGGATAAGGACATATATCCTCTTTTGCTTTCTGAGGGAGGACCTCTTCTGGTACATACCCATGTAGGTCCTGTGTATGTTGCCCTAGTCTCTATGAGATCATGTTTATTGATCACAATTATTTAGAAAGCCTTATTTTCATTTGTCCTTCAAACTCTCTTATACTCTTTATAGCCTTTCTTCTGCAGGGTTCACCAAACTCTGAGGGGATGGAATTGATGGAGACACCCAATTTAGGGCTAGTTGTTTGAAAATCTCTCATGTTCTTCATAGTGTCTGGTTGTGTATCTTTATTTGTTCCCATCTACTATAAGAGGAAGATTTTTCTGGTGGTAGCTGAGCAGCACATTTGATCTATGAATATAGCAGAATGCCATTTTTATTGCTCCAATTTTTAGAACACTAGTTCCTGTTTTACCTAAGATACCTGCGATAACTAATCTCATGTTTTTTTAACCCAAGTAGAGTTAATGATGGGTTCCATCTTGTGCAGTGGGCCTAACCTAAGTCAGATACTCGTCAGTTACTACCACAAATTTTGTGTCACCATAACCCTAACTTATCTTGCCAACAGGGCACCTTTGTATACCAAATGGTAAAGGTCTAGGTTGTTGTTTTTAAATTCCTCTGTTGGTACCATACAGAGTACCTTCCTGTACCAAAGACACTAGTTCACAGAGATGAAGGCTTGGTGTAGGTACCAGCTTGATTATCCATATTAAATGAGTTCCATAGATGTTTACTTCAGCAATGGAGCCTTGCTGTCCATCTTCTAAAGGGATCTCTCTGTCACCCCAACCCCAATCCTTACTCTATACCTAACTCTGGGTATCTTTGTTATCATTGGATTAGCAGCCAATATCCCCATATAAGTGAATACATAGCATTTTGTCTTTCTAGGTTTGGGTTACCTTATCAGAATAATTTTTTTTCTAGTTCCATCCATTTTTCTGTAATTTTTTTGTGATTTCAATTTTTAATAGCTGAGTAGTATTTTATTGTGCAAACATGTCAATTTTTTTATTCATTCAGCTCTTAAGGGAGATTAGGTTGTTTCTGATTTCTGGCTGATATGAATAGAGTAGCAATTAACATAGTTGAGTAAGTGTCTCTGTGCAAGAAAGAAGTGTCCTTTGGATATATTTCAAAGAGTGGTATAGCTGGATTTTGAGTTAGGTTGATTCCCATCTTACTAAGAAACTGCCACACTAATTTTCATAATGGTTGTATAAATGTGCACTGCCACCAGGAAAGGATGAGATTTCCACTTACATCTTCACTAGCATGAGCTGTCACTTATTCTATTGATCTTAGCCATGTTGACAGGACTAAGAGGAAATCTTAAAGTAGTTTTGATTTACATTTCCCTGATGGCTAAGGATGATGAAATATTGCTTTAAGTATTTCTCATCCATTTGAGTTTCTTGTTTTTGAGAATTCTCTGTTTAAATCTGTGCTTTATTTTCCAACTGGATTATTTGTTTTCTTGTTATCTAGTTCTTTGAGTTCTTTATACATTTGGAGACTAGCCCTCTCTTGGATATGTATGAAGTTGATAAACTCTTTTCCCATTCTGTAGGATGTCACTTTGTCTGAATGATGGTGTCTTTTGGTGTACAGAAGCTTTACAGTTTCATCAGGTCCCTTTGTAAATTCTTTAAGTGCCTCTGCTAATAGTGTTCTGCTCAATCTTTTTTTCCCTATGCCAAAGAGTCCTATATTGTTATTTACTTTGTCTTCTATCAGGGTTAGTGTATCTAGTATATGTTGATGTTTTCAATATGTGTGAATATGAGTTTTATTCAGAGTGATAAGCAGGGATTTATTTGGATTCTTCTACATGTGGCCATTCAGTTTGACTAGTACCATTAGGTATAGATGTTGGTGGTGGTGTTTCTTTACCCCAGTGTGTATTTTTGTTTTCTTTCTTAAAAAAAAAAAAACTCAGGCTTCTAGCTGGGTGTATAGATTTATGTCTGGGATTTCAATTTGATTTCTGGCTTTATGCCAATACCATAGTGTTTTTATTGCTATAGCTCCATAGTACAACTTCCATCAGGGATGATGACATCTCCACCAGTTCTTTTATTATCCTGGGTTGATGTAGCTATTTTTAGTTTATTGTGTTTCCATATGAAGTTGAAAATTTTCTTTTCAAGATCTAAAAAGAATTGTGGTAGATTTTTGATGGGAATTTCATTGACACTGGTAGGACAGATTGCTTTTGGTGGGAGAGTCGTTTTTACTTTATGAAACCTACAGATCTGTGAGCAGTGAGCATGAGAGATCTTCCCATCTTCTCATATCTTCTTCAATTTCTTCCCTCAATTATTTGAAGATTTTATCTTATGTATCTTTCACTTGCTTCATTTAAAATTAGCCCATATATTTTATATTTTAGGTGATTGTCAAACATATTGTTTCCCTGATTTTTTTCCTCAGCCCATTTGTTATTTGTATCTAGAACAATTATTAGTTTCTTTTTTGTTTTTTGCATTTTTATTAATCATATTCAACTACTTTACTGAAACTATTTATTATCTGTAGGAGTTTCCTGGTAGAATTTTTGTGATCATTTTTTATACTATCATATCATTTGCATACAAAAATACCTTAACATTTTATTTTCCAACTTGCATTGTTGCTCTTTAATTTTCTTATTGTTCTACATAAGACTTCAAGCTAAATAGGTATAGACAAAGTAGACACTCTTGTCTTGTTCCTGATTTTAGTGGAATTGTTTTGAGTTTTTTTTCCAGTTTATTTATTTTTTATTAAAAATTGCCATCTCCTCCCCTCCTCCTCCCCCTTCCCTCCCCTCCCCTCCACCCACACCCCCACTCCCTCCCTCTTAAGGCCAAACAGCCATCAGGGTTCTCTACACTATGTTGAGACCAAGGTCCTCCCAAATCCCCCCAGGTCCAGGAAGGTGAGCAACCGAACTGACAAGAGTTTTAATGGCATCTTTTGAAGTTTATTGATTTATAATGACATACCAGGACTTTTCCTTTTAAAAATATTTTACCTCATAATTCTTAATTTATTTTAATTTTATATTCTTTATTTTTTAATTTTTCTTTTCATTTTATTCATTCTTTCTCTTGTATATATATTTTTGGTTCCAGTTTACTTTATGGGATTTCCTAAAGTGTGAACAGTGGGCTTCTGTTTCTTTTTCTTTATGTTGGGCTATTTTCCTTCTGTTTATTTGTTTTGTTCTATTCCAATGTGATAGTTTTTATTTTATCTTATTAGATTTATTAGCCCTTAGAAGCCTGTTTGTTTTCTCATGAGACACAGAAAGGGGATGACACAGATAGGGTCTTGGAAGAAGAAGATCTGGAAGGAGGAGAAGGAAGGAAACCTTAATCATATTTATTGCATGAAAAAAATATTTTCAATAAAGAAAATACCCTGTATTTTCATGATCACATCATTTTATTTTTATTTTTTTCTGAAAATCAATTTTATATAAGACAAGTACAGTAAGTTTTCCACTGATGTAAAGAGGTGCAAAACATTCAGATCTCCTCATTAAGAATATAGTTCACATATACTAGTAATTTGCACCATGAGAGTTTATAAACAAGAGATGACTATAATGTATATTTCAAAAGGCTAGAGGAAGGTATTGGTGGTTTGCACTATAAAGAAATAACCAGTGTTTGAGGGCACAGTTTTGTCTCATCTGCTTTCAGTATTTTACAGTATATCCATGCATTAATGAATGGTATCCCATTGTATCTGTAGTCTTCACATCTAATGTGTTATCAAAACACAAAATTTAAACAAGAAAAAAACAGTTATTAATGTAAGCAATATAAAATAATATTTCAACGAACAAAAAAAGTGCATTTGCTTAAATGAAATTGAAGGACACCAGAGAAATCATGATTAAAGCAGAGGCAATGAAACAAGTTCAAATCAACAAATAAAAACTCAATTCAAGCAATAGTTAGTGTGAAACTATAATAAATAGCGCTGTTTACAGAAACACTAAGTTTGGTATTACACAAGATATGATCTTTATCAACTGACAAATGCACGATCAATGGTTGACAAGTATCCAAAGAAAATAATTTCAATAGTAATTTAGAAATAAATCACCTACTGCGATGGAAGACTTTCATGTAGGAGGTAAAGGCTTAGCTCAAGCTTTGAACAATGGTTATGCTTTGACAGAAATGGAGCACTTTAGGTACTGTAACAGCTTTTAGAGAAAAAAGTTTTATTAATTTTAATGAACTATTTCTAAAAATAGCATTTGCCTTGAAGATAACAGCAAATCCTAGGGCCTAGATTAGATTATATACTCAGGGCTTGATTTTGTCAGCATTTCCAGAGTGGGTCAATTGCTGTGGACCGGACTCACATTTATCAAGCTTGCCAAGCATGAAGTATAGATGAGAATATCAGGTTATTTATTTATAACACAAATAGACCTAGGGTAGCCAGCTTGAGCAGTTTGTGTGGTAATTAAGCAAAGAGAGCTAGAGTTTTAATGTGTTGCACACACTGAACGTGGGGCTTCAGGCTATGTTGATGATTTCCTTCCATTCCCAGAGTGAATGACTAAGTTAGCTAAGTCCTTATGTTTGCAAGTTCTTTCTGCAGTCAAAGAATGGGTTTCAGTAATCCTGGTCTTTTTAGCCATATCAGGTCTGCACAACAGTCTCCTGAAACAGTATGTCTTGTTTAATTTCATTCTGAATCCAATTCATATTGGACTAAAAGGCATTATGGCATTTAACTCACAAGTATATATTCAGTAGTCTTTATTAAAAAAACAGTATTTGAGAGGCTGAGGCAGGAGAATCAATAAGAGTTGGAGACAAGAATAAGTTACATATTAAATTCCAGGACAGTGTGGGGCTACAAACAGAGACTGTGCCTCAAAAACAAACAAACCAAACTGAACCTAATGTGCTATTAAAAAAAAAAAAAAAAGAAAAAACATGAAGGTGATATGGGGAATAAGTTTGGGAAATGTGAGGTGAATTGAAGGGTAACTTGGGGCAGATATGGTTATATTTTATTTCATATACTTATAAAAATCAAATTTAGTAAAATGAAAAGTCTTAATGTGAAATTTAACTACTGTTTATGGTTCATTTTCAGCTGTTTTTACATGTATATGCAAATAGAAACCATGTGAATATGTTATTTTAATTTACTAAAGATGGTTTTACTGATTTACAACTTTGTGTTTTCACTCAAAAAATATAGTTATATGTTTCTTTCATTGGAAAAATTCATAGTTAAAAAGATCAATCAATACCTCCATTTTATAGCGTTGTAAGGATGTGCCAAATGTTTTTATGCATTACAGTATCATTCCTTTGCAATAAAAACCCTTGGACATAAATGACCACAATGAATCTGTTTGCATAGTTAATGAATATTTGATGAATAAAATTTATTGTACACAAAATATCAATAGTTTGAATGTAGTGCAGTGGGGAACAAAAAGAAACAAAAAAAAATACCTACAACACTTGAAACTTTGGATTTGATCCTAGCATTGCAATAAAATAAATAAAGAAGCAAGCAGATAAATACTTTTCCATGATAGGTAAAATCAAAATGATACATGTATGTCATAACATGTAAGTTTTTAATCTTTGCTTATAAGCACGGTTAGGTAGCATATTTACACTTCATCAGATAACTTCTTGATTTTAGTTTCCCATACTTTGAATAATAGAAGTTTTAAAATGAATCTGTTAAGTATTTGTCAGTTTTATTGATGGAAAAGTGCAAAAACGGAGATTACAAATTTAAGAGGCTAGTGGGAGAATAACCTAATTACACAATGAAATCATCAAAGCAACGGCAACTAACAATTTTGAGTGATGGAGAATTTGTCTCCCAGGTATAAACTACCGAAATATTTACATAATATCAAATGATGAGCCATGAAATCATGTGGGTACAAGAAACAGTAATTGGGTTCAGCTGGTCATAGTCATATAGTTATGTAGGCACACACACATGTGACAACAATAATCATAGAAAAGAATATATGGATTTTAGAAGAATTAAGAAGTGCTAATTAAACCAATTAAAAATGGGGCACTAAACTAAACAGAGAATTCTCAACAGAAGAAGTTCGAATGGCCAAAAGACACTTAAGGGCATGCTCAACCTCCCTAGCAATCAGGGAAATGCAAATCAAAACAACATTGAGATACCATCTTACACCTGTCAGATTGGCTAAAATCAAAAACACCAATGATAGCCTTTGCTGGAGAGGATGTGGAGTAAGGGGTACACTCATCCATTGCTGGTGGGAATGCAAACTTGTGCAACCACTTTGGAAAGCAGTGTGGAAGTTTCTCAGGAAATCGGGATCAACCTACCCCAGGACCCAGCAATACCACTCTTGGGAATTTACCCAAGAGATGCCCAATCATATTATGAAAGCATTTGTTCAACTATGTTTATAGCAGCATTATTTGTAATAGCCAGAACCTGGAAACAACCTAGATGCCCTTCAGTGGAAGAATGGATGAAGAAAGTGTGGAATATATACATATTAGAGTACTACTCGGCGGTAAAAAACAATGACATCTTGAATTTTGCAGGCAAATGGATGGAAATAGAAAACACCATCCTGAGTGAGGTAACCCAGGCCCAAAAAGATGAACATGGGATGTACTCACTAATAATTGGTTTCTAGCCATAAATAAAGGACATTGAGCCGATAATTCGAAAAAAAAAAAAAAAAGTCCTAGAGAAGATATATTAGAAGGTGAATCCAAAGAAAAACATATAGTTATCCTCCTGGATATTGGAAGTAGACAAGATTGCCAGACAAAAAATGGGAACTTGGGGGTGGGGTGGGATGGGGGAATGGGGAGATGGGGAGAGAAAAGTGTGAAGTAGAGAATGGGAAGAGCTTGGGGGAATAGGATGATTGCGATATAGGAAGGGTGGATATGGGAACAAGGAATTATATATCTTAATTAAGGGAGCCATTCTAGGGTTGGCAGAGACTTGACTCTAGAGGGGTTCCCAGGTGTCCAGGAAGACGCCCCCAGCTAGTTCCTTGGGCAGCTGAGGATAGGGTGCCAGAAATGTCCAGATCCTATTGCCATACTCATGAATATCTTGCATATCACCATAGAACCTTCACCTGTCATTGGATGTTGAAAATGACAGAGCCCCACATAGAAGCACCGGACTGTGCTCCCAAGATCCTGATGAGGAGCAAAAGGAGGGAGATCATGAGCAAGGAAGTCAGGACCGTGAGGAGTGAGTTTACCCAATGAGACGGTGGGACAGATCTAACGGGGGACCACCAAGTCCAGTTGGAATGGGACCGATGGAACAGGGGACCAAACCGGACTCTCTGAATGTGGCTGATGGTGGAGGAGGACTGAGAAACCAAGGACAACAGCGATGAGCATGAACTCTACAGCATGGACGGGCTCACTGTGAGCCTTGTCAGTTTGGTTGCTCACCTTCCTGGACTTAGGGGGAGCTGGGAGGACCTTGGACTTAACATAGTGAAGGGAACCCTGATGGCTCTTTGGCTTGGAGAAGGGTGGAGTGGGGGTATAGGTGGAAGGGTGGGGAGGGAAGGGGGAGGAGGAGGGGAGGAGATGGAAATTTTTAATAAAAAAATGAGAAAAAAATGGTAATTGAAAAAAATAAATGACACTCAGGGTGTCTCCATTCCTAAAAAAAAAAAAAAGAAAAAAAAAATAAAATAGTGAGAATAAGAACATTTGAGAGGCAACAAAGCCATGAAATCTCCGTGTTTATGAATAGATTAATACCAGTCATAGAAGAGGGTATCTGATTTAAAGCAAAATGAATTGAAATAGCTCTGCCTGTCTTGTGCCTGTGTCTTGCCCTTACTACCATGCTATAATGCATGAGAAACCAAAGTCCTTACTGGAGCTGCTGCCTTTCATCCAAGCTTCCAGAACTGTGACTCTAATAAATGCCTGCTGTTTATGAATATCTACTTTGTATAATATAATAGCAGCAAAATAACACCCCAAATGCCCAGTTCTTTCCTTCACTGCTGCCAAGGACAAAGTCACAGCTGTTAAGGAACTATTTTACCTGGAGCAAGCCCAAGATGTTTTCTCTCCTTCAAAATCTACAGATTAAGGTGGGGTCAGACAGAGGAGTAGTAGAGCACTTCACTAGCGTATTTGAAGCTGCGGCTTCTCTCCTTAGTCCAAGAAAATAAAAAAATAAATAAAAGACTATACAAATGTTGAATAGTTCATGATTAAAATTTCAGAGTTATTGCAGAATAGGAAATTAATCTAGACTATGTTAGGCTAGCCCCTTTAATGCCTAACTTAATTATAACTACTCTTTATCCAAGTTCTAACCTAAAAGTCAGTTTCTTCTGCAACTGCTTTCCAATATATTTGCTAAAGAAGAGTCTCAACGAATCCCAGGTGTAGAGTCTCTCACTGAAACCCAGCTTGCAGATTTCCTGATTTTTAGCTAGCTAAGTTCCCCACTCCCCATCTTCTGAACATTGTGGTAACAGGCCAGCTCTCTGTGGATCCATGTTCCTATCCTCACACTTGCAAAACAAGTGCTTTATTAACTGAGCTTTCTCCCTAGCATCTCACCACTATTTATACTGTGGATATGTCTATAAAGAGAAATCACAAAAAGGACATCCTGTATAAGAAGCTATCTTAGGGTTTCTGATGCTGTGAAGAGACACCATAAAAATCTATTTAGATTGTCAGTATCTAAAAACCATCATGAAATATTTTTCAATTTATTTTTTAAAAGAAAACAAACTTTTTTCTTACACATCCCAATCCAAGTTCCCACTCCCTCCCCTTCTTCCATTCCCTCCACATACCCTCCAACCCCACCACCACCCAATCCTCAGAGAGGATAGGAACATTGATTTGGGGAAGGTCCAAGGCCCTCCCTACTATATCTAGGCTGAGCAAGATATCCATCTAAAGGGAATAGGTTCCCAAAATGCCAGTACATGCAGTAGGGATAAATCTCAGTTTGCCACAGCCATGCAACTGTCAACCACATTCAGAGGGACTAATTTGGTCCTATATTTGTTTCTTTCCAGTCCAGCTGGTGTTGGTGAGCTCCCCTTAGCTCTCATGGACTATTTCAGTGGGTGTACCCATCATAGTTTTAATCTCTTTGCTCATATTCTCATTCTTTCCACTCTTCAACTGGACTTTGGGAGCTCAATCAATGTTCCGATGTGGATATCTGCCTCTGTTACCATCAGTTGCTAGATGAAGGTTCTGTGGTGATATGTAAGATATTCAAAAGTCTGACTACAGGGCAAGTCAAGCTCAGACCCCTCTTCTATTGTTTGTGGTCTTAACTGGGGTCATCTTTGTGGATAGAGAAGCTAAGTAATAAGATAAACCCTAAGAAAAGCATATATAGATCCACCTGGAAAGTCGAAATAGACAAGATCTCCTAGAAAAAAAATGGGAGCATGGGAGTTGGGGGAAGAGGAGAGGAGAAGGGGAGGGATGAAGAGAACTTGAGGCAATGGGACAGTAGAGATGGAGTAAGGATAGAGTTGAGAACAAGGAAAGAGATATCTTGATTGAGGGAGGCATTATAGGGTTAGCAAGCAACCTGGCTCTAGAGAAATTCTCAGAGTTGTTTGGATTTGCATTTCTCTGATGGCTAAGGATGTGGAACATTTCCTTAAATGTCTTTCAACCATTTTAGACATATTTGTTGAGTGTTCTCTCTTTAGGTGTATACCCCATTTTTGGATTATTTGTTCTTTTGTTGACAAATTTCTTGATTTCTTTGTATATTTTGGAGATCTGTCCTCTGTCCGATGTCAGGTTGGTGAAGATGTTTTCCCATTGTGTAGGCTGTTGTTTTACCTTGTTGACCATGTCCTTTGCTTTACAGAAGCTTGTCTACTTCAGGAGGTTCCATTTATTAAATGTTTCGCTCAGTGTCTTGCTACTGGGGTTATATTTAGACAGTGGTCTCTTGAGCCAATGCATTCAAGAGTACTTCCTAGTTTTTTCTTCTATGAGGATCAGTATGGTTGATTTTATGTTGAGGTCTTTGATCCATTGCACTTGAGTTTTGTGCATGGTGATAGATATGGGCCTATTTTCATTCTTCTACATGTTGATGTCCAGTTATGCTAGCACCATTTCTGGAATATGCTCTCTTTCTTTCATTTTATATTTTTTGCTTCTTTGTCAAAAATAAGGTGTTCGTAGGTGTGTGGATTTATAACTGGGTCTTCGATTCGGTTCCATTGATCCTCCTGTCTATTCCTTTGCCAATACTAGGCTCTATAGTACAATACAGTAGCTCTATAGTAGAATTTGAAGTCAGGGATAATGATGCCTCTAAAAGTTCCTTTATTGTATAGGATTGTTTTTGCAATCCTGGGATTTTTGCTTTTCCATATAGCATTGAGTATTGTTCTTTCAAGATCTGGGAAAATTTTGCTTTTCCACATAAAGTTGAGTATTATTCTTCTGAGGTCTGTGAAAACAATTGCTGAAATTTTGATGGGCATGGCATTGAATCTGTAGATTGCTTTTGGTAAGATTTCCATTTTTACCATGTTAATTATACCTACCCAAAAACATGTAAAATCTTCCCATTTTCTGGTATCTTCTTCAGTTTCTTTCTGCAGAGATTTAAAGTTCTTGTCATACAGTTCTTTCACTTGTTTGATAAGAGTTACTCCAAGATATTTTAAGTTATTTGTGGCTACTGTGAAGGGTGATTTTCTCTGATTTCTTTCTCAGCCTATTAATCATCTATGTAAAGGAGGGCTACTAATTTTTTCTGGTTAATCTTGTATACTACTACATTACTGCAGGTGTTTATGAGTTTAAAAGTTCCTTGGTAAAATTTTAATTTGCTTATCTGGTCTCTACTTAATTATGGTAGATGATATTTATGCAGAAAGTTGTTTATTTCTTTTAAGTTTTCCAATTTTGTGGAGTACAGGTTTTTGGAATATGACCTGATGGTTCTCTGTATTTCCTCCATGTCTGATTTTTGTGATGTACCTCTTTTTGTTTCTGATTTTGTTAATTTGGATATTCTCTCGCTCTCTCTGCCTTTTGGTTAGTTTGGATAAAGGTTTGTTTATTTTGCTGATTTTCTCAAAGAACCAACTCTTTGTCTCATTTATTTGTTGTATTGTTCCCTTTGTTTCTTTCTTTTTTTAATATAGCTCTCAATTTGATTATTTCCTGTCATCTAGTCCTCCTGGGTAAGTTTTCAAGTGTGCTGTTAACTCACTAGTGTGGGATTTTTTCAGCTTCTTCATGAAAGCATATAGTGCTATGAACTTTCTCTTAACAATGCTTTCATTGTTTCCCATAAAATTGGGAACCAGATACAGAGGTCCACAGAGCCCATAGTCCAGTCAAAGAGAGGAAAGAGTGATAATATGAGCAAATGAAACAGGACCATGATGGGGATAACCGCTTAAACAGTTTACCTGAGCTAATGGGAGCTCACTGTCTCTGGCCTGACAGCAGGGCAACAAGCATAGAACCAATTATACTCTATGAATGTGGTGATTGTGGTATGCCTGGGACAAACTGTGGGGCTGCTGACAATGATATCAGGATTTATCCCTACTTCTTGTACTGGCTTTTTGGAACCCATTCCTTTTGGAAAGATACCTTGTTCAACCTAGATATAGTGGGGAGGGCCTTGGTCCTGCCTCAAATCAGAGTGCTAGACTTTGTTGACTTCCCATGGGAAACTTTACCCTCTCTGAGGAATGGATGGTGGTGGGATCGGGGGTAAGGTGGAAGGAGTGGGAGGATGGGAGGGAGTGTGAACTGGGGTTGGTAAGTAAAATGAAAAAAAAATAGTTTTTCTTTAAATAAGAGAAAAAAAAGAATCTAGAAACAGCTGTTTAAATGCCAAGTTATATAGGCAACTTCTGACTCTTTGTGGAACTCCATCCTGTGAACTGAACAGAAGAAAAATTAACTCCTAAGTTTATATGTGTAAATTATATTTTCTTTGGTATTACTGGTAATAGGAAATGTTCATCTCACCTTTGATATTCTGGAATCACACTGTCCCTCACTACTTGTCTCAGTCCCTAACCTCTCACCTAATTTAGTTTAAGGTCGACTTTGCTATTCTAAAGAGACTCTGTACATTTCTTACGCTGTAGTACATATTTATTACAACTAAATTCAGACCCTCCCAAAACTTAGAATAAGCTATAGGGTTCTCTAGGGTGTCTGGTCCAATCCAAGAGCTAAGGAAGCTATATAAACAGAATGAAAGCTTTCCAAAATTTCTCAAAGATACATAATTTAGTTCAGTAAAAATAGAATGCTGTGTTTCGAACAGAAGCCATCATCCAAGACACCTGTTGATAGCTGGTGGGTGGCAGTTGGGTGTTAAGTGAGATGGGTGATTTAGTAAGTGGTTGTCTATGATTAGGTTGATTTTTTTCCCTATATTTGGCAACTAAAAAAAAGAACTTCAGAATGGCTTAATTAATCCTTTAATCACATCAATTTTACCCTCCACTGGACAGGCACTAAGAATGTGTATTTAATAAAACCCTATTCTCTCATGTCCCCTGTTGGCTTGTGCAGGGGACCTAGTAAACTATCAATTTGTATTTCTATTTTAAAATTATGTATTAGTAACAGCAACGTGATGTCTATTAATCATCTCCAGGTGTAGGAACAAAGAATTGTCATTTGGTTTAGCCACCTGTACATCTTTGCTCTCGCTTTAGGAACCTGAAGCTTGCAGATTAGTTCTTTGGTATCCTTCCTAAGGGGTTTATACTTTATCTGAAGGTAAAAATAGTGTAGGAATCTACAGCCCCTTAGACTGAGTAATATATTCCTTCCAAAGTTCCTGTCCCAAGAAGTATAGCCATTTTTTTATATGTGATAACTTCTTAAGAACTCTTAGATATTGCTCTTCTAAATGAATCACCTGCATTATCATTTTGCTTTAGTTGAGTGGTGGTGATGAATATTATTAAAGAAGAGACTTGAGGGTTTTTCACCAGGGGTGGCAAAAGTTCACTGATTCCAAGAGAGATTGAGGCAATCCTGAAGTAAGTAACTTCGGTGTCACAAGTCTCTGTTCAGACTTTCCGAGTAACTGATGAAATACAGAATTCTGTCAACTTCATCATAGGAAAGTCATCTAAAAAATCACTCCTATGTAAGATAAAGTGGCGCTTCTTCTGTCTTCACCTCTAAGACAAATTTCTTCTCCAATCAGTTCAGCAAATGAAGTCATGGGGAGAATGTTAGAGGCGAGACATCATGATGAGAGGAAAGAGAAAAGACTAGGAAAACTCTTCCCATATCAAAGTGTGTCTTGTATGGGATCTACCATGTATCCAGCACCTTTCTGTGGGCTGATGGCTCTGCAGCTCATGATAAGGGTCCATCCCCAGGCCCCTCTCCTGTGGCCAATTATCTTCTTCAGTGAAACTTAGGTCATTTCATCTATTCAGAAAATGTAAATCATTTTAGAACACTTTGTATCAATTAGTACCACATTGACCACAGTTCAACACTTCTATCAAATGCATATTCACGCAAACTCATATTACACAAAATTCATCTTGGGTTATCTACTAAGAATTTTATTGTTAACTGCTCCTGAAAAATATGATTTTAACATCACTGAAAATGTGTCAGTCACTCCAATAACTGTGTGATACAAGTAAAGACTCTTTGACATTTTGGGTTCTATTTTAACAGATTTATTTCCTGTAAGGAGCCAGCTGATGAATTGTCAACAAGACCTATGTATCAAATGCTATTAGACTTAGTTGACAATGAGCATACCTTCTCAGTATCATCAATAGCCATCTTAATAAAGGTGCCAATGTTGTCAAGTTAGCTTGCTAATATTTAAGTAGTTGTTGTAACATAAAGACTGTGTTATATATTTTGATAAACTATAGGAATACCTCATAGTCTACTTTATGATGTGATGCTTGATAAATAAAATAAAAATATTTTCAGGGCTTGTTTAACTGCCAGTCAATAGTACTGTGAAAATGAAGTTTGTGATACACTGCTAAGGAGTTTACTCTGCCATTTTGAATTGTTATGCATCTTTGAGTTCTTCCTGGAAGAACTGTGTGGTTATCGTGGTTTCTTTTTTGAACTTACACTTTGAAGCAGAAGCTCTCAACTAGGAAACTCTCCTTCTCTTGGTAATCTATTACCAGCATTTTTCTTTGGCTTCCTTCATTCTCTAGGCCAAAAGAATAACATACTCTGCAGCCTCCTTCTTGCTTTCGTTAGCACACTGCTTCTTAAGAGCAAGAGGTACATGGAGTAATAAGATGCATAATCTTGGGTAATTTGGTCCTGGGCTTCTTATTGCCTTTTTAAAAGAGAGCATTCTAATGGTATAGATAAGCATCATCTTGATTAAAGAGTTAAAAAACTTTCAGTCTCTGCTATCTCTGTTAGGCACCAAATGACATGGTTCAGTTGTATATATCCATCTATGAATACTTTTTGTTCCTTTATTTTTAACAATAATTTAGTTGAGAACTTTCAGATTAAAAACACTGAAAAAATACAATCACTTTATTTATTTATATTTACAAATCTAATCTTCTTGTGAAAGTAAATTAAGATTTGATTTTACTCACACAGAGAAAAGCACAAACTAAGTAAGCAAGTATAGCATCCTTTCAAACATCATTTAAGGATTTTTAAATGCTTACAGAATACTTGCTGATTCTAAACATCCCTGAACCAGTCAGTATGCCAGCACCTTACTAATCATTACGTTTCTTCACCATAGCTTAAACAAAACCACTCTTGCTTCCAAATCTGGTTGGTCATGCTACTCTTGATAGTTCATCTTTTTAAATTTGTTTTTATAGAATATAAGGAAGTGTATAAAATGGGCAATCAACTATTTCTGTGGGTTAACTTCAAGATAATTACAAATTAATCAACAGAGTAAGCTTATGAAGTAGCTAAAACTTCAAAAATGTAATTTATAGATAGCATCAACTTCATCTAGACTATTTCCCATGGTTTTGCTGTTTTAATATGTAGGCCTTAAGCTATTTAAATACAATCCAGTGGCTAGAATGTATATGTCACTGACTATAAAGTCATTGAAAAACTCAGATATGAAATGTTGTAAATAGTGGCTACGCTACAAACACCTGTCCAAAAATTTGATAAGGTTTGAGACTCTAATATTTATAATAGGTATTTAATCTGATGCTGTTCCAAGAGACTTGTAGTTACTGTTACACTTAATGTTGGTGGAATCCTCCTTAGATATGAAAATAAATCACAGAGAGACTTGACGTTTTCAACACCATCGAGAGAGAGAAAAGGGACATCTAAGTTCAGCCATGTGTCCTACCTAGTACAATATTTTCCTATTGCACAATTCCTTTTTTACCTTTGTAAGCATCTCACTAGTCAGAAAACGCCTATCAACAGTGTGTGCATTGCCACAGTACGTGTGAATAATACATCGTATCTTAGTCCTGGCAAGACATACAGCCGAGAATGGAGTTAGAGGTGAGAACTGTGTGAGTTGCTGGTGCCTGAAATTACCTATGTAAAACAAATGTAAAACATTAGCATTACCCTCTTTTGGCATGACTATCTTAGAATCAATTTTTCTGCACAAGTGACCACTTCTGTAAAGAAGTCATGTTAACGACTTGCTGTGGCAAACTCCTCTCTCACCTTAAACTCAAGACGTCTTCCCTTGGGGAAATGCCCGTCACAACCTCTTGGCCCACTTCCACACATTACTCTTTTCCAACTCAGTACCATAGCTTTTCATTGTCTTTTCTGTTTTGTAACTCTTTTTAGTGGAAGGGCTGCCACTCAGCTCCCAAATAATTACACAGAGGCTTATTCTTTCTTATGAACGCCCAGCCTAAGCTTGGCTGTTTTTAGTCGACTATTCTTAAATTATCCTCTTTCTTTGGCTTTCATCTTCCTCTATCTCTGTATATCTTTTCTTTACTTTTTACTCCACGCCTTGCTGTGTAGCTGGGTGGCTGGTTCCCTGGTGTTCTCTTTTCCTTCTTCCTTTTTGCTTTGTGATTTGTTTTCCCCACATTTCTCCTCCTATTTATTCTCTCTGCCTGGCAGTCCCACCTATCCTTTCTCCTGCCTTGCTATTGGCTTTTCAGCTCTGTATTAGACCAATCAGGTATTTTAGATATGTAAAGTAACACAGATTTACAGAGTTAAACAAATGCAACACATCTTTGCATATATTAAACAAATATTCCACAGCATAAACAAATGTAGCACATGTTCAACTAATATTCCATAGCAATGATTAGAGTTCACACAAGTGGCTTTCTCTACGTTTACCTTCCCATTGCAGTAAGGCCAAGTTGTCACAAAGATTTCTTTTCATCTTTTGGTAACACTCTCTACTCATTTAACTAACACATTTTCCAAAATTGTGGCCACCTTTTTCCAATCATAAAATATCATTTTGTTGTTCGAAAAGCATCTATTTCCTGATACTTGAATTCTGTATTATAGATAATCACACATACATACACTACATATGATATATATATATATATATATATATACAGATATACATAAACACACCACCACACAGACCACAGACCTTACACGTACACATACATCGCACACCATTACTCCACATACATATGTATACAAATACATACATATAAACATACAAATACCTCACACACACTGCATATGTACCACATATATGTATGTGTACATATACATACAAAAGCATACATATACACACATAAAAAATGTATCCATATTCACACATATATATGCATATATGTATACACATATGTTTATAGACATATGCATCAGTCTTATCAAGTTCTGAATCAAGTAGTATCTTGACAGAAAACTGAGGTTGTAGGTAATAGATTATGTTTTGATATGCCATCTATTAAATTGCTCTCTCAGTGTTCATTATGTCCTAAACTGAACACTACATTAAGCAACTAGTGTCAAGATAAAAAGATTACCCTCTGAATGTCAGTTTCTATTATGCTGTAAAGCATCAATAATATCCCAATAAACTCAATCTAATTTTACTTCACTTATCTATTAGCCAAATAAGTGATAATACCCTCAGGTAATATAAACATAGTATATTTACTATGAAGTCATTAAGGACTGAAAACAAATTTTAGCTTATTAACTTGTTTTATTTTTATAACATTGTGCATTTAAAAATTTGTGTTTCAACTTCCAACTTCTTGGTGCATTAGTCTGAAGCTTGTGATGGTATTTCAGGAAGATAGGCAGGCATCATCTATAGTCAGTGCTGATCATCACAAAGCCCCCTGGCTCTGAAGACGTCTCTGTGGAACAGAGACCTTAATTGTCTTTAGTCTGCTATCTACAACTGATTTCTGAGTTGAGCTGACATATCATGCCTTTTACACTGTGCTGATATTTTCCTTGTTTCTGCTTAACTATTTGCCAAGAGGAAAGTCTGGCTCCCAGAGCACTGTTTTCCTTTTTCACTAATAGGAGAAATATCCCCACAGTGTTGGCATCTTGTCTCTCTGAGTTTCGCTTCAGTTCATTTGTCCAGTGAGTACATAACCTTTGCTGCTTTTCATTTGTACTTATCCACCTTAGTAATGCAAAGTGAAGATTTCCTAGCAGGCCTAACCCTCCATGGAGTTGAAAGATAGGTCATAACTTATAAAGTTCTACAAACTTGGGCATGAATTGGATTCTAGCTTCATTTCTTTAGCTGTAAAATGTTGTGTATAATCTTATTACTGGGATATGTGAGAAAACATATGGAAACAAAAGCCTCACTTAATAGAGAAGTGAGCCAAGAATAGTCTGTTGAAGACACAGAACTATGAAGGAGAGCCCTGACTAACAAAGACACTTCTATATCTACTGAATATTTGATTTTGAGATGGTCACATCCATGCTTTTATTTAAAAGAATCTAACCACATTTCCTACATAATCTGAAAGGAAGTCAGATACTGCTCTGATAGCTGTCATGTGATCTGAGTCCCACCAGGAAGTTGACCTGTCTGAATCTTATAAGTGATACAAGAGGAAAAATCAGCAAAAGAAGCTTCCCTTTGTCACTGCATGAATTGGAGAGTCCAGGTGTATGGTGGCCAAGGGTGATAGCTGTATTTGCTTGGTTCTCTCTCACCAAACTTTTGCTATAGCTTGATTATAGATTCTGTGAGATACTGCCCATATTTCTAACAAAGTTTATTTCTCTTCTGTAAGACAATTCAAGCTTTTTTGTTGTTTTGAGATAACAGACTAGCTATAATGAACCCATTAGGGATGCTGCTGCTGATTTACTCAGCATCAATGCAATTTCTCTCCCTCTTGCCTCTTGTCACATCACTGTCTTGACTTTTTAATTCAAATTAAATCCTTTGTGTATATTTCACGGTGTCTAATCCCATAATTCCAGAAAAAAGAATAAAACAAGAGAAAAGAAAGGAAAAAGGAATAAGAGAGATGAATGCACAAAGAATTTAATAGCCATCAGCATGTAAAGATCACTTAAACCTAAGGAATCATCTAGGGATATCATTAGCAATAAAAATTATTCATGGTAAAGAATAGACCAAAATGGGAATGTGTCCGTGACTGGATCCTTGGTGCATTCCTGCAATTACATTTAAAGTTGAGGAATCCTGATCACCTAAAGTAGTCAGAAGGAAACCAGAGTGAAGAAAAATACAAAGACTAAAGGATCCCAGGGATAAGGAGAAAAAGGAAGTAACACATAATGGGAAACTGAGGACAGTTCAATGAGAAACAATGTAAAAGCAGATGGTAGATTAGACACCTCACCAACATTTTGTATCTTTCCATAGCAAAATTATCTCTTGGTATCCCCAGAAGATGGACTTCAGGGCCTGCGTAGGTACTAAAGTCTGGACTTCCTCAAATCAGTAAGCAAAATGGCACAGAGAGAGCTAGAGAGATAGGTCAGTTGTTAAAAAGCACTTGCTGTGTTCTTTTAGTCCCTAGGTTTGATTCCTAGCACCTACGAGGCATCCAACAACCCAACCATCTGTAACTGCAGTCCCAAAAGATCTGATGAACGTTTCTGGCCTTTGTGGGAACCAGAAATAAATGTGCTGCACAGACATACATGAAGGCAAAATACCCATACACATACAATAAAAGTAAAATTCAAAGAATGGTTTTATCTAAACAAAAGCAAAAACAAAACAGTGTGGTATTTACATAGAAACTCACGGAAAAACAAAATATCAATTCACATACCTATAAATACCTAATATTTGACAAACAAAAATATGTAAAATGAGAAAAAAGAAAGCATATTCAACAAATGGTGCTGGCATAACTGGATATTAACATGTAGAAGAATGAAAATAGGCCCATAACTATTGCTGTGCACAAAACTCAAGTTCAAATGAATCAAAGACCTCAACATAAAACCAACCACACTGAACCTCATAGAAGAGAAAATGGGAAGTAACCTTCAGTGCATGGGCACAGGAGACCACTTCCTGAATAGAACCCCAGTAGCACAGACTTTGAGAGAAACACTTAATAAATGGGACCTCCTGAAACTGAGTAGCTTATGAAAAGCAAATTATTTGATCAACATGACAAAATGACAGCCTACAGAATTGGAAAATATCTTCACCAACCCCACATCAGACAGGGGGCTGATCTCCACAATAGATAAAGAACTCAAGGAATTGGTCATCAAAATACCAAATAATCCAATTGAAAATGGGATAGAGAGCTAAACAGAGAAATCTCAACAGAAGAATCTCAAAAAGGCCAAAAGTCATTTACGGATATGTTCAACATCATTAGCCCTCAAAAAAATACAAATCAAAACAACTCTGAGATTCCATCTTATACCTGTCAGAATGACCAAGATCAAAAACACTGATGACTGCTTGTGCTGGAGAGGATGTGGGGTAAAGGGAACACTCCTCATCTGCTGGTGGGAGTGAAACCTTTCACAGTTGCTTTGAAAATCAATATGATAATTACTCATAAAATTAGGAAACAATCTACCTCAAAACCCAGCTATATCACTTTTGAGTACATACCCAAAAGATGTTCTATCATATCATAAGGACATATGCTCAGTGACATTCATAGCAGCCTTATTTGTCATAGCCAGAACCTAAAAACAACCTAGAAACCTCTCAACAGAAGAATAGATAAAGAAGATGTGGTATATTTACACAATGGAGTACTACACAGTAGAAAAATAATGGCATCTTGAAATTTGCAGGCAAATAAATGGAACTAGAAAACATAGTATTGAGTGAGTTAACCCAAAACTAGAAAGACAAATATTATATGTAATCACTCATAAGTGAGTTTTAGACATAAAGCAAAGAAAAACCAGGCTACAATTCACAATCCCAGAGAACTTAGATAGCAAAGAGGACACTAAGAGAGACATACATGAATCTAATCTACATAAGAAGTAGAAAAAGACGAGGTTTCCTGAGTAAATTGGAAGCTTAGAAATCATGAAAGAGGGTAGAAAGGAAGGGGGGAAGGGGAGTGGGGAAAATATATAGCTTAATTAAAAAACAATTAAAAAGAAACACATCCTCTCACATCCTTCCAGTTATCTGTATCATATTAGCCATCTCTAGTGCAGTATGAATGGTCTGTAACAGGTTTCACAATGTGTTTAAAGATTTATGACAATAAATAAAGTGTCTGGATACATTCATTACAGGGTCAATATTTCTTCAATTGTTTTGATACATGCTTGGTTGAATCTACAGACTTGAAACCTGCATATACAGACTGTGTAAGAGTAAGGGACAACTGAAGAACCTCAGTCATCTTCATCTGGTGCCTCTCAAGGAATGGGACAAAGAGTTGGGGAGGAGTGAATAGAGAGAATAATTGATGTATGAGAACACACAGCTCCTGAAGAGATGCTAGAGATCAAAGCTCAGAGACTTGAACAGGCTTAATTCAATTAGTACTCTCCCCATTCAGACAACTTGGTTTCCCAGGTTAAACATCACTTCCCAAACTTGTACTTCTCAACTTGGCCTTGGCCTTCATAAGCCAATAGCTAATGCTCTTCTGAGGGTCTTTACCTGGATCACACAGGTCGTTTTGACTTTTTCATCTTCTAGTTTTAATTTGGCCAGCCATTTTAATTAGTTTTCTGGGCCTGCAGCTCCATTACTTGAAAGTTCTTCAAGGACATCCCATCACGTCCTGCATAAACTGTAAATTCCTTCACAAATCGCTTTTGAGTTACCCTTCAGAATTAACGCCTGCCAGCCCTTTCTCATGCACGCTAATCTCCAGCAGTATTAAAGCACAGTTTGCACACAAGGGTAACATGGAGGACACTTCTTAAATCACTGGAAACAAAAGAAATGAAATGAAATTATCCTCTTATAGTTAAACTACAAAAACATAGCATAAAAGCTTAGAGATATGCAAAGCACACTGATATTAAAGAGAAAATACCATTCACACCCTGGGCAACCATGCCAAAAACCCAGCAGAGAAAGACAGGAATTGCTGACAGTAGTAATTGAGTCTGATGTTTATGAGGAGACAGACATGCTGGTACACAATAGAGGCCACATGGAGTGTCGAAGTCTGGAGTGATGATTTACTATGAACTTGCTCAGTATTTTCATACTGGTGGTAAACACAACTGGCCAATTACAGCAACAGCTCACCAAGGGCTCTCATTTTTGGGAATAAAGAGCTGAGAATTTGTAGAAAGTGATGGCAATTTAACAATGACTACCAAATAAGATGCCTGATGAAATTTGTCCTACCACACTGAGAGGTGGAACATAGTAAAGGCAAATGGGGCATCAGAATTCCACCTTCATGAATGGATTGCTGACATTTTCTGGGAAAGAATGAGTTATCCATGGAATTGATTCCAAAGGAGAGCTTGGTCAATGGGTATGAACTTACATATTATGACGAAGATAATTCTAAAGTGTTATATAGCACAGTTGGGCAATGTAGTGTGTTTGTGTGTGTGTGTGTAATCCAAAAAAAATATTTTTAAATTTTCAACTTAAAAAATGATAAATGCTTGTGAAATGGTTATATTTATTCTGATTTGAACATTATTCTATGAACACATATTATATTCCATCAATATGATTGTTTGCAAGTTTTCCTGTGTCAAAGGGGAAAGCCAGAAAGCATGAAGAAAGTCAAGTTTGCCCTAGTTTGACACATGCTAACTTATTATTTTTCATGCAGCATGAAGACCTCTTCCAGATTCTAAGATGATGTTCTTGTTCTTTCTAACCTACAGAATGTAGTACAAGAAACATCTATTCTTTATAGAATGAAACTACTCAGTCCATGATTTTCTAATATAGCAGCAGAAGATGGCGAAGACAATGATTATTGTTTGTTCTTGGGAAGAAGTTGCAGCAGCAAATATAGCCTACTCTACTATAGTTCTTATATACCTTTTTACTCCCACTTCCCTTCTCTCTTCTTTCTTGATTTTCTTTCTCCCTCTGTCTACTTTTTATTTATAATTTTATGTCTTTCCCTCCTTGTTTTGCTTGCTTACTTCCTTGCTTTGCAGAAATTATCACTTATTATCAACTTAAATTAAATAATCTAGGCACTTATAGACAAGTACTTCAATGTCTCTCCACATGTAAAACCTTACACACACACACACACATACACACACACACACACACACACACACAAAACTTGATTTAAGAATAATGGTTATTAGAGATTGAGAAGACTAAAGAGAAATTGAATAAAGACATTCTATATTTTGAACAAGTCAATCTGTATGTAAATGCTGGAATATTTGTTGATTTCCTTAATTTGTGCAATTAATATATAAGCACACATTTACGCATATAGAAATATACATGTACACACAGACAAACTATTATTTTTAAAAAAGAATCATTGAAAGTGCTGGAAGGGGCAAAAGCCCAGAGACCTGGAAGCAACCTCCTCACACTTGCAACCATCTGTAGAATCTGGCTACATTCTATGTCCTGAGAACGTGGTTGAAATTGAATTGAAAAAAAAAATGATTTATTTAATGGAAGAAATTTCAAGAAAAGGAGAATTTAGGCTGTGATGTCCTAAATTTTCATTAGTTTTTGTCTAGTCTACGGAAAAAATTAACAAAATGCTGGGTAAATTTTATGGAAATAATGCATTATTCATGTTTTTAAGTAAATAAAAATTTTAATCAAGCTAAACTTTGCTGTCAAGGTATATGGAGAAAGTAGACTATAAATTTAAAAGGGAAGTGTCCTGCTCTTCACTGGGCAGTAGGAAATACACACTTGAGACAAGACTACACCAAACAAAGATTCAATTCAATGACAATGCAAATTTTCTTGAAATGAAAAGAATGAAGCTGAAGTTCCCAGGAGTCAGCACAGTGAAGTTGACACTGCTGTGGTACAAGGAACCATCAGACACAAGAACTTGGTAGTAGCATCACCTTGTGTTGGTTTTGTAAGTAGGAAAGTAGCAATATTGATGGGGTTCATGGAGTCCAGGAGCATGATTTTGGAGATTATATAAGGTCAAGCAATGTATGGCAGGGTTAAAATTCTGATGATGAGACCTTAATAAGCTACCCTATGAAGCTTTGAAAGTGAACTCTAAGTTTCAGTGGAGATTCTGAGATATTGCAAATGCTATAGTCATGGTGCATGGAATGAAAGAGTCAATTCTAGGGAAAGGATGTGTGTGCTATGGCATCATAACTGCAATGGCAGTGCTACTTCATTTTAATGGAATTTACATCATTTCATCTTAGGTCCCAGATTCCCAACATGAAGTTGCAATAGGTGGTGGTTTCTCTGCTTAGTTTTGTTCTTGTTTATTAGATCCATTCATTCTTTGAAATGCCCCGTTTCTTCCTCTTTGGAATAAAATTGTTCACTTTGTCCCATTTTATGTTGGAATTGTATGCCTTGATTTATATTGTGTAGTAACACATATTTGACAGAGTGCCTTCAGTCTCAGATTAGACTTGAACTATAAAGCAGTAATGGAATAATTAAAGACCACTGGAACTTTTGAATATTGAAGTGAAATTTTGTCTTATAAGGACAAAGGATGGCAAGTTCTGACTTAGAAGTGATGTGTTTTGGTGTCTAATTGACCAGCAGTAGAATTATGGTGCTTGGTAATGAATTTCAACTTGACAGGAACCGTCAAGGAGACAATTTTCTAAGCATGCCTATGAAGAATTTTAGTTTAGGCTAGCAACTAGGCGTGTTTCCCTCAATGATAAGTCATACCATGGAACTGTATTGGAAACACAGACCTTTCTCTTTTTAGCTGGTTTACTTCCTTCCTTCCTTCCTTCCTTCCTTCCTTCCTTCCTTCCTTCCTCCCTCCCTCCCTCCCTCCCTCCCTCCCTTCCTTCCTTCTTTCCTTCCTTTCTCCTTTTTTTTTCTTTCTCTCTCTCTCTCTCTCTCTCTCTCTCTCTCTCTCTCTCTCTCTCTCTCTCTCTCTCTCTCTCTCTGCCTCTCTCTCTCGTGCATAAGTATTTGTCTGGAAATTAGTTACAGACATGCATGAGCTTGCCATGTGGTGCTGAGAATTGAGCCCAGGTCCTCTGGAAAAGGGGTAACACTTCTTAACCACTGATCCATCCCTCCAGCCTCTTTAGTTGGTATTCTTATGATATTTTTTTAGCTCAACAACAGAAAAGCAATTAAAATGGCTCCTTTTTAGGGAATACAGCAGCACAAATGTACAAATGCTAATATCAGTTGCTAGACTCTAGACCCTGGGGATATTGAAGTTGTTAAGATATTTTCCCCTTTGTTATCCAGCTTCCTTTCCGCTTACAAATTCTTAGTTTTTATACATTTTCTATCTAACTAAATATTCTGAGCTTCTATACATAACATGTATCTTATATTCTGAGCCTGGAAAAAACAAATCTTAATTACAGACTTAGATTTTCCCTTTTTCTTAAAGTGCCATGATTTCCATGGTTCTGTTTGTTAATAAGTCACTTTTACATGTCTACATTAACTATGTGTTTTCTTCTCTCTTTTGTAGATCACTCTCAACTCTCTTTCCACCCAGGATAAAGATATACTAGGGAAAAGGACTTTTCTGTGGTTTTAGTCATGATAATATAGCCTGTCTGTGTGGGTGAATGGAGTTTGAGTACTATGCAAGGAAAAGAGATCCATATATCTTAAATGAAAGTTTTCTCTCATTGTTTAGGTATTTTAATAATAAGAAGAGAAAGTGGTCTGATTTGTCAACAAACAAATCACATTTCATTAAAAAATCATTTACTAATTCCTCATCGGGTATTATGAATGACTTATTTTGAAATCAAAGATTTAATAGATGGAGAATTTATTTATCAGTGGGAAAATCTACAAGCGAATTTAGTTCTAAACCAGGTGAATTTGTGAGCTTGACGTTTTCAATAAGGACATAATTAATTCAATAATTGGATAACAAAAGATATTGTATGTTAGTAGATAGAAAATTATAAAATGCTCAATTATCATGTGATCTTCAGGCTACAGTGTAAAATGCAGCTGTCATATCTGGCAAACAGTGAGGAATATGTCTTATTATGAACAATTAGGATGCAGAAATTACTTCCCTGATTGCCCAATTGTAAACACTAAGTCTTTACTACAGCTGGTATTTGGAATCCACCTGCATTTAGATGCATATGAAGATAAGAGAAGAACCGAACATCTGTACAGGAAGTAAGTGGGAGGCAAAAGAAATATCCTTTGTCATGTATTTAAAATTTTTGGATCAATGTGTTAGGTATGGTTCTACAAAGGAACCAAATCATCAGGAATATTAACACTGATAAATTGATAGTCTGATGATTTAAGACCTATCAACTTTATAATGGCACCAGAAACACGTGCATGCTTTGCCCACTACTTTACATTTTGATTTTTTTCTCAAGCTGAGAATATGTGATAAAAAACATTCTGCTTTGATTCTGGGCAGCAGCAGCCATCTGTTTCCTGTCAGCCAAGTGATCACAAGGGGAAATATGTGATACTCTACAAAGCAATGTACCTCCAAGCTGTGATGTTTGATAGACTGCATGTCTTATATGCAGTTTTTACTTACTTTATCTTTTACTTATACTAGATTTATTGGGATACAGGGCTATCATAAATTTAAGGTGAGACAGAGAGACAGATATTGAGGGGCTAGACTAGAAGGAGAGAAAAAATTATTTTAAACAGCTAACACAGTTAAGGGGTTTAGTAAATGCAAATTCTCCAGAGACCCCCAGTGAGCTTGGAAGAGTTTGTGTAGTATTGTACTGATACTATTTTCATATGGGAAGGGAGAGATTGATACATTACCTTTTAGAAGAACTCCATCCCTATAGACTACAGTGCTCATTTATGAAAGTCACTCTTTTCCAACATTCTCTTTCCCCCAATATGTTTATGGGATGATCACCATCAAGTGTTTCTGGTCTTGGGAGACTTGGGGATGCTTAACGTGAATTCCTTGGAAGCTATTGCTCTCTCAGTGTTACTTAAGACATACTGTGAAGAGCAGCCTTCGTCTGATAGCCCAGACTGTGTACCACGTATCCAGTATGGACTCCTTAATTGTTTCATCAGGTATTAGTTTGACAGTAATGAGTCAAATGGTGAGGGGCTGAGGTCTACTTCTTGTAATATGATGGGTTTTGAAGTCAACTCCCTCACTTAAAAACAAGCAGAAATTGGGAATCTAAACGGATTTCTGAATTCATCATTAAGATGACAGGAACTATTGGACTGCAGGGAAAATAAATACAGAGTCATATGATGTAGGGAGGTTCTGGTGGGACTAAAGGTGTCACAAATTAAGATGTTCATTTAAGGGCAGCTATGAGAAAATGAGAGGATGTGAGCTTTTTATATTAGCTGAAGACATTTTAACTAGAGAGAAGCAACTTCAGAGCTTATTTATAAGCTTAGGGAAAAAGTTAAATCTTTAGCTTCTATGATAGCCCATTCCATGAGCTTAGCCTATATTTATGTATTCATTATTTATTTTATTTTATTCTAAAACTGTCTTTTAACCAAATGAGCTTCTCCAGAACAGAATATTTCAAAGTAACATTAAAACTTCTTAATTGTTATCATAGAACCTTTATCTAGTAGCTGATGGAAGCAGATGCAGAGATTCACAGCTAAGCATAGGGCCAAATTCATGGAGTCTAGTCATAGAGAGAGAGGAGTGATATTATGAGCAAAGGGACCAAGATCATGATGGGGATTCCCACAGAAACAGCTGACCAAAGCAAGCAGGAGGTCGCTGACTCTGGACTCACAATTGGGGAACCTGTATAAGAACATATTAGGCCCTCTGAATGTGGGTGACAATAGTGTGGTTTGGGCAGTTTGTGGAGCCACTAGGAGTAGAATCAGTATTTATCCCTAGTGCATGAACTGACAGCACATTGGAACCCATTCCCTGCGGACTGATAACTTGCTCAGCCTAGATACAGTAGGGAGGGACTTGATTCTGCCTCAAGTGATGTGACAGAGTTTGTTGACTCCCCATGAGAGGCCTCATGGTCTCTAAGGAGTGGATGGGGAGGGGTAGAATGTAGAGGAGAGGGAGGAGGGGAGGAAGAGGGAATTGGGATTGGTTTGTAAAATAAGATTGTTTTAAAAATAAAGCTTTAGAGTTTTCATAAAAATGTTTATTCCTGTTCATTATTGTAATGAATAGGTCTAGTTTTCATCTGCTATTTGAAAACACACTGACACTAAAATTATATTCATTGAATACCTAGGCTATGTAGTTTAGATAACATTATAACATTCAATTTCTACAACTTTTAGGGAGACAGGCAATATTTTCTATATCGTATGAGTCTCAGAAAGGTTAAGGGGCTTGCCTTTGGATGGCAAAAGTGTTGTTGTTGGAGATAATAGATGAAGACAGAAAAGTGTCAGGGGTAGTAATTATTTTGGAGTGAGACTTACCAGTGCATTTATACAGAAACACATAAGGTTTCAGAATGCATACCCGAGGAAATAACAGAGATTTATTTAAAGCCAGGAAATTTCACTTTGAAAAAGTTTCTTGGGTAGTTAAAAACACTATGTCTATGGGAACACGCTAAGGTCCCATCTGTCCAGTGCCCTGTTCATAGATAATGCCAAAGGCTGCTCTCCAGGGCAAGCCTATATGGAGAAGGTTAAAACCTCGTTAGGGTTTCACAGTTGTTTATGCCTAAATGTGAATGAATGAGCTCATTCCCCTTTCCCTGAAGTAGCAGCAGAACTACACGGGCAGGGCAAGTTGTTATTTAAGGTTTTTATTCTATGAAAACAAAAATTTAAACCAAAAAAAACAAACAAAAACAAAAATAACCCAAAACAAAACTACTTATCAAGGAAACAAATAATCCAATTAAAATGAGGTCCATATCTAACAAAGAATTCTCAATGAAGGAGACTGAAATTGTCGAGGAATGCTTAAAGAAAGGTTCAACATCCTTAGCCATCATAGAAGTGACAATCAAACCTAATTTTAGATTTCATGTTATACCTATCAGCATGACAAAGATCAGCAAAACAGGTGACAGCTCATGATGGTGAGAATGTGGAATAAGAGGAACACTCATTTGTTGCTGGTGGGAATAAAAATTCATGCAGACACTATGGATTTCAGTGTGTCAGTTCCTCAAGAAGAAAGGAATTGATCTAACTCAAGATCCACCTACACCACGTTTGGTTTAGAAACTTTATTATACCTCAAACACATTTGCTCAACCATATCTATTGCTGATCTATTCATATTAGTCAGAAATAGGAAACAAGTTAAATGTCTCTCAACAGAAGAATGGATAAACAATATGCGGTACAGATGATAAATGGACTGAGAAAGAAATCAGAGAAACATCACCCTTCACAATAGCCACAAATAGCATAAAATGTTTCAGAGTAACTCGAACAAAACAAATGGAAGACAAGATCTTTATCTTTGAAAAAATAAATTGAAGAAGACACCAGAAAGCCAGAAAGAGGAAAGATCTTCCATGCTCTTAGGTAGGTAGAATTAACATAATAAATATGGCAATCTTACCAAAAGCAATCTACAGATTCAATCCTATGCCCATCAAAATCACAGCAAAATTCTTCACAGACCTTGAAAGAATAAAATTCAACTTCATATGGAAAAGCAAAAAAACCCAGGATAGCCAAAAAAAAAAAAAAACTTGTACAATAAAAGAACTTATGGAGGCATCGCAATCCCTGATTTCAAACTCTACTACATAACTAGAGTACAGAAAACAGCCTGGTAGTGACATAGAAACAGACAGGAGGACCAACGGAACCAAATCAAAGACCTAGGTATTAATCCACACACCTTCGAACATCTGAGTTTTGACAAAGAAGCAAAAAATATTAAATGGAAAAAGAAAGCATATTTAACAAATGGTGCTGGCATAACTGCATATCAACATGTAGAAGAATGAAAATAGACTCATATCTATCGTCATGCACAAAACTCAAGTCCAAATGGATCAAAGACCTCAACATAAAGCCAGCCATACTGAACCTTATAGAACATAAAGTGGAAAGTACACTTGAAAGCATTGGCACAGTAGACCACTTCCTAAATATAACCTCAGTAGCACAGACACTGAGAGAAATAATTAATAAATGGGACCTCCAGAGAATCAAAAGCTTATGTAAAGCAAAGGAGACAGTCAACAAGACAAAACTACAGCCTACAGAATGGGAAAAGTGCTTCACCAACCCCACATCAGACAGAGGTCTGATCTCCAAAATGTACAAAGAATTCAAGAAATTGGTCATCCAAAGAACAAATAATCCAGCAAAAAAATGGGGTACAGACCTAAACAGAGAACTCTCAACAGAGGACTGTAAAATGACTGAAAGACACTTAAGAAAATGCTTAACATCCTTAGCAATCAGACAAATGCAAATCAAAACAACTCTGAGATTCCATCTTACACCTGTAAGAATGGCCAAGATCAAAAACACTGATGACAACTTATGCTGGAAAGGATGTTGGGGTAAGGAGAACACTCCTGCATTGCTGGTGGGAATGCAAATTAGTAAAGCCCCTCAGAAGCTAGGAAACAACCTTCTTCAAGACCCAGGAATACCACTTTGGGCTAAGTATCCAAAAGATGCTTAATCATGCCACAAGAACTTGTGTTCAATTATGTTGTTTGCAGCATTGTTTGTCACAGTCAGAACCTGGAAACAACCTAAATGCCCCTCAATCAAAGAATGGGTAAGGAAAATGTGGTATATTTATACAATGGAGTACTACATAGCAGAGAAAAATAACAATATCTTCAAATTTGCAGGCAAATGAATGGAGCTAGAAAATATATTGAGTGAAGAAACCCAGACCCAGAAAGATAATTATCATAGGCACTCACTCATAAGTGGGTTTTAAACATAAAGCAAAGAAAATCATCCTACAAATCACAATCTCAGAGAACCTAGACAACAATGAGGAACCTGAAAGACATACATAGATCTAATCTACATGGGAAGTAAAAAAGACAAGATCTCCTGAGCAAATTGGGAGCATGGGGACCATGGCAAAGGGTTGAAGGGGATGAGAGAGGCAGGGAGGGGAGCAGAGAAAAATGTAGAGCTCAAAAATATGAAGACAGAAAAAAGAAGAGAAATTTGTGGTACATTTAAACTATACCACTAAAAGAAAAATATATCAACTAGATTAAAAAAATCTTTGAGGTATCCCAGACCCACCAAGACAAATATGGTAAATATTGACTTATAGGTAGATATAAACTGTTAAGTAAATGATAACTAAGCAACCTCCATAGAATCACAAAGGTTAGGTGTAGAGTAACGGACTAGATGAAACACATAGATCTCATTCTATAGAGAAATAGAAACAGGAAAGGGAAATAGAAGAAATAATTATGAATGAATGGGGTAGGGACTGGGACATAAGGGTCATTGGTGACAGGGGATATAAGTATTAAGTGGGAATACGGTAAAGAGAGGTAAAATTTGAGGGGTAGTATAAAAATCTAATATACTAAATTCTTAAAATACATAGACACATGAATGATATCTAAATGAAAATGCTAAATAATTAGAGAAATAGTATACCAGCTTTAAATCTCTTGTCACCAAATGAAGCTTTCAGTACCAGAATTGAGTTGTCTAATTGAGTTGTTGGTCAAAGCGGCTCCCATGGAAACCCCCAAACAATTCAGGCTGTTGATAATACTAAACGTTGCTCTCCACAAACTGACAGCAAAGTCCTATAACTGAAGAGAATACCTACACAACTCACTGAATATGAAGATGTTGATTCTGCCTAAAAAGAACTTTCACTAATATATTCTAGTCTCTTTGGTATGGAGAGATCCTTTAAAGATCATAAAAAGAGAAATGTAAACATCTATCCAAACACAAAACCTTTGATCTACAATCTTTCCTGCAAACTATTTTAGGACAATAGTGGCACAAAGCTTATGAGAGTAACCGCCAATAAGTGATTTGACTCACAGTCCATTCTGTGATACGGAATACGTACCTGTCACTGCTTGGGTGTCCAAGAAACAAGAAATTAGATATCTCAGGGATGTAGGGTAAAACCAAATAATGCTGGTCTTAAAAAGGAAAAAAAAATGTAGTGATGAACTGACTCTTAATGATATTCTACTGTTCTCATAGATCAGTTCCTTGTTCAGCCATCATCAGAGAAATTTCCTCCTGCAGCAGATAGGAATATATACAGAGATCCACAGTCAGATACGCAGAACGTGAGAGTAAGAGAGCCCTAAGTGGTATAACTGCATCAAATCCCTCCCCTCAGAACTCAGGGAACTCTTGCAGAAGAGGAGACAGAAAGGGTGTAAGAGTCAGCATGGATAGAGGACATCAATCATACGACATCCTTTAAATCTCATATGAACTCACAGAGACTGAAGCAGAATGCACAGTGCCTGCACTGGTCCACACCAGGTTCTCTGTGCTTATATTATGGCTTTCACTTTATTGTTTTTATGGGAATCCTGGGTGGGGATTTGATTTCTGTGACTTTTCTGGGGCTGTTTTCCTTCTGTTCTTTTTTTCTTTCCAACTTTAATGTGATAGTTTTTGTTTTAACTTATATTTTTTAACTTATATTCTATTTTGTTATATTTTTAAATGAATGAATGAAAACCTAGCCACTAAGGTAAAATTTGACAACAGAACTGTCGTTTGTATCTCCTGGGAGTGGGACTATTAATTTTTCCCTAATATAATGACACTGGGTATGCAAATCACTCCAGGAAAAAAATCTCATGTTCAGGAGCAGCTGACCAAGAAATAATGAACTCTTTTTTATGTGTATGATTTTATCTGGCTACAGTTTGGTAAAAGTTCTGAATTTTTTAAGTGTTGTTTTATTTTGTTAGTTTTGAGGGGCTCTTGTAGTGGGTTTCTGCTTATTTTTTGTGAAAGATCTTAAAGTTGAGTGGGAAGGATAGAGGAGAGGATCTTAGGGGAGGGGAAGAATTTGATTCATATGTATTTTAATTTTAAAATTGTTTTAAATAATTTAAAACTTTTTTAAAAGAAGAATTTGTCTTACAAGCTTCTTTGCAGCCAGATCTCATGGAGGATTTTCTCAGTTGATGTTCCCATCTCATAGGGTCAAGTTGACACTAACTAGCCAGCACAATCAGTCATAAGAAAATATATTATGCAGAAGAGCTAACAAAAGACAGAAATGAGTGCAGCAAGAGAGTCTTGATTCTCACCTTTGATGGTGAAAATAATTTTCTTTAGAATGTGAAAGCCATCTTACAGGAGGAAATGCCACTCCTTCTTCTATAAAACTCTTCAGAGTGTCTTTGAGAGCTTTAGCTCAAAATAGTGCTTATGTTGAAGTGCTGTGTTTTTAGGCAGAATTTTATACTGTTCTTGGCTAGATGATACTCTCTTCCTGGAACTCTGCTACCAGACGTTACTTTGGTGGCTTGAGTCCCATGGTTCAGGCTAGGTGTTGTTGCCCTGGAAACTTCAAAGTAGATCCGTCACAACACATTGTATTTTAACTCTCCAAAGATACCCTAATAATTCCAGTGGAAGAGCAGGTATTATTATATAGCAAAAGAGAAGGGATCGTCGGGTAGTTTCTCTCAGAGAAAACATAAGAACCTGAGGAATGGATGTATTGATCATTGATTAAACAAGCTTTTACTAATTGCCTGTTCTTATTTTAGAATACATAGTTAATTAACAACTTATGTTCAGAGTGGCTCATAGAGAAATGAAAACAAATTTAAATATACAAGTATTTAGAGCTTTGGGTTAACTGACCTTCATCATTTTAAAGAGTAGCTATTCAACCTATTATTTAAAGATGGGAAATATAGTAGGAATGAAACGAAACAATGTTCAGTTCTATCCAGGAGAACTGACTTTCTCTTTTTTCACAACTGGATGACTAAGGTTTGTGTTCTAAGAGCTAAGGGTTTACAATGTTGATCAACTTCTTTGGATGATTCACCAAGCCCAATTTCAAAAGAAACAGCAGCCAAATTGTTCTCTTGTTCTCTCTCTCTCTCTCTCTGTCTATGTCTGTTTGTCTGTCTGTCTGTCTCTGTCTCTCATCATCATTGTCATCATCTCCCCTTCCTTTTTTCCCTCCCTCTTTCTCTATTATCTCTGCCATACTTCCTTTCTTTCTTTTTCTTTACCTAATAACATGCAATGAAGAACTGGCAAGGGAAAGGAACATAGATCCTAGATATTCAAATGCTTCTCTGTGAGAATGCATAGTCATAAAATTATTCAAGAAGATCTGGTTTCAGTGGGCTAGGATGAGGCACTCTGAGATCTCTGTAAATGAGTGGCCAGGAGTTATGTAATAGTCAAGATGAAGGCTTAGAAATGACTGCCCAATTTGCTGAAAATTAACTCCAGTCATGGGTTATCCAATGAAAAGCAGAAATATTATCTTTATCATAGTGTACTCTGAACATTTGATAAAGATGCTTTAACAAGCCATTCCTGAGCCCTAAGTATCAATAAAGAGTTTTATTTAAGTCTATGCCTGAGAGTCAAGTTGGGTGGCAAAAGAATCAGTGAAGGGACCTGGAGGAGTGGACACCTCTGGTGTATGTGTAACTCCAGCAAGACCACCAAACAACTGGCTTAAATGCTCGATGTGTCATTCTAGAATTAGCTTAAACAATAGACTTCAATTGCGTCTCACAGTCCTATACGTTTGGTCACAAAGCTAACCATGTTTGGTTTCTGGTGTATACATTTTTTCCTTCTCCCTACATTTCTGTAGAGAGACAAAGAACGACCTTGTTGATGCTATTCCTTCTGAGGGTATTCATTTCATGCAACCAAAGCCCCATACTAACAACTTTGTTCAGCCACATCATCACTTCTATTTACAAATATAGATGCACTAGGAGCTAAGTTCTTGAAATATAATTATGGAGAAATATAAACTTTTGAGTCTGTAATGGTGAATTTATGTACACCTGAAGTATTATCAGAGTCTCAAATTTCTGGAGTCTTAAACTTTGTGTCTTTAGTACTGGTTACTTAAAAATATCAGTTTTAATTACTATATGCCTCCAATAAAAGTTTAGTTTATTAAGTGTTTTTGAAAAGTTGGATTCACACTGGTACTAATACATATAAAAATAATAAACTACAGAAGTGTAAAGTTATATGGGTAAAGATCTTTTAATAGTAAATATACCCAAATTCAAAAATACTGTGATTTTAACTATACGCATACATTAAAATTTTAAAGAATTCATTGACTGAAATTCAGGAAACTAGGCAAAGGAAAAGTATGTATTTATTTTGAAGGTGAAAATTATTTTCAGATCATTAAGAAGAATATCTGCCAATTGTATAGTAATAAACATGAATAAAAACTTGGGAAGGAAAGATGGGAGGGAAGGATGAGGTAAAATTTACAGAATAGGATATAAAGATAACATATGGGAATTTTTGATGGATTATGTATTCAGTTACTTATTCTTTTGTTAATTATTTGACAGATGAGACTTCATTTTAGGTAAAGAAATATCCTCAAAATGAACATTTGTTTATAAGTCAGTGGTATAATTCAACTAATCTAGGCACCTGTGTCTTTGAATCACAGCTTCCAGTATAAAAGCTTGAAGTAAGGACAAAGACAAGGGTTAGTGATGCGAAAGGTCCTTGTTACAAACCCTGAAGGTCTCAGTTTATCCACAGTGACTCACTTGGGGGGAAGACAGAAACAATGCATGAAGACTCTCCTTTGACTTCCATGTGTGTTCTAGGACTTGTTCAACAACATGAATATACACATCACACACGAAAAAATAATAATGTAATGAAAGAATCTCAGAAATCTTTAAAAGATGAATTTGTGCCAGGCGGTGGTGGCACACGCCTTTAATCCCAACACTCAGAAGGCAGAGGTGGACAGATCTCTGTGAGTTTGAGGCCAGATAGATTGGTTTACAAAGATAATTCTAGGACAGGCACCAAAGCTATATAAAAAACCCTGTCAGAGAGAGAGAGAGAGAGATGAGTTTTACTAGTTTTACATGTGTTGTTCTTTTACTCATAACTAGAGAAATTATCAGCTTCGACACTGCAAAGGGTCATGCTAAAAGAAGAAGCAGGATTTTGCCATGTATTTTTCTCAAGGGATGAACTGCAGTGCAAATTTCTAGCCTGACTCCTGTGGAAGCGCTGACATAAAGACACAAGAAGACTTTTCATTAGGAAGGTCAGTGAAGTGGTGTTAGTGACAGAATTTGGGGTTCTTCTCCTGCTCCCTCACTAAAAGGTTCTTGCCTGGGCTCCCAAGGATTCTTAAGACACATGTATCATTCCTCAAGTACCCAGCCTCACAGTATTGAGGGACAGATCAATTTACATCTGCACCCATATCATATCTTGCGAAGTGGCCTGAGTTGGGTTTATAATATTTATATGATTCAAAATGAAAAAGGGGAAAAATGTCAAACCCTCACTTTAAACTCATTGTTTTAGATAGCTAATATTAACTATTTTTCATGAAACTTTAATGATTTTATACATGTTATAAATTTACTACTTTAATGTCTGAAGAACCATGACCACTCTATGTACATGGGCTTATGCTGAGAACATAAATGCTGAAACTGACTGGTTTCTGACTTTAAGAATCAATGGTTGTGCTATATTGCATGGATAAAGGAACTTCACAAATGTGATTAAAGTTCTGATCACTTAGCCGGGCGGTGGCTGGCGCACGCCTTTAATCCCAGCACTCGGGAGGCAGAGGCAGGCAGATCTCTGTGAGTTCGAGACCAACCTGGTCTACAAGAGCTAGTTCCAGGACAGGCTCTAAAAGCTGCAGAAAAACCCTGTCTCGAAAAACAAAAACAACAAAAAAAAAAAGTTTTGATCACTTGAACACTTAAGGACAGAGCACCAGAGGGTGATCAGAAAAATGTGTTCAGGTTGACAATTAGTGATCAGAAGGTTACTTGTAGTATGAGGAGCGGCGGACTGCATCCCACCACCCAGCTCGCTTATCCCCCGAAATAACCACATGGAAATTGTATTAATTAAATAACTGCCTGGCCCATTAGTTCTAAGCTCTTATTGGCTACCTCTTACATATTTGTTTAACCCATCTCCATTAATGTGTATTGGCACTTGACAGTGGCTTACCAGCGTGAGTCTAACCAGCGTCCACCTCAGGCAGGAGAATCATGGTATCCACACTTTCCCTTCTTCCGAGCATTCTGTTCTGTCTACTCTGCCCACCTAAGTAAGGGCTGCCCTATCAAAAGGCCAAGGCAGTTTTCTTTATTCAACCAATGAAAGTAGCACACCGTACATCAGTTATTGCTAATCACTAAGTTTTCGAAAATGCAGAAAAAACCATAAATCAACAGATGGATGTGTCTTTCTTAGGACCATAAAAAGGCTAGGAGAGCAACGGACTCTTTCCTAGGCCTCCTGAAGAGAATGCTCCCTGGGGTTATGTCAGAGACCTTGGCCAAGTCATCTGATCTGTCAAATTAAAAAATGATATTTGTGTTATTTTAAGCATCTGTATTTGCATTCACTCATTATGACACCAGCAATAGAAAACTAACACCACACACACACACACACACACACACACACACACACACACACATCCCCCCACATTAAACAAAAGCATAATCTCTTCATCAATGCAATACATTTTTTTAAAAGTTCCATCTTAAAGTTAAGGCATTCCTAAGATATCTAGACTGATTTAATTCAGCACCCTCTTAAACTATCCAATAACTCTCAGCAGCTGTCATTCTCTGTTCATTAGCATTCAAAAAAACCTAAAATTAACAAAGTACCTTATAAGGTCCAAACTTCTCTTATTTTAATATTAACATCTTTGATCACTACATGAATATATATATATATATATATATATATATATATATATAAAATCTTTACTCACTTTTTCTAGACTTTATTATTTTTAAACTACTTCTTTCTATGGCTGTCTATGCACATTTGTAAACATGCTATACCTCTTCAGAGGTTTTCTGTTTTTCTACCTGCATTTACTAAGCTTCTGTAGCATTTTCTGACCGCATGAGTCAAATCTTAACCGGTCATGTCAACTGCTGCATGGCTCAGCTTAGCATATGGCACTGGAGGCTGACTCTAGCACTCAGGTAACAGCTGGTAACTATACCTCTGTATGTTGCTGAACACCAGCATACCTGGGAGACTGCAAGACTAAGAAGCTACATCCAGCTACTATTTGTCAAGAACTTTTCTTAACTTTTGCAAGCCCTATATTTTAATATTTGAGCCCCCCATGTTGGATGCCATATGTAGCAAGTCTTACTCAGTCCTGTTACCAAATAACAATACAGAGACAAATTATTAATTATTAAAGCTTGACCTTAGCTTAGGCTTGTTCTTAACTAGTTCTTATAACTTAAATTAGCCCATATTTTTTTCATCTACATTCTTTTATGTGGCTCAGTTACCTTTACTCTGTACTGTCTGTACTGGTTCCTCTCCATCTGACTGCTGACTTCACCTTTTTTCTTAACTGACCTCTCTGTCCCCAGAGTCCTACCTAACCTCTACCTACCTAGCTCTTGATCATGCAACTCTCTATTAAACCAATCACAATGACACATCTTCACATGGTATAAAGGGATATCTCAAAACAGATGGGGTTCGGGATCTCTCTAGACACAGAATCTACCAATACTTTCATCATGAGATTCCTACAACCAGACTGATGAGAAATAAATGCATGTTGTTTATTCTCCACAAGTATCTACACAGTTCAGAATGTACCCTGGTGTATAAGTAAATGTACATTGAATAGAGATTTATTAAACTAAATTCAGTCTAAGTTAACAAATAATTAACAAAATAACAAATAACTGAATACATAATCAGGCAGAAACTTCAACGTTAGTCACAGATGTGAAATCCTAAGTGGTTTAGCAACAAATCAAAAACCTAGCCACTCTATTAATGAAAACAAATCTGAGGAAAACTAAGATTATTTTACTTTTAATAGATTTCTAATCTAAAACCTTGGAAGTGCTAAGTTTTAGCAATAGATTTTCCTTTATAAGAGACTGGTCAACAGGCCATCAGTGATACAACATAAGCAACCAGAACCAGCCCAAAGTCTTTAAGCAGGATGAAAGGTAATGGCAATAGCAGACTGCTGATCAAGTTAAAAAGAAAATAGCAGTGGTCAGCACCATCAAACCGGAATGGAGGACAGTGGGTAATAGTCTCCCATGATAACTAGGTCACAGTAAAGCAGCTTCTATTTTGTCTTAATGACAGTGTCTGTTGCTTTACAGAAGCTTCTCAGTTTCAGGAAGTCCCATTTATTCATTGTTGCTCTTATTGTCTGTGCTGCTGGGGTTGTACGTAGGAAGCGGTCTCCTGTGCCCATGTGTTGTAGAGTACTTCCCACTTTCTCTTCTATCAGGTTCAGTGTGTTCAGATTAATATTGAGGTCTTTAATCCATTTGGACTTGAGTTTTGTGCATGGTGATACATATGGATCTATTTTCATTCTTCTACAGGTTGACATCCAGTTAGGCCAGCACCATTTGTTAAAGATGCTTTCTTTCTTCCATTGTATAATTTTTGCTCCTTTGTCAAAAATCAGGTGTTCATAGGTTTGTTGATTAATATCTGGTCCAAATGAGGAGTAGAAGGAGGGAGAACATGAGCAAGGAAGTCAGGACCGTGAGGGGTGCGTCGACCCACTGAGATGGTGGGACTGATCTAATGGGAGCTCACAAAGGCCAGCTGGACTGGGACTGATGGAGCATGTGATCAAACCAAACTCTCTGAATGTGGCTGACAATGGGGGCTGACTGAGAAGCAAAGGACAATGGCACTGGGTTTTGATCCTATTCCATGGACTGGCTTTGTGGGAGCCTGTTTTTTTTTTTTTTTAAATGCTCACCTACCTAGACCTGGAGGGAGGGAGGAGGACCTTGGACTTCCCATGGGGCAGGGAATCCTGACTGCTCTTAGGACTGGATAGGGAGGAGGAGGGGGGTCTGGGGGAGAGGAAAGAAATGGGAGGAGGTGGAAATTTTTAATTAATTAATTAATTGATTGATTGATTGATTAATTAATAAAAAAGCAGCTTCTCCTCCAAAGAAGCATGTATAGAGTGCCATTGCCCTTTTCCCTAGTAAACCTTTCAACTTTAGGGGTGCAAAAGCCACTGTAGATATTTTTGAATATTATATATCTATAACAGACTGAATTCCGGAGAAAATGGACTTCATAAAAAGTTTTCACTTTTTATAGAGGTGCACACTTTGGAATATTCACAGAGGAGGGGTCTGTAGAGAAGTCTAACCCCATATCTGTGTAGACTGATGCTTTTGTTGTTCCTCTTGACCACTACTTTTTAAGATTCTGTTCTTGCTTATTCATGCTCTACTTGAACCCTTGAGTATCACTTGCTCTACTACTGTATCCCTTCTAAACTGATACATAAGGACAGGGACAGCAGCTGAGTGCTATGTAGGATCAGAGGAGACTAGAGACTTGTCCCTAAAATAAACATTAGGATAATCTAGGGGATAAATTGTCAGTGTCATTTCTCAGAAAACTGTACACATAAACATATAAACACACATACACTAATATAAAATTTATATTACCAGCTATATGCTATTGATACTGCCATGATTCCACCAAAAAAGACACACAGGCCTACCCATGACAGCATTTATTTTCAGATGAAAATGGTAGAAACAAAATAAAGGGCCATCAAATGTAAAATTTACAAGTAGGTCAACTATAACAGCCTCCAAACATTTTCAGCACTATAAAAATGAATAAACCATGGAAGAAAAATACCACTATTTATTAGCATAGAAAAGTGGTAATTAGTGACAAAGTAATTGCCAAACTACACACACCAAGTTGCAATATTTTTGAAATTTAAAAAGTCTAAAAAATACTTTTCATCAACCTTTGTAGCATACGTATTAACATGGAAATGTTGAAACATAAATCAATATAGTTAATTCCTTCTAGATTGGAACCATGATCTGTAAAAGACAAACTAGAACACTGTGAAAGAATGATACCACAGATTTTCAAAATCTGTGGTATCATTATATTATATTATTTTTAATGTATATTTTAAGTGTTTAAAAGCATAAAAGCCTTTCAGTATATAAAGATTTTTTCTCATGTTCTGATTCTAGTAAAAATTTATACAGTCAAATTAATTTGTTTGACTTTAAAAAACAAGAGCAAGACAAACACACTGACATACAGATAGATAAGCAATCATCGTCGTGCTTTCAAGATCACAAAATAACATCTTAACAAAGACTATGGAAACTATATATGTTTCTCATATTTCAAGAAAGAAAGAAAAAAGGAAGGAAGGAAGGAAGGAAGGAAGGAAGGAAGGAAGGAAGGAAGGAAGGAAGGAAGGAAGGGAGGGAGGGAGGGAGGGAGGGAGGGAGGAAGGAAGGAAAGAAAGAAAATAATGACTTTATAAATCAATTATTACATATCTAAATTGCTTCTGTTTTTCTCTGTTTTTGTTGGTTTTGATTGGTCACACTTTTCCTTTCTCTACCAGCTGCAATATTTGTCTTCCACTTCTTGATCCCAAAAGGCCAATCTAGCTCCAGCCAAGACATCTGTGTATCATCAAGGACTAGGAAGAAAAGAGGAGCAACTGTACCATGGTACTTCTGTTTCTACTGATCATAATATAATATGTCCAGCTACAGAAAAAACTGGAGTCTATTAATAATAAAAGAACAAACAGATGATTTAGGTGGGTCTTCTTTCTATGTGTTACTTTCATTGGTTAATTAATAAAGAAACTGCTTGGCCTAATAGGTCAGAAGATAGGTGGGTGGAGTAGACTGAACAGAATTCTGGGAGGAAGAAAGTTGAGTCAGTCAGACGCCATAGCTCTCCTCTCCAAGATGGATGCAGGTTAAGATCTTTCCCGGTAAGCCACCACCTCCTTGTGCTACACACATTAATAGAAATGGGATAATCAAGATGTGAGATTTAGCCAGTAAGAGGCTATAGCTAATGGGCCAAGTAGTATTTAAAAGAATACAGTTTCCATGTAATTATTCTGGGGTTAAGCTAGCCATGCAGGAGCAGGGCAGGAAAAAAGCAGGCCTGCCCACAGCTCCTTCTACAAACAGATGTACAGAAAATTAGGTAAGTTTCTATTCAGAGTCATTTATATGAGACATCCAAGTTAATGGGATGCTTTCTATATCACACTCCACTTGATTTCAGGCTAGGTCTGTTGTTAAACCTAAAACTTGCAGATTCTGATTTGTGTCTTGTTAGGGTTTCTATCCCTGTGATGAAACTCCATGACCACGACAACTCTTATAAAGGAAAACATTTCATTGGGACTGGCTTACAGTTTCATAGATTTAGCACCTTTATCTTCATGGCAGGAAACATGGCAGCGTGCAGACAGACATGGTGCTGGAGAAGTAACTGAGAGTTCTATATCTTAAACCACATGCAGCAGCAGACTGTGAGCCACACTGGGTGTAGCTTTCATATAAGAGACCCCAAAGCTCACATCAACAGTGACACACTTCCTCTGACAAGGCCATGCTTCCTAACATTGCCACTCCCTGTGGGTCAAGAAATTAAGCACATAAAACTATGGGGGCTGTTCTTATTCAAACTACCACATCTAACTAGTCACATGCCACCGGATATCCTTTCTCTCTGCCTTCCTGAATTGCATAAAACCTCTACACTGCCCTGCTCTTCTGTATGTTCTAGGGATTCAAGCATCAGTCTTTATATTCATGGAACAGGGATTTTATCCACTGAGAAAACTCCCCAGACCCAGTGTTTGCTGTTTAAAAGATATCTTCTACTCATACATGTGAGCATTACATATGCATTTGGTTTATTCATTTAGAAGAAATCTTTATGCGTCTTTAATATTAAACCTCTGATTTATTCAAATGTGTTTTTATAAAGTATGGTTGAAGATCTTAAGGTGATATTTATTGAGATTTCCCACATATATGAAATACATTTTGATTATATCCGCCCTTATCTCAAAGTTTCTTCTGCATTCCCCTATTACATTTACCTACATCCCCCTTTCATTTAATGTTTTCTTTATAACCCTCCAAGTCCAATTGGAACAGACATTTGATGCTTCACTAATCATTGAACACGGAGATAATTGTTTAAAATGACATCCTATGCTATAATCATTTTATAATAGAAGAGTAGTAGACTATCCTCTAGGCTATATGATTTTATCAATCATGATGTTGTTTGTTTGTTTGTTTGTTTTTACCAGGTTTACAGTATTAATTCCTGCCTCTGGAACTGGCTTTAAATTCAATCAGAAAGCCGTTTGTTACCCCATGTGCTCATGGTACCACTGTATGAATGTGTCCACATTCCCAGGATAATAATTATCAGAGATTAAAGAGTTCACAGCTCAGTAAAGGTATTGCTGACTCTCCTCCCCCTGTATAGTTTCTGTCTGTACCATGAAAACTCCCTCGTGTGAAGGAAGCTGACACCTCAGTAGCAACTTGATTCTCCATGTCCTGTGACCAAAGCATGTGGGGTTTTCAGCAGAATGGTATTTCAGTAAGGTCTGGAAAGGAATAACAATGGCCCATATTGTTTTGTGTGGCTCTGGATCTCACCTGATCAGCAACTTGAAAGAAATATCACTTATGTGGCACTGAATATTGAGTATGATTCGTCCATGTAGGGTAATTTCTAATAAACTTTTGAGATGAAAAAAAATTTATATTGCTAGTTGGGTTCACAATGTTGCTTTTTAATTCTCTCATCTAACGTAATTGTTGCTTCCTATGTTTTTCTGTTTTAATTTACCTCAAAGTTAGAATTTATATATTTTTAATTTTCTAATGAGCTCCTTTAAATAACAAATCAAGTTTTCTAACAATATAACTCAAATTAATCAGTAGCCTGTATCTACCTTTCGTCTCAGACTTTTCTAAATCTTGTGCTTTTTAATCTTGTTTCAAACTTTTAGGGGCTGAAGGAAGTTTTTCCAAGGTCACTGAAGGTATACATTCCTGAAATGCTTTATGTTCAGAATGTTCCTCTATTTCCATCTCACATGAAAGCAGTCCTCAAGAATATAAAATTCTTAGCTCATAATCTTTTCGTCTTGAATTTATAGTGAACCGTAGATCTGAACTTTCTTGGTTTCAAAGCCCTTTAAGAATTCAGTGAAAGATGTGTGCCTCTACATTGGAAAGACGCCCACCTCGACACAAAACCACAGCAAGATTTTACCGAGTTTTTCCTAGTTTCCAAACTGACTGAAACTTATGCGCTAACCTCCAAGATAAGAACTTCTTAAGTAGATAATCCTAAGAGTGACACAGAAATCCTGCTTGCATAGCTGCTGGGAGAGATTCTGTCCACCATTTGTCAATCAGTTCTTCTCAGTACTTTGCTTTGGTTTTCTCCCTCTCATTCCATTATTTTACTTTTTCCAAATTTGTTCCTGTTTTGTGCATTTCAAAATGATGCTCCCATTGTATTTTTATGTTTGTAATTCTTTTGTGTTACTTTTGTTCCAGTGTTATGGATGACTCACCTTCATTAGTTTAGGAGCTAGTTTACAACTAGGAGCTAGTTGTAAAGGTTTTTTAATTGTTTACTGTCTATGAAATCATATTGTTACCTTTTCATATAAAATTTTTCTACAAACCATCTCACAGTATGTTGTTGTTTATAGTAGTTGCTTTTTCCAAAGGAATTGATCTCGTCATGCTCAAAATTGATCATTTAAGAGAACTTAAGGGCCACCTATGTCCCTGCTCCCTTTACAGTAATCAAAACCTCTTCCTTGATTCACTGCGGGTGCACAAGAGTTCTGGCAGCTGCCCAGCTTCATTTTCTGCAGTTATGCTGGATTTCATTAGAGCCTCTGTGGGAGACAGACTCTCTCCACCAACTGCTGAAAGAAGTTTGTTCCACATCACACTATTTAGAACATTCACATGAGAGTATGCAGGAGGCCAGCATGTGACTATTTTCCACTTAACAGAACAGCAACTGTCTTGGTTAGGATTGCCATTGCCGTGAAGAAAAGGCAACTCTAACACTGAAAGCATTTAATTCGGGTTGACTTACAGGTCTAGAGGTGCAGTCCATTATCAACATGGCAAGAAATATGGTGGCACACAGACAGACGTGGTGCTGGAGAAGGGGCCAAGGGTTATACACCTGCCTCAACAGGGAGCAGAAGGAAGAGTGAACTATTGGGCCTGGCTTAGGCTTCTGAAACCCCAAAGCCCACTTGAGAGACACACTTCCTCCAAGCCATACTTACTTGCACCAACATGTCCTAATAATTTCAAATAATCTCACTCCGTGTGCACCTTTTAGGGAAGGGGCATTTTCATTCAAACCAACATAGCAATTAACCATATTTCTCATTGGTGCATATACAGCCTTTAATCTGAATTACTAGAAAAAGCATGGAATAAGATAAATTATCATTGCTATATGCTTAGTAGATGGCTTTTGTCCATAGAACATCATTAATGAATTACCTTTGTAGGCACTTGTCCTAAAGTTAATTGATATTTGATATTTTCTTTCTTAATCTTGGGTTTCAAACAGAAATTTGGATATCTTAAAAAAAAATAAACCTCAAATTCCTCAAGCAGGTTAGGCTTTACACATGATCTGGGACATGTATATCAGACTGGAAAAGTAAATTCGAGTTCCATGTTACAGATATTAACAAAGTGATTGCTATGTAATCATAAAACCACTGGTTTCTAATGAAAACACAATTTTTAAAACTAGTTTTTTCCACAACAACCTATATACATTTGAGGTGATTATTTAATAAATGAATTTAATAAAAGAAAGGAAAATTTCTTAGTTTCTCCCTTAGAAATACAAAAAGAATACCAAAGTTATTTTTTAAAATATCAATTACACGAAATGAAAATTATACATTAATCAGTAATGAAGGTCTACAAACATTGCAAATGAAGAGCAAAGCAGGCACTCAGCACAGTGGTAGAAAGCCGACCTAGCAGGTATAAGGTCCTGGTTTTGATCTCCATCACCAATGGTGTACACATAAACATAAGGGAATGTTGTTGGGAGAGGATAATAACTTGATGCTACTTGTTAATGTACAACAAGAAATCATTACAACCAAATCAGACAGAAACGAACAGATCCAGCTCCGGAAACGGCATGGGGAAGTACAAATTTTCAGGCAAGGGACGGTGATGACTGTGTGAGTTGAAAAGTACTGGGAAGAAATTTCATGGAAGGGAGCATTTTAGGCTAGAGCAAACATTCCAGACTAGTGGGATTGTTGCTGAGGAAAGTATGAGTAATCTCCCAGTCACGGCAAAGGATGATCAGATGCACAGACTGAGGGTGAAGATTTCTTTCCTATTCTCACTTACCACACACTTTGCTCAAACGTGATCAAACAAGTAGAACACACAGATAAACAGAAAAATCGTAATTTTTAATCAAAGTTCTTTTCGAGTAACAAACCACTTGTCTGTATTGGCTTGGCTGTCAAGTACTGCAGATTCATGTAAGCAATATTATGCGGCAATGTGTTTGCTTACTTTCTTAATGTTCATATTCTCTGGGATCTAAAATCTATCTTTTTCTTGCTCATGTATAAAATATGCTGTGTATATGTATAGTCCTTGGTTCTTTATTCTATTGGACATTTTTGTTTTATTTACCTTATCTATCAGTTAACAATTACTTTAAGTAGCTGGGATCATCAGCTCCTACCCAACCTATGATGAAATGTTGATCAGTTCCAGTATGTACAGATTTTATGGAGGTAGCCATGGCTGCCATGAATTCATGAGTTCAACAGCCATGTCATGTATGAAAGACATCATTTCACATCGAGTGTGCGCATGAACACGTGCACGCGCGCACGCGCGCACACACACACACACACACACACTACATACACCTGCCTCTTCTTCCTCGATGTTCTTTCAACCCTGAAGGGATAATACAGAAATTTAATTTGTGGTTTTCAGCACTTTGACTTGTTATGTGTCCCTGTATCACCTGCAGTTCACAACAAACAGAAGCTTCTCTGACTAATAAAGGAACAGCAATAATCTCTGTGTACAAATATATACACAGAATGTAGTCTCATGCCATTCCCACTTAGTAAAACAATAACGATAGATCTCCATGAGTCTTATTCTTGTTTGGTTTTAGAACCTAATATCTACAGGTATTTTCTGGTGCAAGAATTTGTGCAAGAAATAAATGACCAAATGAGAGGGAGAGTGGGAATATTGCGTAGCTTACAGTTCTGGACCTGATAGCTCCCACATTAGTGTTAATTTATGACTTATAGCTTATAATGTTCTGTGAAATGTGTCTAAATGAAAGTTCTTGAAGATAGGAGAAAATGTGGTAATTAAGAACAAACTCAAAAGGCCTACTTAGGCCACTTTTTATTTTCTTTGGAATAATTTAACTTCAATAGGCATTTCTTACCTAGAAACAACTAACCATTCTTCATGTAAAAGAAGTATAAAGCATCTTTTAAAACTTTATTCATTTACTTCTTTTAAAAATTCATTTGACAAATATCACAGATTTGATATTTTTCCTTTTTTTTACTTTTTGAGATTATATCATAATTATATGATTTCACCTTCTCTTTCCTCTCTCCAAACCCCCTCATAGTCTCTTTCCCACCCATAACCTCCCCTTCCTCACTCCAAATACTTTTCTTGATCTCTTTCAAATTCATGGCCTGTTTTTCTTTAATTCCATGGCTGACCATTGCTGGAAACCTAGCCAACTACTCAAGACTAATGAAGTCATGATGTTGGAGGAGAACATATGCATATAACCACCACTTTAACAAAAGAGCATAATCCCTAACTGCATTGTAAATATTTGTCCTTGTACCTGCAAATAAGCAGAGTTCTGATCCTCCATCAAGGAAACTCCTCTTTGCAATAGATGAGGACCATTACAGCAAAACACAAGCAATCAAGTTGCAGAGTGGCAGAGTCCCATGTCAATTGATACATCTATTACACAACACTTTAAAAGGAGGTATGGCTTCTGTCATCATCAATTACTTATGAAGAGCGTGAAGTGCAAAGTGTTGCAGATTCTGTCCCGGTCAATGCTAACAGTTATGACTTAGTCATTTCAGGAAACTTTAATCTGCCTCCTACATACAAAATGTAAAGAATTTGATGACTGAGGTGAAGAAGCAGAGAGAAAAGATTTATGGGTGGTTCTTAGGCATGGAACTTTTGCACATAAATGAGGTCTCTTATCTGTAGCCAAAGTACTACAAATTTGCCTATGGGCAAGAGGCTGTGGTACACTGGACTAAGAAACAACTGCCCCTAAGATTGTTGAAGTTTTCCAGAAGAGATAGGAATTTCCACAAGTCTCACTGGAGAGGCTGCCAGAAGTCTGCCACACACGGAAATGTGGGAAGAGTGCAAAGGAAATTTACTGGATGGCACCAAGACCCACAGAGCAAGCTCATGCCCTCTGCAGTTCTTGTTTTCTACTTAATCTGGTTGTCTGTGGGCTTTGGTAGAACAGGGTGTAGCTAACTTAAATTCAATAGTGAGCTGTCCCAGGGATGCTAGCCCAACATATGCTCAATTTCACTACAAATGAGCAGCTTTACAACCTGGCTCCCTTGAGAGTCTTCAAATAGAGATTTAATTAGAAAGCATTAGGAAAACCCATCCCGAAATAACAAAGACAATGGTAAGCTGTATGAAGGTATTACCCTGTTGAGAAGCAGAGGATTCACAGCAGGTGCTTTTAAGCAAATGGGCAAATGAGAAAGTTACCTCTGGGGGCATTTATTTCCCTACATCACAACAAGTATTGGAACATGCAAGCTTTTACAGAGTGCTAATATTTGTGAAATTGGTCTTCTCATTAAAACTTCACTTTCAATTGTTTCTGCATTGTGTACCTGCATAAAACACATCAGAAATAACATATTAGGATAAATTCTCAAACAGAGGTAAGCTACTTGCAAATGATGATCACTAGATCCATAATTATGGGTACTTTATTATAGTTAAAATGTGTCTTATACGAGATAACCAGTGTTCATAATAAATGTTTACAAATGTGATCCAAGTTTTTTAATGGAAAATGGCTGATAGAGCTATTGATTTGGTCCCTATTTTAATAATATTCCTACAATTTTCTGAGTTTATGTTCTCTTCAGAAACAAATATTCATCCTGGAAACAGTTCTGAACTACATGCATGCACCAGGCTGTGACTACTTTACATAACAGTCATAGATTTTGGGAAAACTGATTTTTTAAAACAGAAGATATGAGATATAACTCACTGTTTACACTATTTATTTTCATTGGTAAGATCTAATTGTTAACCATACCATTGTTTTTACTCATAAATCTAAATAGTTTCTTCCAAGACTTTTAAATTTCTATCTCTACTTATATACCATCAATGCATATTTTAAAATGAAATGTTTTTACCCACTCTATCAAGTGTGAATATTAGTTTTTTAATTAAGGCACAATAAGAGTAGGGAAAATTGGTCCAAAAATGAATGGTCTTAGTGAAAAGTAATTTAAGAGACGTGTTAGGAGGTAGTGCCAGACATGCATACACACATGTACGGTGCCTATAGTAATTAGGAATTACATGTAACCTTTCCCACTAAACAAATATTTGAGAATTTGCTGTTTGCCAGGACAGCCAGCATATACCCTGCCTTCATAGCAACATCTATGAAAAAATAAAGACAAAAAAAAAAAACCCAGCATTCTGAAAGAAACAAAAACAGAAGGGTAAGAAGTGAGAAACCAATACTAGTGTTAGACAGATTGCCAATGATAAGGGCACATATAAACCAAAAATATAAAGCAGTAATAAGAACCCATGAGTATTTTTTGAGTAAATAGCTTTGTAGGCAGATAGAATAGCTGCCAAGGCCCAGAAGAGCTGCTGGGTTCCAGAAAGACAGACTTGTGGAGAAGGTGGGATTCAGCAGGAAAATGAGATCCCAGAATTGATGGAGACCTGGGTTACACAGGGAACTCCTGAGACAGGATTCTGTAGCTCTGCAGTGGAGGCTTTTGGTCTTCAGCCAGACATAACTGTTGAGCCACTGACATGTAACTAGAGTGATTAAACTTTAATTATATTTAACTTGAAATAACTCAGATTTAAATTGTACAAAAATGATACTTGATTCATTATTCGGAAACTTTTACGCACATGTCAAACAATGTGGATAGGCAATTATGAGTTTTCAATTACGATTTTATCTAATTTTCTTGTGAATTAAATACGTTGAATTTAAGTTCTGATTTAGATGTTGTAAATCTATTAATAATATAGATATGTCTCAGAGTTAATACAAAGAATAGATTTGAAATGTTTGTGTATTGACTACATGCTGAAATGATAATGTCTACAATCAAATTTTAAACACCCTAATAGCCAAAACCGATACGTAATTATATGTCTGAAACATGAAAACTGTTGAATTGGGGGCGTGCCTATTAGACATCTTTGGAAAGAAGTTTTGGAATATATTTCAAAAAAACTAAAATATTACCTTTCTCATTTAAGTAATTCTAGGTACATAGTACATCATACAAAGACAAATATCATAAAACATAGAGCAAGCATGTTCTAAATTAAAATGTAATCAAACTAAACAGGTCCCAATAGACATTCAATTATGCGTAGTGTTTTAAGCAGTGCAATGTTGTTGTTGAAATTATACTCATGTGTCAATATGCTAAATATTAATGAATTCTTGTGTTGTAAAAGTTAATTACCAAATATGTTAGAGTACAATATATAAAACCTACATAAAAATTATTTCATCAAAACACTTATTTATGCTAATTTTGTCTATCATCTTAAAAAATATAATTCCTTGTTCCCATATCCATCCTTCCTATATCCCAACCATCCTATTCCCCCAAGCTCTTCCCATCCTCCACTTCACACTTTTCTCGCCCCATCCTCCCTCCCCCATCCCACCCCACCCCTATGTTCCCATTTTTTTGTCCGGCAATCTTGTCTACTTCCAGTATCCAGGAGGATAACTATATGTTTTTCTTTGGGTTCACCTTCTTATATAGCTTCTCTAGGATTTTTTACGAATTATAGGCTCGATGTCCTTTATTTATGGCTAGAACCCAATTATGAGTGAGTACATCCCATGTTCATCTTTTTGGGCCTGGGTTACCTCACTCAGGATGGTGTTTTCTATTTCCCTCCATTTGCATGCAAAATTCAAGATGTCATTGTTTTTTACCGCTGAGTAGTACTCTAAAATGTATATATTCCACACTTTCTTCATCCATTCTTCCACTGAAGGGCATCTAGGTTGTTTCCAGGTTCTGGCTATTACAAATAATGCTGCTATAAACATAGCACCTTCCTGGACTTAGGGGGAGCTGGGAGGACCTTGGACTTAACATAGTGAAGGGAACCCTAATGGCTCTTTGTCTTGGAGAGGGGTGGAGTGGGGGTATGGGTGGAATGGAGGGGAGGGAAGGGGGAGGAGGAGGGAAGGAGATGGAAATCTTTAATAAAAAAAATGAGAAAAAAAATAAATAAATTTTAAAAAAGTGAAAAAAAATAAATAATTCAATCAAAAAAAATAAAAAAATAAATAAACCAGTATTTCTATAGGGGCTTCAGGTCGGCTCCTTTCCCAGTTGTCTCCTAGGGTTGTGGAACTGCCATTTGCCTGCTCACCCTGATGGGCCTGAACCTGTTTCCTGTTCCAATCTAGCTCTGTCCTCTCTATTGAATTTATCTTCTCTTTCAAACCTGACGCCACCCCCAAGGATTTCTGCTGCTGCTCCAGGTTGATTTTATTATGAATACAGACTCTATTTCTGTAACTGTGAGCTGACTTCTAAAACTTCTTGACCTCTTCTGTAGTCTTTTTATTTTATTTTATTTTATTATTTTTTTATTAAAAATTTCCACCTCCTCCCCTCCCTCCATTTTCCTCCCCCTCCCCGCATTCTCCCTCCCTGTCCCTCTCCAGTCCAAAGAGCAGTCAGGGTTCTCTGCTCTGTGGGAAGTCCAAGGTCCTACCCTCTCCATGCAGGTCTAGGAAGGTAAGCATCCAAACAGACTAGGCTCCCACAATGCCAGTACATGCAGTAGGATCAAAACCCAGTGCCCGTGGTTGATCACCTTCCTGGACCTGGGGGGAGGTGGAAGGACCTTGGTCTTAGCATGGAGTGGGGAGTCCTAATGGCTCCTTGGCCTGGAGAGGGAGGGAGGGGGGTGTGGGTGGAGGGGAGGGGAGGAAAGGGGGAGGAGAAGGGGAGGAGATGGAAATTTTAAATATAAAAAAATAAACCATGAAAAAAATAATAAAAAATAAAACCCAGTGCCATTGTCCTTGGCTTCTCAGTCAGCTCTCATTGTCAGCCACATTCAGAGAGTCTGGTTTGATCACATGCTCCATCAGTCCCAGTCCAGCTGGCCCACCCACTGATACGGTGGGGCTGATCTAATGGGACCTCTTCTGTAGTCTTAAGATGCATTTATTATATAACCAAATATATACATATATAGACACATTTTGCTGCATAATATGGTAATATTAGTAATTAAGAACAAAAGAACTTGTGTTTGCATCAATCAGATTACCAAAGTAGGTAGGATTATCTGAAAAAAATGTTGTCATGAGGCTTTTGAATGTATTATTATTTAATACATTTTGATATTGAGGAAAGTCATAGTGCCTAATTTTCTGATATAGCATGTTCATAGCAAATTAAGACACAGTTGGAACAAAATTAGAGAAACAAATGTATGCTGAATGTATTTCAAAGTAATGGGCCAAAGTTTAGAAGTCTTTCTGTTTGTAAGGTGAACATTAATACATGCTGTCGATATTAATGCTCACATTTTATTTTAATTATTTCTTTTATTTTTTATATCAGCAGATCTCAACCATACTCAGTAATAAATTTTATTTCAAATCTGCATATGTATGTGTGTGTGTGTGTGTGTGTTGAATGTGAGGTATGCATATCTGTGAGGATACACATAAACATCTGTAAATGTTTTTATTGATTTCCTCTTTATTTATTGAGTCATAGTGCCTTTCTCACATAGAGCTTGCTCATATGAACCAGTCCAACTAGGCCTCTCACTAGAAAGGTTCTCCATCTCTTCTTCACCAAAAGGCAGACTGCAGTCGCTGCCTGCTTCACTTCATTTCTCTTGAGTTCTAAAGATCTGAATTTCTGAACTCAGTTCTTCATGCTTGCCACACAAATCCTTTATCCATTGACCTATCTTGCCACTTCTAGGTCAAAAAAAATTGGTTAAAGACATTTTGTGAACTTAGTGGCAGGCCTGTGTTAATGATATATAAAAGTATCTTTTCCAAACAATGATGTGATAGTGTAATATATGAAAATAATTTAAACATAAAACGTAGGATTTTAATTCAAGAGAATTTTATGAAGCTGAGTTCAACCTTAAGGAAATTTAAGTTTTGTAAGACTTGAATAGACTCTTTTTAATTGTCCATTTTAGCTATCACTGCCTGTGCTTGCTCCAAATTTCTGAAGAGTGAAATATCAACATGATTTTTTTAGTGGAAAATAAAAGAGAAAATCCATTCAAAATAAGGAGAACATTGTTGAAGATGACAAGAGGCAAGTTGAGCAGAAAGTAAAGAAAGAACACTAATGAGGGCTGTCTGACAACGCAGACTCAAAGAATGAAGAATGCAAGCCAAACAAGAGCAGCCTGAAAAGAAAGTTTCACTCAGCAACGTGGAGCAAGTACCCTAATGCGACCCAAAAAATCCTGTAAAGGCTGCGGAGTAGGAGAAGAACCTGACAATTTTTTGGAGTTGACCATTGTTGGAGGCTTTGGATTTACTAAGACTTGGGAACATCCTTCAGATGTTAATTCTCTGAATTTTTATATGCCAAAAATATAGACCCATCCATTTAAAATACAAGTCAGTATATATATTACAGTAAATCCCTTCACGTAGGCTGGTAATACAGGTCAAAGATCACAAATGCAATGATGCAATGATAACTTTCCACCCCATCCCAAAATATATGTTTTGTCTACACAAGTGTTGTGCAATACCCAGCAGCTTAAGTCAAACACAGGGCGGCTGAGATTGACTACATTAGGATGTATCTTTCTGATTGTCTGTAGGTAGCCACTAATGTCTGTCTTCCAGGGAAAATCCTCTGCAGTTTTACTTTAGCCCTCTTGATCCCCTTTACTTTAGTCATCTTGTAAGGAAAATCACTCTCTTTGAAGCATTCCTAGTGAGTTATAGAAATCATATTCACAGCACAGGGCTGTATCTGGGCTTTGTGAATCATGCTAAAGGCACACTTAATATCTCACTTCTCTATATTATTCTGAAAGCTAATGAATCTCAAATTATAGATTTTATTCAGACAAGTACAAATGTTTACTCCCATATAATTCAAATTTAAGTCTTATTCTATGACATAGTCCCATATTATCCTGCTAAAGAACGAAAAGGCAGGACCTACATGAAAGAAAAATGATTGTGTTTATATCATTTGCATGTAAAATGCTGAGTATAATTCAGGCTTAACAGAAGAAAGGAAATAGTACCTGTGGTTTTAATAATGACATAAGGAAACATCAAAATAGAATATTTTCCAAAGGTTTAACCACATCACAATCCTCTCCAAGGAAACATAAGTAAATATTCTAGCAATTGAAAGCCCCAGTTATTGGTGATCACTGGAAGGCAATCAAACTTTCATGGGGCCCAGGGTCTACTTCTGATCCTAAACCTATAAAATTAAAATGATTCTTGCCCTTGCCAACCCCAACAAATGTGCAAATTTCACTCTGTGGCAAAACAACCTTGTTAGATACATGAGAGAGGCAGGTCAGAATTCTCACCTCATCTTCCATTAGCTTCTGCCATCACCAATGACAACTTAGTGTTGGCTCAGACAGCCCCAAAGACCAGTTGCCAGAAAATTAAGCTAATGAGTTTTTCATTCCTTATGTTAAAGTAGTTCCTAATAAATTCCCTCAAGTGCAACCATTCAATCATCATATAGTTTTAAATGGATTGGCTATCTCAATCTTTGGAAAAAGGGGAGTTCAAAGGAATTCCATTATTAACCATACCATTAATAATAATACATTCATTATAATTTCTCAGATTTAATATATATCTATATCTTCATTCTGGAAAAACATAAAGCTTGTCACATTTGTTGGAATATATATTAAAGATTTTCTCAAAAGCAGCTAAAAAGCCAATGTTATTAACTCTCAATTGATTCAAACTATACAACATGCATATTTTCCACCTGGTTGTTATCCATCAATTTGTGACTTAGTTTTCAAAAATGTTGAATGTATTGTTGGTATTAATTTTACTTGTTTCTCACATGGTATTTTATCACTATTGTTTGCTAATCTGTATGATTTAATTGCCTTTTTCTCTTCTTCTCGTGATGCAATTGAATAGAAAACTGTACCACTTGTATCAAAATGACTATTCTGGCATGAGACTTTAGCTCAGTAGTAGAGTATTTAGCAAGCATATGCAAGTCCTCAGATTCATCCCAGCATACACACACATACACAGAAGGAGAGAGAGAGAGAGAGAGAGAGAGAGAGAGAGAGAGAGAGAGAGAGACTTCCTCGCTCTATTTCTGCCAACTTTCTTTGCTTTCAGAAGACCAAATTTGCCAAAGTTCATCTTAAACTAACTTCTCTAATGTTCAAATATCCATAAGAAGATTCTCCTCATAGTTGATTCAGTTATGCTGTAAAATACTGAGTATACAAATACTGAGAATATCATTTCCCATATTCAGTTGCCGCCAGTAACTTCTGCTCTGTGAATATTCCCCAGGAAAGATGAATGGTGTCTCCCATGGCCTTTTGTAGCTGGATCAATTCACAAGACCGTTTGTAATATTCTGTTCCTACTTAGTCCTTCAGCAGTGTTCATTTGGAAGCCTTCTGACTTCTAGTCGGGAAGGGGTTTCTCTGAACAGACTTTTAGGACAGATACCTAAAAAGAAATAACTTAAGATATTTAGTCTACTTCTCTCAAAATTTTATTAAGTCTCCACATTGTAGAATAACATCATGAGCCAGGCAGTGGTGGCACACACCTTTAATCCCAGCACTCAGAGACAAAGACAGGCATATCTCTGAGTTCCAGGTATGTCTGGTCTACAAAGCAAATTTCATGACAACCACAGCAAAAGAAAAACCATGTGTTGAGACAGAAAAAAAGAAAGAAAAAGAACATGAATGTGTTCACTTTATATAATTCTATAAATCTACTCATAAATATATTATTTTTATACATGCTGATATCTGACAATATCAAATATATCTTAACATCTATCCAACTAAAGCAAAGTTATTGTGAAGATATAAAATATGCCTTAAACATTTAATCAACATGTCATATGCATATATTTCAATAAAGATGACCCTTATAGATAGCAATGAAATACTTTATTGGATATCTCTCTAGAAACTCTGATCAATTTTTGAAAATTCTAAGAAGTATGATGTATTAAATAACTAATCTTGTCCTGCATGTTTGTTGAAAGAATGTGAACTGATATAGTAAGGGAAAACCTAAACTATACAGATTTCTTTTCGGAAAGGATGCAAACTTTGAAACTTTTATTTGTTATGAAACCGACTTTGAAGAAAAAAGTACATAATCTAACTACCAGATAAAACTTATTTGAAAATGGTACCTTTATACAGGCCTTAATATAAGCCTCATCAATATAAGCCATGAAAAATCCCCGACTGAAATGCTGGAAGAGTTGAGCATTGCTTTTAACTGTATTGTTCCAAAGTGCATTTAATTCTCATCATACTGTTCAGAAATTGTTTGTTTCTTCTCTTATTTTTTCCTTCCACATTCACATTTTTTGGTGTTTTTAGAACTCATAGGTACATACATGTCTTCCTTCAGAAACTAGGCAAGTTTTAAATGATCTTGACACACTAACATCAGTCAACATATTACTTTCCACTATAAAATACTAAACTATCAGAAATTTCAGTTTTATGAGACTTGATGATAGAGTCAGAAAGAAAATACTGAAATAAAGAGTCTCTTCTATTTATGTGAAGGTAATCTCAATATTTCAACATTTTCCATAAAACGCTTTTTGATAATACTTGAGAAAAAGTATTTCATACCAAGCACAGTTATTATGTATCACAAAAACTCTAACTCTGTGATGGAGGAGTGTCTATGTGTTACTTTCATTGATTAATAAAAGAACTGCCTTGGCCCTTTAAGAGACAGAAAATTAGGTAGGCGGAGTAGACAGACAGAATTGTGGGAGAAAGGAAGCAGAGTTGGGGAGACTGCTTCAGGCAGTCGCCATAGTGAGTCGCCATGCTTCTCCTCTCTGAGATGGATGCAGGTTAAGATCTCTCCTGGTAAGCGACCACCTCGTGGTGCTACAAGGATTACTAAATATGGGTTAATTAACCAATATGAGGCTGAAACTAATGGGCCAGGCAGTATTTAAAAGAATACAGTTTCTGTGTAATTATTTTGGGTAAAGCTAGCCAGGTGGCGGGAAACAGCCCGCCGTTCCATCTACAATATATATATATTCATGAATACCTGTATGTGTATACAATAAGTATAATTCATAAAGACACTAAGTGGTTTCAATAAAATTGAATTTTTTTTAGTGGAAATGAAATAATGTAAAGATAAAAGTATTGTTTTAGTAGTAGAACAAATGTCAATATTGCTAATATCCTTCACATTGCTTCTCTGGGTTTGGGGAGAAAGATATAGGATAATTCTACAGCAAAAAAAACAAAAAACACCAGGCATAAACATCAGAGTAAATAACATTACAGATTAAGAAGAAGAAAAGAATCCTTAGAAACTTAAACATTTTCCAGAGACAGAAGGGAAATTCACAGGAGTCCCAAGTGAAGGTCAAGAAACTATGCTATTGGTAGATTTAATGTTTTCTTTGACCAATGAGTCTATTTCCTCTATTGTTTCTTCAGCACTTGAGATTCTCTCTTCAGTCTCTTTTACTCTGCTGTGTATGCTTGCATTTGTAGTTTCTGATCATTTTCTCATAATTTCCATTTCTATAATTTCCTCTGTTTGTGCTTTTTTTTAATGTCTAGTTTGGTTTTCAAATCTTGAATCTTTTCTTTCATCTGTTTGATTGCTTTTTCTTGGTTTCCTTTAAGGTATTTGTTAATTTCTTCCATTTTTTTGTTTGTCTTTTCCTCAATTTCTTTGAGGGGATTTTTAATTATCTCTTTAAGGGCCTCAAACATTCTCCTAAAGTTTTTTTTAGGTCATTTTCTTCTGCTTCACCTATATTTGAATGTTCAAGTTTTGCTGTATTAGGGCCACTAGTTTTTGTTGGTGTCCTCTTGCTTTTTGTGGTGTTGAGTGTGTTTTTGCCTTGTCTACCTATCTTTTCCTCTGATTGGAGTAGTTGGGGCTGTGTTTCCGGTGATCAGTCTTCCAGGTGCCAGTAGATCCAAGGCTCAAATGCTTAATCCTCGTGGTGCAGTCAGGGCCATGGTTCTAGTCACTCGGTATTCCTGGAGGTCGCTCAGCATTCCTAGGGGTCTCTCTGCAATCCTGGAGTCATTTAGCCATGCTCCTCCGGAAGTTGCTTAGTTTTATAAAAATGTGTATGATTGCACATATAACATACCTAAACAACACACAAATTTTTTCCCATCTCAAGATGTGTACCACAAATAGGACATAGATCTTGTTGTCTTCTTCCACATCATGTTGTACAGTTCCTATAATATCAATATCTTCTTTTGGGGATGATATATGTACTGCTTCTTATACCAAATTCATGAGACACATAAGCTTTGGGTTTCTGTGATATAATCTTGTTTATTTCACTAGTTTCACCTTTTGCTCCTCAGTGATCATTCTCATTTCCTGTTGTATGAAGTGGGAACAGACAATAGTACTATATTACTCTTTAACTTTTTATTGTTTTAACTTTTTGATATGTGCGTTTATGTGTGTGTGTACACAATATGCAGAGGACAACTTTCAGAAGTGGGTTATTTCCTTCCTCCATGTGTTACTGAACTATTGAACTTAGGCTCCCAGTACTAGTAGTCCATATCTTTTGTTCTGCATCAGCTCTCTTCTCTTAAATTAGAATAGAGACTGTGAAAAATACAGTCATACCTATATGTAAACATGTCAACGTTTTCTTTACTTTTTGTGCAAATAATCTCTGGTTTTAGAAATAATTCGTTTGGTGCCTGTCAACCAGTCATGAATTGCTTAAGCAAACTGTAGTGAGCCATTTTCCTCTTTTCTCATATTCCTTGTGGCTATATAAAGATTTGACTAATGCTGTAGTACAGTACAAAGCATGTCTGTAGAAGCATATATAACTGTGATCTATGTTGAAAGTAAAACAATATTGTTCCAACACTCAAAGAGGTATTAGAAAAGCCATTCATATTTCCCATTAAAAATCTAAATTTGGTAATAGAAGTTGACTAAAGCGTAAGTTGAATTTCTCAATAATGATATGTTTGGATACTCACAATGAAGCATGACTTTAATTGTTAAATCAAAAATAAATGTAACTATAAACTAATAGGCAAACATAAAATTATAGATCATGGGGTCAGTGAAGGAAGACCTAGAGGTTACATATGCAGTCTTCTATGCTGGTACTCTAGTTCTAGTTGTGTACAGGTCTCTCAGAACTGCACAGTCGGTAGATTGTAGTTCTTGAAATAACTGCTCCAGCTGATATAACTGGAGAATGATGTACAATTGAACATACTTGTTTTCCTCTCTGCTGTCTTTCAAACAATAGAAATCTCCAGTAGTCCTGTCCCTAATGACGAAAAAAAAAAAAAAATCAAACAGTGCTGACAAAGCAGACTTGAAAGGACTAGAAGTCAAGAAATTGCAAGTGAAACTCAGCAGGATTTGCATTTGCTGTGGAAGTTGGCTGATGTGGCAAATCACATTTAATGCTGACAACACTTAAAAATAATGATAAATGGAGACCAAAGTAAGTAGATAAGTGAGCAGAACTCGGTGACAAAAGCTCTGACATAGATTGACATTCTCTAGATGATAAGAGATAGGGAAGGAGATGGGAGACAGAAGATACTTAAATTTATAAGTCTCAACAGTGCAAATTCTAAGTGTGTATTGTTTCCACAGTAATCGTATCTACTTCTGTCTAAAGTTTTGGCTGAAGTGAAATTTAATCAAGGCACATCCTTTGTTATGTGAAGAGGTTTGCTTTTGCACACATGTAGAAAGAAGATTTTTTTTAAGTTTCCTTTAAAGACAAAATATAGTCAGATTTTTAAAGTCGTTTTCTAGCAAATGTCCCAAAGTCATTGGAAATTGCTTTTGTTCTTTTCCATTCAGTTCTGAAAGCACTTAATGTGGGAAAACTTTTCACCTTCAAAATCTTGTTTTATAGGTCCTGAGGTTGATTCATAATAGACATCTAAATGACACTGAGACACTGCTTGGATGACCAGGACCTGGAAGTTGGATGGCTCAGAGACCTAAGGTTGAACAACACATGTATGACAGAACAAAATAAGTCAATGAAATGATTCTAATGGCATTTTGCTATACTCATAGAATTGATGCCTAACCCAACTGTCATCAGAGTGGTATCATCAAGCAACCAATGGGAGCAGTTGCAGAGAACCATGGCCAAACATTATCTAGAACTCTAAATAAGAGGGGGAAGAAGGATTGAAGGGGAAAGGCCAGAGAAGTCAAGGACACCAGGAGAACATGGTCCACAGAATCAACTAAGCAGGGCTTAGGGTCTAGCAGAGATCAAAGTGACAACCATGGAGCCTGCATGGGTCTGCACCAGGCCCTCTGCATACATGTTGTGTTCTGTTAGCTTGGGAATATTTTTGGACTCCTAACAATGGGTATTGGGGTGTCTCTGATTCTTTTGTCTACTCTTGGGACTTATTTCCTCTTACTGGGTTTTCTCGTTCAGCCTTGATATGAATGAAGGTATATGCCATGTCTTGTTATACTGAGTTTGGTTGATATCACTGGAAGGTCTGCTTTTTTTCTGAAAGGAAATGGAGGATCAGAGAATCTGGAGCAGAGTAATAAGAGGAAGATTGGGAGAAGGGGAGGAAGGGTAGGTTGTAGTTGGGATATATTATATGAGAGAAGAATAAATTAGATAGACAGATGATGGGTAGACAGACAGACAGACAGACAGACAGACAGACAGATAGATAGATGTTGGCAGAGGTTTCTGTCCCACCCTGTCCCACAGTAGTTAAGTCCCAAAGAAATACACAGAGGTCTACATTAATCATAAACTGATTGGCCTAGTAGCTCAGGCTTCTTATTAATTAATTCTTACATCTTACATTAACTCATTATTCTTGTCTGTGTTACCCACATGACTTGGTACCATTTTTGGCGAGTCAGTCACATCTTGCTTCCTCTGTGTCTGAATTGGCGACTGTGGACTGAATCTTTCCTCTTCCTAGAATTCTTATCACCCCACCTATACTTCCTGCCTGGCTATTGTCCAATCAGCTTTTTTAAAATTTTTTTTAAATAAAATTTAAAATACAAGTGACAGGGTACAGACCATTGTCCCACTGCAGATAGATAGATAGATAGATAGATAGATAGATAGATAGATAGATAGATAGATAGATAGATGACAGACAGAGACAGGAAGGCAGACTGACAGATAAATATATTCTGAGCCTTGTCTTTACATACCTGGCAAGGAGAAAGATATTTTGGGAGGTAAATGTTTAATTTGTCTTAATTCAGTATTAGAATACATTAAATCATACATTTTTTTCTCTTAATTCTATGCTTTAAGTGTTAGGACAATGCATTAATTGACAATCGAACATATGGTAATTGAGTATTTTAATCATATCTAGAAAAAAATCACTTCATTGGAGTTAACTACATATTTCTCCATGTTTCACTAAATGTCTTGGATTTGTCCTTGAAAACAATTTTTAAATCTCATGTTAGTGTATCTGTGTGAAAGAGTTTATGCCATGATGATTTCAAGCTGACTCTCCCTGGGAAAGGCAGCCTTGGCTATTTATTTGATAAACAACTATTTTATGTGTTTTTATGTCTGTGACAATGTGAGACTCAGGACAAAAATGTCTTAGTTACTGACCTGTTGCTTTGAAAAGACATCATGACCAAGGCAATTTATAAGGTGAGACATTTAATTGAAGGGTTTAGCAGGCTAGTCTGTGAACATCATGGTTGAAAGGATGGCAGCAGGAAGGCATGGTGCAGCACAGTTGCTGAGAGATTGCACATGATCCTCAAGACAGAGTTAGAGAGAACGAGACTGGCCCTCATGTGGGATTTTCAAACCCCCAAACCTACTCCTAGTGACACACCTCCAACAAGCCCACACCTCCTACTGCTTCCTAAACAGCTCACCAACAGGGAACCAACTATTCAAATATGTGGGTCTCTGAGGCCATTAACATTCAGACCACAGAAAACCCTAATAAGACTGCAAGACAAGTCAGCTTTCATCAACCAATACTGGGTAGCTGGTTGAAGGTTTCCTTGAGAATATAAAGTTGGCTAGTGTTTTTAATGAGAGTAAATATGCTTAATGTTATTTGTTGCAGATACAGTTAATTACCTTGCCACACAGGCTAATCTGATTATGCTCTATTATTGGTGCTTTTTCTTTTATGAAAACAATATAATCAAATGTTATAATTATATTTCTGACAGTTTTATTTTGTTCACTTAGCTAACAATACTTTGTCTATTTCTCTTATAGGGCTGCTATTATCAGTATCTCCAATAAAGTAAATAAATTATAACAGTGGGTGTAGTTTATTGTTCTTTGTTATAAGAGAAATATTTTTGGTGTAAAATATTGGCAGATAATTTAAATTAAGCAGATCTTTATCTTGATATATTACTAGAGATTTTCATCATGTATGGGTATTAAAATCTATCAAATATTTTCTCTACCTTTTAAGTATCCAATTATTAATATTTTATTTATGCATTTTCATGATTGACTGTTAAATAAAAAATTACATTCTTTGAATATGCCTACTTAAGTCATGACATTTGATTGACAAATTCTTAGCTTTGTTTGTTGCTAAGGTATTCACACATGATTTTATATTGTTTACTTATTTATTTATTTTTCTGTTTTCTATGTTATTCTTCCTCATTTATAAGGTTTGTGGTAAATCCTGGCTACATTCTGAGCAGCAGAATGCTTCCCTGTTCTTCTTGCTCTGAGGTTAGGACTCCTGCATCCATCCACTGAAGGCTACTTCCCATTTTCTCTACTATCAGGTTCAGTAGGGACAGATTTATAGTGAGGTACTCACCTTTGAGATTTCTTGACGTTTTTCATGGTCATGTACCAGCTCACTCTTTACATGGTTTTCCTACATGTTTCTGAATATAGACACTCTAAATGTTACATAAATAACTCTGTGCATTGAATTAACCTAATTGCTTTTTCTGTCTAACATTCAGCTTCTTAAGTAGATGTGTACTGTTGTTTGAAAGATTACACTTTCCAGGGGTATGGCAATTAATTTTCCAATTAATTATCATAATTCTATCAATTTTAACTTTTGATAATTTGAATTTTATTACATATATTCAAGTTTATAAGTTTTATGTCTATTGTGCTGACCATTTATTTACCACTATATAGAAATATCATTATATCTTATATTTATATAAAGTCCACTGCAGATAAGAGCACACACTAGATTGCACACTAAGAGATCCAGACTGCTGCAAAGCCGAAGTGACAACTTTTCAGGGTGTGGTTTCACTGCCATTTCTTTTTTATTATTATTCCTTATTTATTTATTTATTTATTTATTTTTTTAAAAATAAAACAATCTACTTTTCATCTTACATACCAATCCCAGTTTTCATTCACTCCCCTCCTCCCACTACCTCCACCTTACCCCACTCAGGTCTAAGGCTCTATCTACTATGTCTAGGCTGAGCAAGGTATCCATCCAAAGAGAATACATTCCAAAAAGCCAGTACAAGCAGTAACGAAAAATCCTGGTGCCACTGCCACTGGCCTCTCAGTCTACCCCAGCCATGCAAATGTCAACCACATTCAGAGGGACTAGTTTGGACCTATGCTGTTTCCTTTCCTGTCCTCCTGGAGTTGGTGAGCTCTCATTAGCTGTGGTAAACTGCTTCAATGGGTATACACATCATAGCTTTGACCTTTTTGCTCATATTCTCATTCCTCCCACTCTTCAACTGGACTTTGGGAGCTCAGTCCAGTGCTCTGATGCAGGTCTTCGCCTTTGTTTCCAACAGATACTGGATGCAGTTTCTATGGTGATATTTAAGATATGCATTAGTCTGACTACAGGGCAAGGTCAGTTCGGGCACCCTCTCCTCTATTGCTTTCGGTCTTTGCTGCGGTCATCCTTGTGAATTCCTGGGAATTTCTCCAGTGCCTGGTTTCTTGCTAGCCTTATAATGACTTTCTCAATCAAAACGCCTCTTTCCTTGCTCTCATTTCTGTCCTTTCTTTATCTCAACTATCCCATTCTCTCAAATTCTCCCCCTGCCTTCCCTTTTCCCCTTTTCTTCCCATTCAGTCTTTGTACTTCCCCCAACCCCCATGCTACCAATATTATCAGACGATCTTGTCTGTTTCCCCTCTCCATTGGAATCTATGTATGGTTTTCTTTTTTTGTTGTTGTTGTTTCCAGTTTATTTATTTTTTATTAAAAATTGCCATCTCCTCCCCTCCTCCTCCCCCTTCCCTCCCCTCCCCTCCACCCATACCCTCACTCCCTCCCTCTCCAGGCCAAAGAGCCATCAGAGTTCTCTACACTATGTTGAGTCCAAGGTCCTCCCAACTCCCTCCAGGTCCAGGAAGGTGAGCAACCAAACTGACAAGGCTCACACAGAGCCCGTCCATGTCGTAGAGACCAAGCCCATCGCCATTGTCCTTGGCTCCTCGGTCGGCCTCCACCATCAGCCACTTTCAGAGAGTCCGATTTGGTCGCATATTCCATCAGTCCCATTCCAAGTGGACTTGGTGGTCTCCCATTAGTTCTGTCCTGCCGTCTCAGTGGGTGAACGCATCCCTCATGGTTCTGACTTTCTTTCTCATGATCTCTCTCCTTCTGCTCCTCATCAGAACTTTGGGAGCTCAGTCCGGTGCTCCAATGTGGGGCTCTGTCTCTATCTCCATCCATCACCAGGTGAAGGTTAAGGCTCACAGTGAGCCCGTCCATGCTGTAGAGTTCACATTCATTGCCGTTGTCCTTGGTTTCTCAGTCCTCCTCCACCGTCAGCCACATTCAGAGAGCCCGGTTAAGGTTCACCTTGTTACTTTGCTTCACTAGGATCATTTGAGATACATCTGTTGAGAATTTTCTGTTTAGTTCTGTACCCCATTTATTAATTGGATTATTTGGAATTTGAATGTCTAATTTCTTAAGTTCTTTGTGTATTGTGGAGATCAGTCCTCTGATGTGGGGTTGCTGAAGATCTTTTCCCATCCAGTAGACTGCCTTTTGTTTTATTGCCTATATCCTTTGCTTTACAGGAGCTTCTTAGTTTCAGAAGGTCCCATTTATTTATTGTTGCTCTCAATGTCTGTTCTACTGGTATTATATTTAGAAAGTGGACTCCTGTGCCCATGCATTGAAGGCTACTTCCCACTTTATTTTCTATCAGGCTCAGTATGGACAGATTTATAGTGAAGTCTTTAATCCATTTGGACTTGAGTTATGTGCATAGAGATAGATGTGGATCCACTTTCATTACTACATGTTTACATCCAATTATGCCAGCACCATTTGCTGAAGATGCTTTCCTTTTTCGGTTATATATTTTAGCTTCTTTGTCAAAAATCAGGTGTTCATAGGTGTGTAAATTAATATCAGGGTCTTTAATTCAATTCCATTGGTAAACCTCTCTATTTTTATGCCAATATCACATTGTTTTCATTATTGTAACTCTATAATAGAGCTTGATGTCAGGGATGGTGAGGCTTCCAGAAGTTCCTTTATTGTACAGGATTGTTTTGGCTATCCTGGGTTTTTCTTTTTGCATATTAAGTTGAACATTTTTCTTTTGAGATCTGTGAAGAATTATGTTGGTATTTTGATGGGGGTTGTATTGATAGGACTGCCATTTTTACTATGTTGATCCTCCCAATCCAAGAGCATGGGAGATCTTTCCATTTTCTGATATCTTCTTTGATTTCTTTCATCAAAGACTTAAAGTTTTTGTCAAACATGCCTTTCACGTCTTTGGTTAGGGTTACCCCAAGATATTTTATGTTATTTTTGGCTGTTGTAAAGGGTGATGTTTCTCTGATTCTTTTCTCGCCTTCTTTATCATATGTATGTAGGAAGGATACTGATTTTTTATATTTATTTATTAAAAATTTCCACCTCCTCTCATCCTCCCATTTCCCTCCCACTCACCCCAATCCCCCTCCCCCCTTGTTCTCCAGTCCAAAGAGAAGTCAGGGTGCCCTGCCCTGTGGGAAGTTCAAGGTCCTCCCCCCTCCATCCAGGTCTAGGAAGGTGTGTATCCAAACAGACTAGGCTCCCAAAAAGACAGTACATGCAATAGAATCAAAACCCAGTGTCATTATCATTGGCTTCTCGGTCCACCCTCATTGTCAGCCACATTCAGAGAGTCCAGTTTGATCACATGCTCATTCAGTCCCAGTCCAGCTAGCCTTGGTGAGCTCCCATTAGATCAGTCCCACGGTCTCCTTGGGTGGACGCACTAGTTGCTGTCCTGACTTTCTTGCTCATGTTTTCCCTCCTGCTTTTCATCTGGGCCTTGGGAGCTCAGTCCAGTGCTCCAGTGTGGGTCTCTGTCTCTGTCTCCATCCATGACCAGATGAAGGTTCAGTCTGGACTGATCTTCTCAGCACAGGAACAGGGACTCCCCTCTGGGTAGAAAGCCACAGTGCAGTCGGCTACTGATTTTTTTAAGTTGATCTTCTATCCCAACACATTATTGAAGGTATTTATCAGCTGTAGAAAAATTCCTTGACAGAGTTTTTGTGGTCACGTAGGATTACTATCATCTCATCTGCAAATAACTAAAGTTTGACTTTTTCTATTCCAATAAATCCCCTTTATCTCCTTTTGTTGTCTTATTGCTCTAGTCAGAACTTCAAGAACTATGTAAAATATATATAGAGAGATTAGACAGCCTTGTCTTGTTTCTGATTTTAGTGGGATCACTTTGAGTTCCTCTCCATTTAATTTGATGTGGACTGTCGGCTTGCTGTTTCTTGCTTTTATTATGTTCAAATATGTTCCTTGTATCCCTAATCTCTCCAAGACCTTTATCATGGGTGTTCAATTTTGTCAAATGCTTTTTGGCATCTAATGAGATGATCATATGGGTTTTTTCTTTCAGTTTATTAATATGATGGATTATTTTGATAGATATCATATGTGGAACAATCCATGCATCTCTGGGATGAAGCCGACTTGATCATTGTGGACAAATTTTTTATGTGTTTTTATTTTAGGTTTGCCAGTATTTTATTGAGTATTTTTGTTTCTATGTTCAAGAGTGAGAATGCTGTAATGTTTTTCTTTTTTGAATTTTTGTGTTTTGGGGGAAGGTATCAGGGTAAATCTGTAGTCTCATAAAGAGAGTTTGGCAATGTTCCTTCTGTTTCTGTTATGTTAATCACTTTGAGGAGTATAGGTATTAGCTCTTCTTTGAAGTTTTTGTAGAATTCTGCACTGAAACCATCCAGCCCTGAGATTTTTTATTGGTTGGGAGGCTTTTGATGGTCACTTCTATTTCCTTGCAGGTTATAGGTTTATTTAAATTTTCCACCTGGTCTTAATTTAATTTTGGAAATTGGTACCTATCCAGAAAACTGTCCTTTTCTTTAAAATTTCTTTTATATTTTCTTTTAAATTTTCCAGTTTTATGGAGTACAGGTTTTTGTAGTATGACCCAATGATTCTCTGGATTTCCTCGGTGTCTGTTGTTATGTCCTCCTTTTCATTTCTTATTTTGTTAATTTGTATGGTCTCTCTGTGCCCTTTGATTAGGTTAGGTAAGGGTTTGTCTATCTTGTTTATTTTCTCAAAGAACCAGCTCTTTGTTTCATTGAATCCTTGCATGGTTTTCTTTGTTTCTGTTTTGTTAGTTTCAGCCCTCAAGTTGATTATTTCCTGTCATCTACTCCTCCTGGATAAGTTGCTTCTTTTTGTTCTAGGGCTTTCGGGTGTGCTGTTAAGTCACTAGCGTGAGCTTTCTCCACTTTCTTTATGTAGGCACTTAGTGCTATGAATTTTCCTCTTAGCACTGCTTTCATGGTGTCTTATAGGTTTGGGTCTATTATGCTTTCATTTTTATTAAATTCTAGAAAGTCTTTAATTTCTTTATTTCTTCCTTGACCCTGGGCTGGTTCAGTAGAGTATTGTTTAATTTCCATGTGTTTGTGGGGTTTCTAAAATTATTGTTGCTGTTGAAGTCTTATTTTAAACCATGGTGACCCGATGAAATGCAGGGGGTTACTCCATTTTTTTTGTATGTGTTAATGTTTGCTTTGTTACCGAGTATGTGATCAATTTTAGAGAAGGTTCCATGAGGTGCTGAGAAGAAGGTATATTCTTTTGTGTTTTGGTGGAGTGTTCTGTAGATATCTGTAGATATCCATTTGAGTCATGATATCTATTAGTTCTCTTATTTCTCTCTTAGGTTTCTGTCTGGTTAACCTGTCCATTGGGGATAGTGGGGTGCTGAAGCCTCTTATTAGTGTGTGGGGTTTGATGTGAGATTTAAGCTTTAGTAATGTTTCTTTTACACATGTGGCTGCTCTCTTGCTTTTTTATTTTTTGAGATCATAATATAATTGCATCATTTCCCCCTTCCTTTCTGTCTCTCCAGACCCTTCTATATTCATCTCCTCAGTCTTTCAAATTCGTAGTCTTTTGATAATTGTTGTTACATGCATATATGCATATATTTATGCATGTATATATGTATGTATGTGTGTATGTATGTATGTATATTTGTAAGCACAACCTGCTCAGTCTATATAATGCTACCAGTATGTATATTTTCAAGGATGGCAATTTGGTATTGGGTAAACAATTGGTGTATTCTTTTTGGGGAAAACTACTTTGCTCACTCTCAGAATTCTTTACATGTTTAGTTCTTTGTGTCAATTTGAAGCCTTTGGCAAAGTGGAGACTCACTGCTCTCACTCAGAAGGTCCGTACCCCACTACCTCTCATATATCAACACTCTAAACTCCTCAGAAAGACACTGTGTGACAGTTAACGAACTCCCCTTTTGTCATTCTATGTGGAGAATGTACACCTTTGGACATATTCAATTATGAAGGGCTAAAAATAGAAAACTAAGAAGTACATAATGAATATTGATGCTTTTATATGAAAATAATACTAATCATTCCCATTGACACTTATCTTGCATAGACTGTCACATGGTTGTGAATAATATCAAAAGGGGATGAAAAGATAGAATCTTGGCATGTTCCCTAGCTCAGAAAGAGCATAACTAATATTAAGCACATTAAAGGAAATGATAGTTTATACTGAAAACATGAAAGACTTGTAATATACTTCCATGTAGAAGCAACCAAATTTGTTGATGCAATATTATGTAAATCTTGCAGTATGAGCAGCTTAGAAAGCCAAGTGTCAATCACAAATGTATGGGCAAGTGGCCATTATGGTTTGGATATAAAGTACCTTCCAAGGAGGCTCATTTGGTGAAGCTTGGTTGCAAATACCATGGTACTTAGAGACAGAGCTTCAGGAAATAATCAGGTCATGTGTGTTCTCACTTCATCAATTGATTAATTAATTCATTGATTAATTATTTGTTGGCATATTTGAGGAAGTAGAAATTAAGTCAAGTTAAATGGAAATAATAAGTCATGAGGGGGTTTTATCAGGAAAGATTTACTCGTGTCTCCCATATTACTATTTCTCTGCTTCTTGGCTGGCATGAAATAAAGTTTTGCTCTACTCGCCCATTACTCTCCACCAAGTAGTCATTGCTCACCATGGGTCCAGTAACAAGGAACCAAGTGACCACTGACAGAAACCTAAGAATGGTAAAGCTTACCACCACTAAGCTACCTTTTTCACCTCAAATGTTTACCACAATGATAAAAAGTGCTATTAACTCACGTGGTACTATATCTTAAATGTCCACTAAATGCCATAGGTGGGCATCTTGATAACAAGATTGTAGACGCTAGTGAAGAGAGTTGCTTCAGGGGAATATTGAAACCCAGCTCTCCTCCTCCCCGGCTCCTTCTCCTAGTCTCCCCAATCCTTCTATGCACCATCCTTCTACTGCTTTTTCTCCCTTTCCCATCTTTCCCTCCATCCCTATTTTCCTGGTACTCTCATGCTTACCTACAAGAAGCAGTTATTTGATACACCGTGCATCACATGCCATGACTCCTGGACTCACCACAGACATCAAATTTTGGAACAATGCAGCCATGATCTGGAACTCCAGAACTTATTGTTACCTGAACTATTTTGTTATAGTAACAAATAACAGACACAACTGAGTGCTGCTTTTTATTCTCATGAAAACTACTTCATGTTGAAATACAGAAAATCAGGTTAAAAAATGTACATTTTAACCCTTTATCTGTGTATGTTCTTCATGCTCATCAAGGAAATGAAATTCCCGGGTTAAGTTTAACTTCTAAGATCTGAAGGTAAAACAATGGTAACATGTTGGCATGCATATTTTCAATTCACTGTGTTTGATTTGAGTAGTGTAGATGCTGTTTTCTAAAAATAAAAACTATAATTTATTAAATAGAGCTAGAAGAAAAGATATGTGTCGAAACAAAAGCAAATGAACAAAAAAAAAAAAAAAAAAAAAAAACAAAAAAAAAAAAACCAGAGGCTTCCTGTTGTGCCAATGTCTGCTGGCTGAATTCTGAGTTGAAAGTTCTGTGTTTTTTAAGAAGCTCTTGTCACTTTAAATTTCTTAACTGCAAGGTACATTGGTGATGTGTTTCATCTCATTGTGTCAAGCCTATCACTTTATCCCTGTTCAAAATGAAAGAATGTCAATTGGAAAGACATGTTTGGTGGAAGACTTCAAACTAACTAAACACCGTGTTTACTTTTTTAAAGGATTTAAGTAAAATGTAACATGAACAGTGGCATTCTGGACCATTCAGTTTGCAATTAACTTTGATCATGTTCAATTAATTACAGCTTTTGTTCATATTACAGTATGATTGTTTCTCACATAGAAATAATCACACATTCCCAAAATGGTTATAAAATAAATACCAAAATTATCAAACTCAAAATTATTTTGGCTCCATTCTTACATCATAGACTCACATCCCCCTAGATTATTACAGATGTACACTCTTCACTTATTTCTAATTAATTAAGCTATCTCTACTTAGCATAGCATGGTAACATTCTGTCAAATAGATAAACATCTCCAGTAGCTTCTGGAGTAGTCAACATACATTGACTAAATAAATCCAAATAATACCTAGGAAGATATTACTTTACTCCACTGAATCACCTGTTCATGACTAATGCATTTCTGTGACAAGACTATGGAGTTTCAGCTGTGTTTAATAAAAGATACAGTCCGGAGAGATGACTCAGTAGTTAAGAGTACTGCCTGCTCATCCAAAGGACCTGAGTTCAATTCCCAGCAACTACGTGGTGGTTCACAACTATTTGTAATGAGATTTGGTGCCCTCTTGAAGAAGAAAGCTAGTCAGTTGTCCTCATCAACTTAGATCACAAAACTCAATATGGTCAAGTTCTGCATAACTACCATATATGGGCTGCCCAATATGTTTCAACATTGCCAGGGCATAAATTATAAAAATTTTACAGTAAGGAGCAAAGAATAGAGATGATCAAGCTCAAATCAATCCTACTATCCTGAACAATGATAGAACAAGAATTCCTACAAGGAGACACATTATTAGGAACTACATATGAGTCGTTTTAGCACATCAGGATCTAGTATCAGTAATAGCTCACAGAAATATGAAGAATGAAACTACTGTGTTCCTTTGTCACTTATATTGTTCATGAAATTATTGAAATGCACTGACTATATCTACTATTAATACTAGTTAACAAAAAAGATGAAAGAAAACTATGACCCTTTGTCTCTTGTTTATTGCATTGAAAAAAATGCACTGAGTATAGTCAGTAGCCACAAAGAATATACTAACAAGCACAACAGAAATGTTTATTCAGCACATTTCCTATGTTTTTGAATGCTCCCTTTCTACCCTTTGCTACCCAGTTCTTTCTGCTTATCATTTTTTTTCTTCACTTTCCTCTTCACATTAAAGCTTTCTTTCTGGCATCAGGTGACCATTGGCTCGAAGTTAATTTGCAAGATTTGGAACATATTTCCATTTCAACTATAGTAACTGATCCCTGTGCTGAATACTTCTTGGATCCATGATTCAGTAACCAGGTCATTTGCCAAGGTAAGCCTTCTCTACCCTTCTTCAGGCACACCAGAATAAAGAGCAGGCTTCACAATCATAATGCTTAGAAAATAGAAAAGTGACTGGTTTTGAGTTTTCAAAATCACAAATGTATAAACATTTTTTATGTTTTGTAAAAGAATTATGGCCAGGTTGTGGTGGCTCACACTTTTAATCCCAGCACTCAGGAGGCAGAGTCAGGTGGATCTCTCTGATTTGAGACCAACCTGATCTACAGAACTAGTTACAAGACAGATATGTCTGTTACACAGAGAAACTCTGCCTCACAAAACCATGAGAAAAAGAGAGAGAGAGAGAGAATTATGTAAAAGATCCATACAAATTCTATTGTTAGCCTACAAATAAAAATAGAAGAAATAAAATGTTTTAGCTCATAGGTAATAAAGTTGTACAATTAGAAAACACTAAACATCCTACCACTGAACTACTAGAAGTCACAAATGTAGAAAACACAAATTCAGTGTACAGAAATCAATTGCACTATTTTCTTTTCTTTCAATAGCTCACTGAGGTGAATGAACTGCTTACATTCAATATGCAGAATTAAATGTGTATGGAAACCATATATCAATACAACTGTCACTAAGTCAAGATGATATATCTACACCGTAGAAGAGACCTTGCATCTGTTCTTGTGTTGTTTTATTTTGGTTCTAAGAACACAAAGGAAATTCCCTCTTTAAACAAAATTTTAAGTGATTATCACAGTGTTGGTAAATCTAAGGACTTCATTTTACTTCCAGTTTCAAGGAATAATTTAAGTTTCAAAAGTGAAATTTCAGAATTTTACAGTATTTATCCATTGTTCTAAACCCTCAGCACTTGATTACACATCCACAATTCTATTCTTTATTTCTATGCCTGAAGATGTGTTCAGGAACTGGCCTAGCAAAAAATAATCGTAAAATTAAGGTTTAACTATATCATTTTCAATACCATCAGAAGCAAAAAACTATTGTGAAAATTTTAGTGAGAAATATGCATGGTATGTATTACAAAAATACTTCTAAAGGAAATATAAAAACAACCCCATAAAAACTGTAAAAGAGTAAGTCATTTATTATAGATAGGAAGATTCACAATTTTTAAAATATTCCTATTTTTTAAAATTTCTGCTTCCATTATAATGCCAAAAGTAATTTTTTGACAAATGTAAGATGAAAATCTGATATTTACATTTTTGAGGAAATATAAATGTTTAGAATAGCTATATAAGTAAAAAAGAACAAAGTTTGGTGACTTAGAATAACTTATTTCAAGGCCTATTTTTCAAAACCAAGATTATATGGTATTATTGTCAAGATGAACACATAATAAGGTCAAAGACTTAGAAATAGACTCATATTTGTACTATCATCTGAAGTTTATCAGAGATGTCCCATAAATAAAAAAATAATGATGGCAAGATATTGTCCATGGAAATGTGAATTTTGAATATGACTTCATCTAACTCCAAATAGTTAACCTTATAGTCAATGCTAAAATATGTTTCCAGAATGATAAATTGAAGAGAACATCAAAAAATATCATCATAACATAACATGTTTCCTTGTATAATAACAAAAATATCAAAACAAACACAAAGCACCAACCATAAAAGTTACAGAAGCATAAATTGAACTTAACTAAGGTTCAAATTTTCTTACAGTCAAAGACCAGAAATAACTCAAGTGGGTAAGAGTGGCTTATCTTGTAGGTAGACCAGGACAACTGTGTGATTCAGTCTGTGCTACATGCTTGGCAATGGCCCTAAAATAAGACTGAGGTATAGTAATACATAATGTATAGCTTGTTACTTATACTTTGAAACACTTCTGTGGCCCACTGTTAAAAGCTTATCGAGGATGCTTTCACCATGGTTTAATCTCCTATATAACCTAGCCGTAGCTACTTGGCAAATGCAGCATATGACTCCAAAGTAAAATTGTGTTTAGACTCCCAGGAGGCTGACTTATGCCTATCAGGGTAGATCTTATCCCAGAAACGAATGGACCTGTGAGACTACAGGAGTTTTCATATCTGTAAACGGTGGTTGCATTTTCTGTCTCCTGTTTTACTTTTATATCTAGCTTCTCTAGGTTTGAAACCTCCTGGGCCTTAACTAGTCCTCTTTGGTATGTCCATTGGTATAGTCCTATTCAGCTACAGTTTGTGCAGTCATGTCTTATAACTCTATATATGTAGCTTCTGATATTACCAGGACATGCAAACTCCCTAATTTTCTGTCTCTTGTAATCTTTCTGTCCCCTCTTCTAAAATGATCCCTGAGTGATGTGGGATGTCCTTCTGTATTTGTCTTGCTTTTATTGGTTGATGAATAAAGTTGTTTTAGCCAATGACTTAGCAGAGTAAAGACAGCAGAAATCCAAACAGAGATATATAGAAAGAGTAGGCCGAGTGAAAGACTGCCCATGTAGCTGCCAAAAAGAAAGATGACAGAAACTTACCAGTAAGCTGCAGTTTCATGGTGATACACATATTAATTGTAATGGGTTAATTTAAGATATAAAACCTAGGTAGGAATATACCTAAGCTGTTGGCCAAGTAAAGTTGTAATTAATATAGTTTCTGTGTGATTATTCAGGTCTGAGCATACAGAAATGAAGGTACAGTCTCTGCTTTCACCTGAGCCTTAGGTTCCATAGTGTCTTGTAAATATATCCATTGAGACTGGGATCCACAACTCTGCTAGCAATATAATGACTGTAATTAAAATGCCAATAACATAAGTTCTTTTTATAAAGAATAAATGTAAGGTATTTGGAATTATGCTCGATTAGTCACTAATATTATTATTTCCTACAGTCACCATCATCGAGGCCTTGAATGACTACTACCACAGTATGGCAACTGCCAGCACCTTCACCATTACTGCCCTTCTCTCTGCACTTCCTGAATATAGTTTAGGGAAATATTCGTAATCATACTTGTTGAAATTAATGAATATAATCTCTGCCTTCTCCGATATGACACCAAATTGTATTTACAGAATAATTCACAACTGGCTTTTTAGAGAAAAATAATGCTACATGGTGGGGAAAAATTACCACTCAAATTCAGTTATCTGACTTTAACACACTGAAGTCTTCATTGGTACACACAAAACTCATGTTGAACTGTCTATATCTAGTTCAAACATAGCATAAATACCAGTTCCAATTTGAGAATTAATTTATATGGTTAAAATGGCAATGATTTGAGCATACACTAGAATAAAAATTTAAAAAAATTTAAGAATGTATTATGCTTATTCCTCATGTACTCTGGAATAAGAATTCTTTGCAAACTGAATATTTAGTGAAACACTTGATTTCCATAAGTCAGTTTTAATTATAACTTTTGGTTGTAATACCTTTTCATAGTGGAAAAGAATTCTTATAATATTGTGTCTAATTAAATTAAAGCTTACCAACTACACTTATTAGATCATGAAGCAAATATTTTAATCACATTTTTAAATTCCCTGACTTTTTGTTGAAACCAATCTGATTAAATTTCAATCTTTCTCATGCCAATTGCTCATTTAATCAGAATATGCTTGTATTTTTGACAACAGATTGAACAAATACTGAAGCATTCACAAGAAAGATTTCAAACTATGTCAGAAAACTTGGCTTCTATACGTGAAAGTATGAGCATTTTTACAAGTGATACAAGTTTCTTTTCAGTAATCAAACACATACTCAAAGTGTTCTAATGTGATCTACTAAAAATTCTCACTCAATTATGGCATGCTTCTTTCAGAAGCAAGATAACTTCCCCAACCATTACTTAAGTGCTCTTTATAATTGAACAACATAGTTTTCTTTAATAAATCCCTGTAATCATATTAGAAAATGTGCGCATATTTATTTTACCAAAAGGCAAAGTATGTAGATCTTATTCAAGTTCAGTTCTAGCGCACTGAAAATTATCTAGCCATGTTTTACGTAAGACCTGAGATTTGTAATGACACAGTTTTTCTGGTAACAAAATGCTTTCAATACGTGCTATCAAACTTTTTACTTTTATAGTTGATTTTAGTGATGAGGGAAATTCTTTCGTGCACTGCTTGTTTCATTTTTCTTATTATAAAATTTGTCTAAAAAGAATAGAATGAGGGTCAAAGAGAAGGGTAAAGAAAGAAAAAGAAATCAAAACTGGTGTGCTCACTACATTTACATTATTGTGATCAAAATTCCTGAGAAAAAATCATTTATAGAGGAAATTTTTTTTGACAGAGCTTCTACTGAATTTTCAAGATGAGGTTAGAATGAAATGAATTGTTTTCTAGAATGTAACAAGAATTATATTGTACAATTCTCAATGGTGTCTTTGCTTCCATATGAAGCCTTATGAGAACCTTCTTTACTGTCCATCTTTCTATTAGCATTCTGTTCTCTTAAATTTCCAACAGAAGCTCATGCTATGTAGACATTAAACCATACAAGAACTTCTTTTGCTTATATCTCCAAATTTACCAAACCTATTTCTGTAGACCAATTCCAGTTGTCTAAGAACATGGACATGCTGGGGTATAGTTACAACAGCCACCTAATTCTTATTATCAATTTTAAACATTATTTTAATCTCTATAATGAATATATCTGAGAGAAAGACTCTGGGAGTGTTCATTAGGGATCATACTTTTAGGGTAATACAGACTAATCTGACAAGGAATGTAGAGTATAATAACTTAGTCTTTGGCAGCACTAATCTAGTGTGTCAAGAAGAGAGACTATGACACACCAGTGAAGAGATAACTACACAAAACGTCTCCCCTGGATGTCTACTTCTTACAAGGTTTCCATAAGCCTTCCAAAATAGTGCCAGTATCTTGATAATAGGCATACCTAACAATGTCTCTTGCAAACTTTCAGATTCAAATCCTAAAATTTATAAATAATGTTAATAACTAAAACTGAATTATTTTAATCATTATGAGATATCATTTAAGACCTGTTCACATAATTTATTTTATCTTTTCTAACTTGGAATTTAGTAAACATTTAAGTCATTGCCCTGACAATATTAAGTCACAAGTATGTGAAGCCAGTGAATAACAGCTGGAACAAATAATCAAATAACCCAAACACTTGAACCTATGTTTGGCAAAAAGATATCTAAGAAACAGGAAACTAAAAGATTTGCTATATCAATGGGAATTTAAAAGCCATATGACATAGTTTGTGTGTGCTCAAGAAATATGTGACACAGTACTTAGACCACTTCTGTGATTCAGTCAAGGTTTTGTAAGAGCAGGAAATGAAGACCAGGCAAAGGTAAAAACTGTAAATCAGTCATTTTTGATTTATCCTAAGATAAAAAAAAGACAGGATAAATAAAGACTTTAAGGAAACCATATCTCACAAATAAAGAGAACATTATTATGACATAAATTATAAGAGTTAATAAATATCTTAATTCTGAAACTGTTATGTAATAATAAAAACCAAACATTCAGGGAAGTTTCCCAACCAATAATTTAACAGTTGGAAGGAAACTGTATGAACAAAAATAAAAGTCAATCGATAATATTCTAGAGTAAAGAACATTTTTTTTCTTTTTTTGATGCTTTCTGCATTTTTATTATTGATTTTTATTGAGTTCTACATTTTTCTCTGCTTCCCTCCCTGCCTCTCCCCTTTCCCATTCAGCCCTCCCTCAAGGTCCCCATGCTCCCAATTTCCTCAGGAGATCTTGTCTTTTTCTACTTCCCATGTAGATTAGATCTGACCTAATTGTTGTCTAAGTATTCTGGGATTGTGGCTTGTAGGCTGGTTTGCTTTGCTTTATGTTTAAAAACCACCCTTGAGTGAGTACATGTGATAATTGCCTTTCTATGTCTGGGTTACCTCACTCAATATAATGTTTTCTAGCTCCATCCATTTTCCTGCAAAATTCAGTATGTTATTTTTTCTGCTGTGTAGTACTCCATTGTGTAAATGTACCACATATTCTTTATCCATTCTTCAGTCAAGGGGCATTTAGATTATTTCCAGTTTCTGGCTATGACAAACAATGCTACTATGAACATAGTTGAGCACATGTCCTTGTGGCACAATTAAGAATCCTTTGGATATAAACGCAAAAGTGGTATTACAGGGTCTTGAGGAAGGTTGTTTCCTAATTATCTGAGAAATCACCACACTGACATCCAAAGGGGCTGTACCAGCTTGCATTTCCACCAAAGATGTTCTCCATTTTCCCCACAACCTATTGCAGCATAAAGTTGTCATCAGCCTTTTTGATCTTGGCCATTACTATAGGTATAAGGCCAAAATCTCAGAGTTGTTATGATTTGCATTTCTCTGATGACTAAAATGATGAACTTTCCTTAAGTGTCTTTCAGCCATTTTAGATCCTCTATTGAGATGTTCTCTGTTGTAGATCTGTACTCCATTTTTTATTGGATTATGTGTTCTTTTTTTCCTATTAATGATAAATTATTTATTGATCTATTTGGTTTTATATCTATCTATTTCTTTTTTTTCCCCATGGTTTCTTTTTTTATATTTAAAAATTTCCATCTCCTCCCCTCCTCCCCCCCTTCCCCTCCCCTCCTCCTCCCCCTTCCCTCCTCTCATTCTCTCCCTTCCCTCCCCTCCCCTCCACCCATACCTCCCCTCCCTCCCTCTCAAGGCCAAGGAGCCATCAGGGTTCCCTACTCTATGCTAAGACCAAGGTCCTCCCAACTCCCCCCAGGTCCAGGAAGGTGATCGACCAAGCTGAGAAGGCTCCCACAGAGCCCGTCCATGCAGAAGAATCAAAGCCCAGCGCCATTGTCCTTTGCTTCTCAGTCAGCCCCTACTGTTGGCCACATTCAGAGAGACGGGTTTGGTCGCATGATCCATCAGTCCCATTCCAACTGGAGTTGGTGATCTCCCATTAGTTCTGTCCCACCATCTCCATGAGTGAACGCACCCCTCACGTTCCTGATTTCTTTCTCATGTTCTCTCTCCTTCTGCTCCTCATCAGGACCTTGGGAGCTCAGTCCAGTTCTCCAATGTGGGGCTCAGTCATTTTCTTCATCTATCTCCAGGTGGAGGTTCCCTCATGGTCTTGACTTTCTTTCTCATGTTCTCTCTCCTTCTGCTCCTCATCAGGCCCTTGGGAGCTCAGTCCGGTGCTCCAATGTGGGGCTCTGTCATTTTCTTCATCTATCGCCAGGTGGAGGTTCTATGGTGATATGCAAGAAAATGGAAACAACCTAGATGCCCTTCAGTGGAAGAATGGATGAAGAAACTGTGGAATATATACATGCTAGAATACTACTCAGCGATAAAAAACAATGACATCTTGAATTTTGCATGCAAATGGATAGAAATAGAAAACACTATTCTGAGTGAGGTAACCCAGATGAACATGGGATGTACTCACTCATAATCGGTTTCTAGCCATAATTAAAGGAAATCGAGCCTATAATTTGGGATCCTTGAGAAGATAATAAGAAGGTGAACTCCCAAAAGAAGATATAGTAATCCTCCTGGATATTGGAAGTAGACACGATCGCCAGGCAAAAATTGGGAACTTGAGGGTTGGGCGAGACGCGGCCAAGGGAAGATGGGGAGAGAAAAGCATGAAGGGGAGAAATGGGGGGAGCTCGGAGGAATGGGATGCTTGGGATACAGGAAGGGTGGATATGGGAGCAGGGACGCATATATCTTAATTTAGGGAGCCACCTGAGGGTTGTCAAGAGACTTGACCCTAGAGGAGTTCCCAGGTTTCCAGGGAGACGCCCCCCAGTTAGTTCCTTGGGCAGCTGAGGAGAGGGAGCCTGAAAAGGCCAGTTCCTATAGCCATATGGATTATGTGTTCTTTTCGTGATCAATTTCTTGAGTTCTTTGTATATTTTGAAGACAAAACCTCTGTCTGATGTGGGGTTAGTGAAGATCTTTTACTATTGTTTTGTCTTCTTGACCATGTCCTTTGCTTTACAGAAGCTTTTCAGTTTCAGGTGTTCCCATTTATTAATTGTTCTCTCACTGTCTGGTGCTGCTGGGGTTATACTTAAGAAGTGGTTTCCTATGCCAATGCATTCAAGTGTACTTCCCACTTTCTCTTTTATAAGGTTCAGTGTGGCTGGATTTATATTGAGGTCTTTTATATATTTGGACTTGAGTTTTGTGCATGGTGATAGAAATGGGTCTATTTTCCTTCTTTTACATGTTGATATCCAGTTATGCCAGCACCATTTGATAAAATATGCTTCTTTTTTCCATTTGATATTTTTGCTTCTTTCCAAAAATCAGGTATTCAAAGGAGTGTGGATTAATATCTGGTTGTTTTATTCATCTCCATTGGTCCTCCTCTCTGGTTTTATGCCAATACCAGGCTGTTTTTAGTACTTTAGCTCTGTAGTAGTGTTTGAAGTCAGGGATTTTGATGCCCCCAGAAGTTCTTTTATTGTACAGGATTGTTTTGGCTATCCTGTTTTTTTTTTTTTTTCCAAATGAAGCTGAGTACTGTTCTTTCATGGTCTGTGAAGAATTTTGCTGGGATTTTGATGGGCATTGCATTGAATTTGTAGATTGCTTTTGGTAAGATTGACATTTTTTAATTATTATTTTTTATTTAAAATTTCCGCCTTCTCCCCACCTCCAATTTCCCTCCCCCTCTCCTCACTCCCCTCCCCCTTCCTGTCCAGCCACAGGGCAAGATTGACATTTTTACTATGCTAATTCTACTTACCCAAGAACATGGGGTATCTTTCCATTTTCTGGTGTCTTCTTCAACTTTTTTCTTCAAAAACTTAAAGTTCTTGTCATGCAAGTCTTCCACTTGTTTGGTTAGAGTTACTCTGAGATATTTTATGCTATTTGTGGCTATTGTGAAGGGTGATGTTTAATCAGACCAAAAATCACAATCCCATAAAACCTAGAAAAGGGTGTGGATCCTAAGAGGGACATACATAAATCTAATCTACATGGGAAATAGAGGTGGGGAGAGAAAAGTGTGAATGGGAGGATGGGGAGAGCTTGGGGGAATGAGGTAGTTGGGATAAAGGAAGGGTGGGTATGGGAGCAGGGAAGTATATATCTTAATTAAGGGAGCCATTTTAGGGTTGGCAAGAGACTTAACTCTAGAGGGGTTCCCAGGTGTCCAGGGAGATGTCCCCAGCTAGTTCCTTTGGCAGCTGAGGAGAGGGAGCCTGAAATGGCCCAATCCTATAGCCATACTGATGGATATCTTGCATTATCACCATAGCACCCTCAGCCGGTAATGGATGCAGATAGAGACAGAGCCCCACATTGGAGCACCGGACTGAGCTCCCAAGGTCCAAATGAGGAGCAGAAGGAGGGAGAACATGAACAAGTAAGTCAGGACCGTGAAGGGTGCACACACCCACTGAGATGGTGGGGCTGATCTAATGGGAGCTCACCAAGGCCAGCTGGACTGGGACTGAAAAAGCATGGGATAAAACCGGACTCCCTGAACATGGCAGACAATGAGGGCTGCTGAGAAGCTAAGGTCAATGGCACTGCGTTTTTTTTTTTTTTTTTTTTTTTTGGTTTTTCGAGACAGGGTTTCCAGGGTTTCTCTGCAGCTTTTTTAGAGCCTGTCCTGGACCTAGCTCTTGTAGACCAGGCTGGCCTCGAACTCACAGAGATCTGCCTGCCTCTGCCTCCCAAGTGCTGGGATTAAAGGCATGCGCCACCACCGCCCGGCTGGCACTGCGTTTTGATCCTACTGCCTGTACTGGCTTTGCAGGGGCCTAGCCTGTTTACATGCTCACCTTCCTAGACCTGGATGGAGGGGGGAGGAGCTTAGACTTCCCACAGGGCAGGGAACCCTTACTGCTCTTTGGACCTAAGAGGGAGGTGGAGGGGAGTGAGGGAGGGGGAGGGAAACAGGAGGCGGGGAGGAAGCAGAAATTTTTTAATAAAAAATTAATTAATTAAAAAAAGATTTTTAGCACCCTTGGTCAGCAGGAAGTAGCCTGGAAAATTATGCCCACAATGCCCCAAAAAATAGATAATGGATGTTTGTCTTTGTTTGGAGGGTTATTACAAGTTGTTATGGTTAATGGTCAGGAAAAGAGTTAAACAAAAGAGATTAGATTCAGAGTTCTTGTTTTGAAAAAAAATGGGGGAATGCTCAGGGACAATGGTCTTCTACTTTGTAAAGATTTGTCACTTGTATTGCTTTAATAAAACACCAATTGTCAAGTTGCCAGGCAGGAAGTATAGGAGGAGCAACCAGAAAAAAATGAATTCTGGAAAGAGGAAAGGCTGAGTCTGCAGTCATTACCCAGACACAGAGGAAGCAAGATAAGAATGCCTCACTGATAAAAGGTACCAAGCCATATGGCTAAAACAGACAAGAATAATGGGCTAATGTAGGGTGTAAGAGTTAATAAGAAGTCTGAGCTAATAGGCCAACCAGTTTATAATTAATGTATGCCTCTGTGTGTTTCTTTTGGACTGAATGACTGTGGGACCAGGAGGGAGAGAAACTTCTGTCAACAGTCCTCTACATATGCATGACAGTATTGTAGCCTGGTTTATTTGTGGGATCCCTGGTAGTGGGAACAAGATCTATCCCCTATGGATGAGCTGGCTTTTGAAGCTCATTTCATGTGATGGGATGTCTTGCTAAGCCTTAATGTGGTTTGGGGGTAGGGAGAAAATCACCAACTCAATGTGCTAGACATTGTTAATTCCCCATGGGAGACCTTATCCTGTAAATAGAGACTGTGTTCATGTTTTCTAGCCAACCAGACCCCAAATAATCATATAAAAACTATATTAATTATAATGCTCTTTGGTGAATAGCTTTGGCATATTCCTAACTCATATATCTTAAATCAACCCATTTCTATTAATCTGTATGTAGCTAGTAGCTATGGCTTACCAGTAATGTTCTGGTATCTTTTTCCTTTGGCAGCTACATGACATCTGTCTACATCCATCTTCTTTCTCCCTGTATTCAGCTTAGTTTTCCTACCTAACTATATTCTGCTCTGCTATAGGCCAAAGAAGCTTCTTTATTAACCAATGGTGATAAAATATATTCACCTCATACAGAAGTGAATCCCAGATCTTTACCCTTTCTGAGGAGTGAATAGGGGTAGGTTGGGAGGCATGGGGGAGAGGGGAAGAGGGAGAGAGAAGGGGGATTGTGGTTTTTATATAAATTAATAAAAAATAAAATTGAAAATAAAAATATTCATATAATAAAAAACCTGATTGCTAAATACCTAAATAAGTAGACACCTTGTGTTTATACATTAGAAAGCTGAATTGTGGCAAGGAGGTAGCACTTCTCAAACTGAGGTATAGATCAATACAAATCATAAACATTTCTTCTAGTTTTTTGTTAAGAAAGAGACAGGGAGATTTTAAATGTAAATGCAAACAAAATATCCAATGTCATCTTTAAATAGAACAAAACTGAAGAAATTACATTTGTCTATATTAAACAATAAAAGGCATAAGCAATAAAACACTGAATTATTGGCATAAACAGATATATGTATTGACAAGTTGTTGAGACATTTCAAGGGCAAAATAATAGTATCTTTTACAAATGGTACTGATACAACTGGGTGTCCAGATTCATCATTGTAAATAAGTAATATTACATAAATAAGTTATGAGAATTAAAATGCAAATATAAGCTCTACAACCATAAAACACTTAAAAATGAAGTTGACTTAAAAATGAAATAGTATTTATGAAATACTATTCATCCATGATAATACCAAACATTTGCCAAATGGTTAAATAAAAAGTTCTATATCAGGAACAGGATATCATTCACACAAATGGAAAAGAAGAAAAGCTGATATCTATTATATTATGAATTAACCCTGAGAGATTACTGTAAATAAATGAAATGATTGACAGCCACATGGCATATAGTTTTTACATGGAGTGCCCACAATAGACATCTGTCGAGGTAAGGATTGTGAAAACTAATTGTGAGAGATTGACTTTAATCCATTGTATTAGCGAGGTCTTGGAAAGAATCTGGAATTAGATACCACTAATTGTTACACAAAATTAAAAGCATAGCAAAATTCTTAATTGTATAGTTAATTAAAATTCTGCCTATTATATTACAACAACAAAACCAATGAAATGAAGGAATAGACTTATAGTTTGTTTGGAAAAACATGCCTTTTGGGAATGGAGAGATGGCTCAGAGGTTAAGAGCACTGACTGCTCTTCTGTAGGTCCTGAGTTCAGTTCCCAGCAACCCACGTAGTGGCTGACGACCATCTGTAATGCGACCTGGCGCCCTCTTCTGGCCTGTAGGCATACATGGAAGCTAAACACTGTGTACATAATAAAATAAATCTTTTAAAGAAAACATACCTTTTTTAGAAGTATGCCATTAATGTTAAAAAAAAAATCCTTTTTATGTGCTGGTTGTTAAGCCCCAGCACTGCAAATAAAATCAGTCAAATACCTGTCGATAAATCTATGACAGCTGCTGTGAGGATAAAGAAAATGAAGATGTGGTTAACCCCAGACACATAATCAGTTAACCTCTCAGCAAGAAAAGAAAAAAAATAAGCCGGGCGGTGGTGGCGCACGCCTTTAATCCCAGCACTCAGGAGGCAGAGGCAGGTGGATCTCTGTGAGTTCGAGACCAGCCTGGTCTACAAGAGCTAGTTCCAGGCCAGGCACCAAAGCCACAGAGAAACCCTGTCTCGAAAAAAAAAAAAAAAAAAAAAAAAAAAAGAAAAAGAAAAAAAAGAAAAGAAATGAAGAAACCAAGAGAAAATCAAAGTGTAGCAGAGTCTTTGAAACAACATTTAAAGTACCTTAAAATGTCGGATAAATGTTGATCATTTGAGAAAAACATTTAAGAAAAAAAAAGATATGGAAGTAGAACCAACTGCGCGAGCCAGGATATAGCAATGACAAAATGGAGCTAAGCGACAAGATAACAAGTACATGTTGAGAGGAGGCAATGCTGCTCCTCAGAAAGGACAATGTTTGCTTGTCATTTGCTATTATGTAGCACAGTTCCATGGTATAGCCCAGTTTGGCCTCAAGCTTACTGTGTATTCAAGGCACACTGTGCTCACAATCCTCCTGCCCCAGCCTTCTTGAATGCCAGTACGCCTTGCTGCTGAACAGTAGATATATGAAACAATTAATCCAGATAATAGTTTAGATAGTTCATTATCATTGCCATCATTTTCCCTACTAAAAATTACAAGATTCCTTAACCACTGTAGCTAAAATTTGAATATTATCTTTGGGGTTTGGGGTGTAACAGTCAGCTGTCAACAGTTTTGCCCAGGAAAACTAGATTCTTTTGAGAATAGATAAATTTGATTACTTGTTTATTGCTCCATTTCAGATTTTGATAATTGTCATTTTCACTAGTTTTCAGAAGAAATACATTTAATTCTACGTTCAATCAACAGAAAAAAATTTCAGCTGGGTTTTCTTTCCTCATACTCAATATTACAAGACGATTCTCTCCATCCTTGGGGAAAAAATGAATTCAGTCTTGGACTGCCACCACTGGTTTCCTTTCTCACTACCCAGGTGTCCAACATTCCAGAAAATTATTTACCTGAAAAATTAGAACAAAATGAAATAGCTAGACATTTCCTTAATGGAAACCCTGAGGAGTGCGTAAGCTTACATATTAACATTCAGGAAGACTGCGGAGGGCAGAAGGGTTAGCACTCTCCACGTGGTAAGAATAATTTAACAACTTGAACGACCAGATTATAGATTATAAAACAAGACAAGACAGAGGTGTGGGTCTATGGCAAGCTTGATTGAGGCATTAACAAGGAGGTGCATTAAGGAACTGGCTACACAAATGTGAACAAGAAAGTAAAATAGGAGGCACTGTTAAGGTTGTTCTGTAAATGATCAACATGGAGACAACATGGGTCAAGAAGCCTAGGTTGCCTACCGGTCAGTATGCTGCAACGCTGAGACAGTTTCTGGGGGAGAGATGTCAGGAGTGAAAACAGAAGTTATTAAAGAATGTGATGATTAACTTCGGTTGTCAGGTTCACTGGATGAGGGACGCGTAACCTTGCTAAAGTACTTCCCTGGGTGTATCAGTAAGGATGTTTCGTTGTGTAGTTGTCATAAATATCAGTGAAATGAACCAATAGGAAGGGAGCTGGTTTAAGTATAATGATAGGACAAATAAGAACAGAATGGGAAAACAGAAGTTGTCCCTAGACATCAGTTCTTCTTAGGTGGGCATGTATATTTGTGGTTATTGCTAGGTTTTTGATGCGGTTCACTATATTTCTTGTTTTGTTTAGCAATAGCAGGAGTTGAACATAGAACACTGTGCATGTTAAACAAACACTCTAACACCGACAACACCCTCAGCCTGTGTATGTTTGTTTTCTTCTGTCGTTGCTCATAGATATTGAGGTCCATATTCTTCAGCGCTGAACATGGATTTGTACAGACCTTTAACCTTTGACAGTGGTTGCATCTTTATTACCTCTTTTTCTGGGGCCCCAAGTATCAGGGTCTCTGCAGCTACTATATTCTTTTTCTCTGCGGCCTGTCCAGAGCCATTGTGAAGGTATCCAGCCCCTAACTGCTGGCTCTGATCCTCGCAAACACCTCGGCTAATACACTGGGTCTGTGGCTTAAATAATGATTTAGGAACAAGCTCTACATTTGAGACACAGCAGTATAAAAGCAACATTTAAGTCAATAATAATGGATAAGGAAACAGCAAACATGAATGTCCCTCTTTACTTTTTCTAAAGCACCTTTACATAAGAATACCTTATATAATGAAAAGAGAGGCCCCAAACGTTGAAATTCTCCAACCAAAAGTACTCTAATGCTATTTTGCTTGGCTTCTTCATATTTTCCTTTTGTGTTTTGTATTTCTGTGATTCCAAGCTAGTGGGTCCATACATCAACCATAAGCTTTCCCTGGAGGCTTACAGCTCTGAGACTGCAACGTGAAATGCCTCCCTGATTTCCTTCCAGGATTTAGCTCAGACTTTGCCTGACAGGAGCTTCTTTTTCAATGCTACATTTAACAGCACATTCCTGTCCTTTCACATCGCATCATTCCAGACCCAATCATTTTCTCTGAAGCCTGTACAAAGGAAATTTTTGTTTCCATTATTTAATCAAAACTAATCTTGTCAAGGTCACCCGTGAGTGCACACTGCCAGATTCAAAGCTCAAGTCTATGAAATCATCCTGCTTTCCTTCCTGGAGCGCTCGAGCGCTCTCCTTGCTGGGTCTCTCCGAAGAACTCGCTATTGTTTTCCCACACACACTGACCTCCCTGTCTAGCATCTTTCCTCAGACTCTTCTTTTCCCCAGCCAGCTCTCAGCGTAGGTATCTGAGCCTCTCCCTCTCGGCTTCACTTCTCTACCTGCATTCAGTCTCCATTCATGCGCCCTGTTAATCAGGATTTTTAAGCTGACATAACTCCGAAGAATGGTTTAAAGTAGAGAGAAGTTGCTTTGGTTCTTAGTTTCAGATGTTTTAGCCCTTGGATGCCCAGCAATCTTGTCTACTTCGAATATCCAGGAGGATAACTATATGTTTTTCTTTGGGTTCACCTTCTTATTATCTTCTCAAGGATCACGAATTATAGGCTCGATGTCCTTTATTTATGGCTAGAAACCAATTATGAGTGAGTACATCCCATGTTCATCTTTTTTGGGTCTGGGTTACCTCACTTAGAATAATGTTTTCTATTTCCATCCATTTGCATGCAAAATTCAAGATGTCATTGTTTTTTATCGCTGAGTAGTATTCTAATATGTATATCTTCCACAGTTTCTTCATCCATTCTTCCATTGAAGGGCATCTAGGTTGTTTCCAGGTTCACGGCAACATTGAATAAATGGGACCTCCTGAAGCTGAGCAGCTTCTGTAAAGCAAAGAACAATGCCACTAAGACACAAAGGCAGCCTACTGACTGGGAAAAGATCTTCACTAACCCTGCAACTGACAAAGGTCTGATCTCTAAAATATATAAGGAACTCAAGAAACTAGACTTTAAAATGCTAATTAACCCATTTAAAAAATGGGGCTCTGAACTGAACCGAAAATTCTCAACAGAAGAAGTTCAAATGGCCAAAAGACACTTAAGGTCATGCTCAACCTCCTTAGCTATCAGGGAAATGCAAATCAAAACAACTTTGAGATACCATATTACACCTGTCAGATTTGCTAAAATCAAAAACACCAATGATAGCCTTTGCTGGAGAGGATGTGGAGTAAGGGGAACTCTCATCCATTGCTGGTGGGAATGCACACTTGTGCAACCACGTTGGAAATCAGTGTGGCAATTTCTCAGGAAATTCAGGATCAACCTACCCCAGGACCCAGCAATTCCACTATTGGGAATTTACCCAAGAGATGCCCAATCATACTACAAAAGCATTTGTTCAACTATGTTCATAGCAGCATTATTTGTAATAGCTCTAGCTTATTATTGGCTAACTCTTGTATCAATTTAACCCATTTCTAGTAATCTGTGTATCGCCATATGGCTGTGGCTTACCCGGTAAAGTTCCTAGCGTCTGTCTCCAGCAGCTCCATGGCTTTTCTCTGAAAATACCCTTCTTTCTTCCAGCATTTAGCTTAGTTTTCCTGGCGTAGCTTTGCCCTGCTATAGGTCCAAAGCAGTTTCTTTATTCATTAATAGTAATCACAACATACAGAGGGAGATGCCACATCAGGAATTAATCTTGCTTATTTCCAAACTGAATTCACATCCTAGGTTAAAATAATCTAGACCATCTCCCTAGAATGAACTTTCTATCCCTCCCCTTCTTACACTTTCTTGTCCTCTGGTACACATACTATACACTACATTTTATTATAGATTAATTTTGCCTCTTTAGAACTTTACTTACTATGGTAGCAGATGATTTTTTGATTTGGTCCCTGCTTTGTCACTCAGTACCAGAATTTTGTTTTCTACAAACAGCATTTGTTGAAGTAGGGAATGAGCAAGTGAATATTAGTAGTAGTAGTAGTAGTAGTAGTATGAGTTGATACAGTGGATGAGATGGAAACAGGTCATGTAATTTAATTGATGATTGAGCTTTAGTGACTATCTTGGACCTGTGATACTATAAAGGAACTAGAGCCAAAAGAGGGAATTGTTATCCTGAAGATGCTAAAAATCAAAATCAGTTATTGGTAGAATAAAACATAATTTGTGAAAACAGAATTAAGTATTTTCCTAACCAGTTTCTTCTCAGACTAAAGTTCTATAACAACATATTAAAGGTAAGGTTTAAAAATCATATTGGATGTTTCTCATCCAGAACCATTCATTTTATCATAATAAATCTATCTTCAGCTAAAAATTTTCTAAATTGACAAACATCCCAAGATGTGAAAATGAAAACACTCCATTCTGGATAACATCCTACAAAGGACTTGAAGATATTTATCTTACTGTTCTGATCTACAGAAAATAATTACCACTTTTATATAAATGAATCTATGACATCTCAAGAAAGTATTACAGAATTTAGTGACTTTAACTGTACAGAAAAATTAATATGAATAAGGAAGAGCACATATTACCATGCATGTGGAACCATAATAAAGTGAATTAATGTATCCTTTCTTATACAAAACTGTGTTGAATTCTTTTCTTGCCAATACATTTGACTTTACAATGGGTTTTGAGCCTCACTTGCTGTCAAGAAAATTGAGCCTGTGAATCCTTTTTCTAATCTCCAGTTCCACCCATTCTGGATAAACTCCAAAACCTTTGTTGCTACTGAAAGAAGAGACATCAACTTCATAAATATCTCTTTTCCTTGGTAGCTAAATACCAGGAACATGAAGGAAAGGGCCAGCACTTCACAATAGCAATGTGACTTGCCATTTATATGTCTTCCCTCTTGCAAATATACATATACCCCCCTCTTATATTAGCAAGAAAAATCTTTAGTGCCATAATTACACTGAGATGACAAACATTGATTTGAAAATAGTTTATCAATGCATGTTTAGAACGATCCAAAAGTATATACTGTATTTTCCTTCATACTTCTTACAAAATTGTTATCATACTGAATAATATTTTATTGGGACTTTGTCTTTCATTTCCAGCAACTGTTTTGATGCAGAACTGTAAAGATACATATAAGTAAGGCAACTTGGTTGGTTGGAAGACATCTTGGGTGTCCTGTCAAGATAAGAGTGTTCCAGCACTATTTTTATATCTTCCTGTCAGACAAGTCTTATTCCATTTGATCTGACACTCTGCTTCACACTATTAGATTATATTATAGCTCAAACTTGTCATTTGGGGGAAAGAGAAGCACATAACATTATTATTCAATGCAGCCTGGCTTGCTTTAGATCAAAGGCTGGTTCCTGGCAATTTCTGTAATTAAGGAAATATCTATAAACATGAGACTTGCAATACATAATTTGAATTCAGCATGGGCTGTTCTCTCCTGGTATGTGTAGAAATGTGTCACTTACTTTTAAATGAATAAACATGACTTTGTCAACACAGAGCTTGCATTAATGGAAACATACTGAATATTCTTTAAAACTGCATAGAATCTTGAAGTTCATATAGTTAAAGGATGGTATTGAGAGTCAAGTACTTACTTCTTTTAGCCTGGCATGTTATTACAAATTATTATCTTTAATCCCAAGGAGGATTAGGAAATAAATTTTCATGCTTTAGTGCAAACTTGCTTCTAAGTGAAAAATTAAAAACCCCTATAAAAATCATTTTATATCCTTAACCCAGATAAAATTTTCTTCATGCTTTTCAGTGCATTTTCTTTTCATGTTGAATTGGAGTGGAAATTTAAGCATAAGAACATCATGAAACAATGCATTGCTGAAGGAGTTATTTTTTCATGCTGCACATTATTTTTAATATGTTTTCATTGAAAAAGATTCTATCACTTTCCCTCTTCCATTTTACATTCCAACCCTTCTGATTATTTCCTTTTGAATCTCTTCCATGTTGATAGTCTCTTTCAAAATGAGCTAAAGTATTTAGAAATTATAGAACATAAAAATAACATGAATCAAAATTAGAAAACCAAGGAATGAGAAAATATAATTTGAAGGAGTAACAAAATGGAGAAAGTTCTCAGATATAAAAAATAAACATATTCTAAGAAAAAGACCATGTAACACAGCAAAGTCACAAATAGTAAGAAAATAGTATAAATTTAAGAGAACACAACATATTTTCAAGATTGGTTAATAATATCAAGTCTAAATAGAAAGCATTTAAATAAAGAAAGCACTTACAGAAAATCAAAGCAATAGAATACCTAGATGAATTATAAAAACTGTGAAGAAAATAGCCCCAAACTAATAAAACAGATTTCAGAATGCCGCATTTTCTGTACACCAAAAGATATTATTTAAGAATCACTAACATCTAAAGAAAAAAATTATGAAAATTACTGGATTTAAGAGACAGGGCATAAAATGCTTTAAGAATCTAGGTAAGAGAGCAACATATTTGAGGAAATCAGAATATGCAGCGAATCAGAGTAATTTCTAGTGCTCACTCTGCAGGACTTCTCTCCAACACTGGGCCTGGGCTGAGCCTCTGACTTGCTTTGACCAGTGAGACAAGGAAAAATGAAAATCAAGCAGAGAGCTCAGGACTGCCTTCCTAGTGGGACTTGGCCTTTCCTGCTGCTCTTGGAAGCCTAGAACCCCGGTGAGGAGGTACAGGCCAGAGTGATGGAGATGACAGAGATGGGGGTCAGTCATCCTCACCACCATAGATGCAACATCAGGAGCCAGACATTACCACTGGCTAAGAATTAAGGGGATCAGGTTCCAAGAAGGTTGGTGGAGGTGATGGGTTGAAATCGATGAAACGTTTTAATATATATGTTCCTAAAGACGAAAGAGAAGAGAAGAAAAGAAAAGAAGAGAAAAGAAAAGAAAAGAAAAAGAAACAAAAATAAGAAAGAAACAGGAGCAACAAACTACTTTGAAGAGGCAGAGAGGCAGTAGAGACAAATGGGTTGTTACATAAACAGGAAGTAGAAGGAAAGACTGAGAAAGCATGGCATGTCTCATCAATATCATCACATACCAAACTGCAAGCTGGAAATGCTTCTTTTAATGTGATTATTGTATCTAATGGGTAGGCAGGGAATGCCAGCAGTAAACTAATACTGTTTGACAACTCCCACCTAATTAGAGAGCTTAGCCATAGCATCCTCAGTGGTTGGAGGAATAAAAAAGGACCACGAACCATAACCCTCCTAGCAAAAGAACATAAATACAACTGAAACCAAGTCTAGCCCATGCCTGCCTCATCTGTCAAATGGTAAGAAAAAAAGGCGATAGAAACAATCAACACTACATGTCAAAGAGATCCCATTATCTCACAAACAAATGACAGTGAAAGATAGAACATAGAAGATAGTATGGTAGGGACACACTAGTTAATTTTCTAATTTTTGAGACCATCACATGGCAGAAAGAAACTTAAAAAAAAGCTCCAGGGTTGGAAAGATGTCTCAGTAGTAGGAGAGGACCAGAGTTCAGATCTAGCACCCGTGTTAGACAGTTCACACCTGCCTCTAACTCCAGCACCAAGGGACTCAACACCTTCTGAAGTTCTACATGTATACAGACAAAAACATACACGAATATACATATAAATAAATAAGAAATATAACTGTTTTTCATCAGTCCTGAAGTCATACTTATAACTAACATTATATAGACTGAGATTATATTTAGGATCTTATATGCACACGCATGTAAGCATGCAATAACAATCTATAAAAGAAGAGGCCACGAATTTGAAGTGGAGTGGGGAAGACTATATGGGAAGGTTTGAAAAGAGGAAAGGGAATTTTATATAAGTTATAAAATCAAAAGTAAGTTTTTTTAAATCAGCAAGATTTATTTTGACTCACAAAGTAGGCAATCCATTCCAATATGGCAGGAAAGGCCTGCTGTAGATTGGATTGCTCACATATAGGTGGACCAGGATGCAGACAAAAGGGAAACCAGTGCTCAGTTTCCTTTCTTCCTCATTCTTTTCTCAGGTCAGGACTGCTCCATAAGGTAGTCCTACCCACATTCAGGTTGGCTCTTCTGTCTTCAATTCAAAGTCAGTAAAAAACAATCTCAAAAGATTCAAATAGTGGTATGTCTATATAACAGGCTGTTACAAATGCAGTACACTTGATGAAGATTTCAATCACAGTGACCTTAGAGAAGCATCCAAAATTCACAGAACTATTAAACCGAAAGTAGAAGTGGGGCCAACAAGACGGTTCAGTGAGTAGAGATAGGTGCCACCAAGCCTGACAACAGAACTTCAAGCCCCAGAAACCACATGGTATAAAAGAACCAATTCATACAAGCTGTCCTCTGACCTCCACACATGATCCATGGAGTCTTCATGGACACACACACACACACACACACACACACACACTTTTTAATGTGTAAAACTGTTGAAGGAGAATATTTTAATTAAAATGGACACAATTAAACATAGAGACCAGGTGTCCTCACTTTAAAAATGCATAGTCAATGGCAACTTACTAAGGAGGTAAGAAAGTGTGTGC